>NW_027507784.1:83754774-83962966 GCF_037356315.1 Lithobates pipiens | reverse complement strand
AAGTGCATTAATCTTCACAGCGATGACACAAGGTATTCAAAGCAAAAAAAAAAAAAAAAAAAAAAAAAAAAAAAACAAACACCTCATGTCAGGCCTACAGAACATGGCGGAATGGGGTGATGTGTAAGATTTGGGTAGATGCTAAAGGGCAGAATCTGTTTCCATCCCAGCTACATGCTAAAACCTTAATGAAGAGGTCACCTTGCTCCATTTCATTCCTCATTCAATTTTACTTAATGTAGAAGACACCAGGCAAGGTCTGATTTCATTAGGGGTGTACAAGATCACCACAATATACATGAATGGTGGAGTGTGGTGGCAGCACCAGGAACTTAGACGAGGATCAAGGACAATCATAGACGGAGCGATTCTTGCAGGAAAATTCCCTTTCCCACATAATCACAGTCAGCATTGATGGGGGAATCCCTTCCATGGAGTCATTGTGTTCTCCTGGTAGGGAGCACTCCCCAGTAGAACACAGGGATCGGCTATAAAAGCCACTAAGAATAAACCACATGTAAAATACGGCAGGCTGGTTGTACCCAAGGTGATCAAATTGATCAAACTACATAGGTTTAATTCTCGGCCAGTAACTGCCAAACCATCTATGGCTGCCCCAAGTCACCAAGGCATCATGAGTGCACCAAAATGTTGTCCAAGAACATTTTAAATCACATAAATGAGCCATCTACTCTTGCTGTGCCATTATCTACAGCAGTGATTCTTAACCAGGGTTCCTCCAAAGGTTGCTAGGGGTTCCTTAAGCACTTGGCAATTTCTGCCTCTCAAATAAGTTCCCACTCATTGATCTTTTTAGCCATCTGTAAGGAGATAATTCTTCCCCCTGACCATCACTCTAATGTATCATGACTTGTAGATTTCTAATTTTTAGAAGGGGTTCCCGAGACCAGAGAACGATTTCAAGGGTTCCTCTGTGTTGAAAAGGTTGAGAAAAGCTGGTCTACAGTCTGAAATGCAACAAGACCACCTGTCATTGGCTCACTGATATTTTCATTCAACTAAACATTGGTGTCACTTTTTATTTAATTTAATTTTATTAACTTTGATTTAAATAATCAAAAACTTATTTTAGGCCTACAGGAACCTAAACTGGGTAATGGGTTGGCTTTGGGTAGCTACTAAAGGCAGAATCTGCTTCCATTTCAGCTACTGTTCAAAACCACTATGAAGAGGTCTCCTTGCTACATTTGATCCAATCTTACTTCACATAGAGGACACCAAGCAAGCCTGACTTCAGCAGAGTATGCGTGTGACATCACCACAAAATGTGAGAAATTGTAGAGGGTTGTGGCAGTGTCAGAAACAAAGACAAGGAGGGCCAAGTAATCAAAGGCATCAATCAGTCCACCAAAATATTGCCTTGAGATTATTTTACATTAAATGGGGATCCACCCATTCTTGTTGTGCTTTATCAGCAGTATGGTTGCCCTCAAAGGGCCAGTTGTATCTGGGGTGCATTACGTACAAAAGTGCAGGGTTCCAGGGGTGCCCTATGTACAGAGTGCAGTGTTTAGGGATGAGCTATCCACTGGGTGCAAGGGCCACACGACAGCATCGGATAGCTGCTAAGGGCTTTCATCTCAACTCCACCGACCAGCCAATACCATTGTGAACAGACCACCTCTTAACATTTGATTTTTCATTCAACTTAACTTCATGTAGCAGACACCAAGCAACGCCTTGTTCCATTGGAGTGTAGGAGGTGTACAGGTTCACTGCAGTATGCATGACTTGTAAAGGATGGGGGCAGTGCCGGGAAGGCAAACGATGACCAAGTCACCAGTGGGTTCACCAAATTGTTGGCGAAAACGACTTCAGTAAGTATGTGGCTCACCATATGAGCTCCGTATTTCTACAGTCTGAAAGTCAACAAAACTACCATTGGCCCACTATCAACTAAGAGCATCACTATAGTCCTTAACCCTTTCATGACTAAGCCTATTTTTGGAATTTGGTGTTTACAAGTTAAAATCCATATTTTTTGCTAGAAAATTACTTGGAACCCCCAAACATTATATACATTTTTTTAGCAGAGACTCTAGAGAATAAAACCGCAATTGTTGCAATATTTTATGTCACACGGTATTTGCTCAGCGGTGTTTTAAACGCAACTGTTTGGGAAAAATGGACACTTTCATGAATAAAAAACAAAACAAAAAACAGTAAAATTAGCCCAATTTTTTTGCGTAATATGAAAGATAATGTTACACCGAGTAAATAGATACCAAACATGTCACACTTTATAATTGCGCGCACTTCTAGATTGACGACAAAGTACGGTACCTAAAAATCTCAATAGGCGACGCTTTAAAAAAATTTTACGGTTACCAGGTTAGCGTTACAGAGGAGGGTCTAGTGCAGGGGTTGACAAGTTTGCTTGGAATCTAGGAGCCAGCTTAAAAAGTTAGGAGCCAGGTCCGTGACGATGATCCGGACCTGTCCCTGGCCTGACATGGAGACTAGTGAGGGGAAGATAGCAGCGCCGTCGGCGCCGCCCCCCCCCCCCCCCCCCCCCCCCCCCCCCCGTCTCCAAGTCATTGCCCATAGCTCTTAGAGGGACATTTTATTTATTTTTTTCAAATGACAATTTTTTTTTCAATTGCATTTTAGTGTAAATATGAGATCCGAGGTCTCTCTGACCCCAGATCTCATATTTAAGAGGACCTGTCTGCTTTTTCTATTACAAGGGATTTTTACATTCCTTGTAATAAGAATAAAAGTGACACAACATTTTTTTTAAAAGAACAGTGGAAAAAAAAAAAGTTAAAATAAAGCAGAAAAAATTATAATTTTTAAACGCGCCCTGTCCTGCCCGCATATAAAATCGGTGTTCGAACCACACATAGGAGGTAGCGCCGTGATCGGTAGAGCGAGAGCAATAATTCTACCCCAGACCTCCTCTGTAACTCAAAACGTGCAACCTGTAGAATTTTTTTAACGTCGCCTATGGAGATTTTAAAGGGTAAAAGTTTGTCGCCATTCCATGAGCGGGTGCAATTTTGAAGCGTGACATGTTGGGTATCAATTTACTCGGCGTAACATTATCTTTCACAATATAAAAAATAATTGGGCTAACTTTACTGTTGTCTTATTTTTTTTATTAACTAAATTATTTTTCCCAACAAAAGTGCGCTTGTAAGTCCGCTGCACAAATACGGTGTGACAGACAGTATTGCAACAACCACCATTTTATTCTCTAGGGTGTTAGAATAAAAAATATATATAATGTTTAGGGGGTTCTAAATAAAGGGAAGAGAGGCAGGTAATATAATACAGGCAGAGGAATCTTCATTAACATTGCTGGTTTGTCATACCAACAGCGACCACAAGAGGGCGCCAGATTCCATAAGGAATCATAGGACCGCAGAAGGCCTCAAAGCCGCGGCCTAAATTTTCGGCCGCCGGCGGAACGGCCCGACGCGATCACGCTGGGGGGGTCCACAGACACAGGATACCCCCAGCTGTGCTGCCCCAGGCGCGAGGTCGCTATTTCTAGTCGCCAATGCGACCTGGCGACCGGGTTTTGTCGAGCCCTGGTCTAGTGCTAGAATTATTGCTCTCTCTCCGACGATCGCGGCGATACCTCACATGTGTGATTTGAACACCGTTTACATACGCGGGTGCGACTTCCGTATGCGTTTTCTTGCTTCGCGAGCTCGCGGGGACAGCGGGCGCTTTAAAAAAAAAAAATTCTTATTTATTTTATTTATTTTAAAATGACTAAATTGATTAAAAAGAAATAAATAAAAAATTGATCACTTTTATTGCTGTCACAAGGAATGTAAACATCCCTTGTGACAGTAAGAGGTGGTGACAGGTCCTCTTTATGGAGGGATCGGGGGTCTAAAAGACCCCCCACCCCTCCTTTACACTTCAATGTATTCAGATCGCCGAAAACGGCGATTCTGAATACCGGATATTTTTTTAAAACAGGCGCCATTGGCAGCCAAGTAAACGGGAAGTGACGTCATGACGTCGCTTCCGTGTTTACGATGAGGAGACTGGAACGAAGCTGATTACGGCTTCGTTCCAGTTCCTCCCCAGCAGCCGGAGGCGTCGGATCACGAATCTGTGCTCCCCGATCGAGCGGGAGCACCGGTAACAGCGGCGGGGGGGGGGGGGGACGTCCCCTCCCGCTCCTCCGGCATAACAGCCGGGCGGCTTTTAGCCGCATCGGTTGTTATGCCTGGATAGCCAATCGCCTGCTGCAAAAACGGTACAGGGATCATGCCTGCAGGTGCGGGCATCATCCCGGTATAACCCCCGGAAGCCGAGTACGCATATCTGCGTACGCTCGGCGGGAAAGGGTTAAACTACGATAAATTTCCCCGAGCCCAAGTAGCTACTCTTACATGCCATCCATTTACAGAGCAGATACATGCTTACCACAGCAAGCATAATTTAACCAGCAGCTACCACATCTTAGGTAATAGTCAATAAAATGCATTTTGAGGCTTGTAGAATGCACGAGCGAGAGAGAGAGTGAGAGCGCGAAGAGTGCGAATGTGATTCTGCCCATTTTATCAAAGTCGTTACCCAGGTACATAATGCATACATAACTATCACCGTGGTGTGACATACACCCAGGATAAATGCCCCAGGGGCAGATCATGATACTACAGTACTTGAAGCAAGCAATACGCTTCTGACAAGAAAAATAAAAAATGTATTTGCGCTAAAAAAGATTATGCTGTAGAGGAAGAATGTTTTCTATCGCTCCCAGCCTCACACCAGAAGCAGACGGAACGAGAGATTAATGGGACGGAGCAAGCAAGTCACTTGTGTGGTGAACAATTGTCACTTGTGATGTATGAGTGTGACCCGATTCAGGTGCGCACAAGCTGCTATGCTTACACGAAGAACAAGATGATGTCTGTTTATCTGGGACACAGTCAGACATCTGGAGCAGTCACCAAGTCAGATTGTCCCCGTTCCAGAGGAGGCTTTTTACCCCCACTTCCTAAAAAGGTGCTCTACTATCGAAAAAGACGACATTAGATTTTTAACAATAATTTAGCTTGGAGGTAAAATGGCTTCATCCTGGCTTTTATCTTGGGAACACAAGACTTAAAATATTTTAGATAAGGAGGTTACCAACCAGGACATGGCCTGCTCTATCAACCCGTACTTTTTTTTCCTCCTCCAATAGCAAGTCCAGGCACATTTTTTTAAAAGCAATCTGGCAACAAAACAACATTTTTTTTTTACTAATCCTGCCACAGTATCCGGTTTAAAAAATAAAATTAAAACACACACAATCTTCACCCAGGACCACCAAGGACTTTCTCTCCCCCCCTCCACCAATGCCCTGCCGGAAGCTTCTTTGGTCAGTGCTGACTGGCCAGGGTTCCAGCAGCAAAAGGACACATTACAGGCAATCCCTGCCAAGTCTTCTATCTCCGCTATGGGGCTTGGGAACAACCGTTTTAGCATCAATGGCATCCAATTATCCAGTCCCTGGATTGCCATAGAAGCATTTGGAAATGACCAGTAGGCTCACAGAGAGCTGAACTTGAGTGGCCATCACTTTTCAAGACACTAGTGAAAAAACTCAAGTACTTCCTGTATGGGAGGGTTTATATAGGAAAGGACTACCGTCAGTGCCCATTTACCTATAGGTGGCACATAACCTAGCTGGTCATGGTTCTAGCCTGCTCTGTGCCCCGTGATATAGGATAAAGAAACTTTTATAACTATCAGAGATACTGTCATTGGCAAATTTCCTGTAAAACTGTAGCAACATTCTAACCTGGGCCCCAAATATCTGTCATATGAGTTGTCACCACTGCAGCCCATCTTCTGACGACTAATGCGACGACGCGCGATCAGAATGCTCATCGGAAAAAGCTCTGGTGGTTTTTCCGTCGGAATGCCTATGAAATTCCGCTCAAACTGTCTTGCCTACACACAGTCACACCTAATTCCGACTGCCAAGAATGTGGTGATCCCCCTCTCCCCCTCTCCCCTCCTCCCCCTCTCTCTCTCTCTCTCTCTCTCTCTCTCTCTCTCTCTCTCTCCAAGCCTAACCAGTTTTTGGTGTACTGTGTGGGAGGTGCTTTTACTAGAGGGAAGGCATGGATCCTTGTCCCCGCTTTGCAGCTAGACAGGGTCAATGCCTTACCTTACCTAGTGATCTACCTCTGTACCGAATGCTCAATGGGTGCCAGTGTTTCGTCACATATGGCAACCCATCACATTTGGCTACCCACTGGACTGTGTATGCACGACACCGCCATAACCTTTCCAACACGGTGGCGATTTGTGCTAGCACAGAATTTTGTGGCCACACCCCTGAGTCCAGGTTCAAGCCCCACCAGCCAAGTGAACAGAGTTAGATTATAATTATGCCGAGCCTGCAAGGGGCCCTGTGGCAAAGTGGTCTTACAACAGTGTTGGAACGCATATGGCGATGTCACAAATGCGCACTCCAGCGGGTAGTAAAATGTGACCAAACACTGGCAGACAAGAGTCCATGGTACTCGCTGACTGGTTGCCGCTGTGTATAATCAAATTCACGCCTGCTACCCAGAAGTACAGGATTACATATACACACACTCCTGCGCACAGCAGCCATCCCGTCACATTAGATCTTCTATAGGGCAGTTGGCAAGTGGTTAACAGGAATATCTTTTTTGACAAGGTGTCAAAATGCCTTATTGGTGTAAGTTTTGTAATGATCCGCCAACAAATCAATTTACAGGCTGTAAATTATGCATGCTTATTACTATGCATTTCATGTTGGAGAGGGAGAGAGGAGAGAGGGAGAGAGGGAGAGAGGGAGAGAGGGAGAGAGGGAGAGAGGGAGAGAGGGAGAGAGGGAGAGAGGGAGAGAGGGAGAGAGGGAGAGAGGGAGAGAGGGAGAGAGGGAGAGAGGGAGAGAGGGAGAGAGGGAGAGAGGAGAGAGGGAGAGAGGGAGAGAGGGAGAGAGGGAGATTTTTTTTTTTTTTTTTTTTTTTACACACACACACACACACACACACACACACACACACTTTCCAAAACCCTATGGCTATGGATCATTTGAAAACTGAAAACTGTAGAAAGATGAAAACAGAGGGCACTGCTACAATTCTGTACAAAGTGAAATAACAAAATTACATTTACAAAATGTCATTTATTTTTATTTTTTCCCCCACAGCCCTGCACTATAGCGTGATTGTTTTAAATTTTTTTTAAAGGGGAGTTACCCTTTAATTATTGTCATCTCCGGAGACAAGCTGCGCACTCCTGACACTACAGCAGTGACAGTGGGGCATTGAGGCTGTAGCCTCTGAGAAGCACTCTGTTCTCATGCACTGCGGCAAGCTGTCAGCAGATCTGCAGCCCACCTAGAGACACATGTTCTTGCTATTTTCGGAGTTGTCTCACAGAACGTCCTTAACGGCTTTCACCGACGTGCCGCAACGACGAGCTCTCTGGAGCTAGTGGAGGAGGAGAGATCATACCAAGTATGCAGAGAGAAGCAAGGATGAGATTATACAGGGTACATCGGTGACAGATCTAGAGCATAAAGAAACCCATTCATCACTGACTAAATATTTTTATGCAAAATAGATGTGCCACAGCACATTAACATACTGTATGGAAAACGTTCAGATGCCCAAAATGCAGCTTGACCCCAGCAAGTGATGCTTCCAACACTCAAGGCAAGCATAGGGGGCATTGTAGGGGGTTCTGAAAGAGGCGACAAAGTGGTTTTATGTGACTGTAGGAGGCACTTGCCTCAGAAAGGTTTTCAACACACATTAAAAAAGGGAAAGGTATGTAATCTCTACAATAGGGAGTAAGAAACCTTGATAACCCCCAGCTGTGGTTAAAATACAAATCCCATCTTGGCCCTGGAAGTTATACCTGTGACTGTCAGGGTCTTGCAATGTCTAATGGGACTTGTATTTCTACAACAGCAGGAGTGCCAAGGTCACCTACCCCTGTCCTACAGGTACACGTTTTTAGGCATTTTAAAAATGTTTTTTAAGGGCTTGCTGACACCACAAAGAACAGAAAAAGAAAAAAAAAAAAAAGGAGAGAAGAAACACACATTGGCTAGCAGTTTTAACGTGTAGAGATTTTTTATTTTTTTTTGCCACTTTTAAAAAATGTAACACCTTGCAAGACAAAAGGCATAATGAACTAGTATGCATAGCATACTAGCTCATTATGAATTACTTACCTGAGCTTGAAGCCCCTGCAGCCATCCTCATACACGACTCCACTCCACATGCTTCCGGAGTTACTTCCGGGTATCGCGGCGATTACGTCACTCCCACACATACACGCGGGAGCCACCGGTAATGGTACACTCACTGAAGCAATGGCACGTACGTGCCGTTGCTTCATTGCACATGTGCCAAGAACGTCCTCGTATTATAGGCTTACCTGTAGCATAAAGTGTGTTGTAAGGGCTTACAACCACTTTAATACATTATATGCACAAAGGTAAAAAGAAAACTTCTGTGCTGCAGCTCCCCCCAGACCCCTCCCTTTTTCTTACCCAATCCCAATTTGATGTGAATGAGGGCAGCGGCTACAGCCACTGTCTCTCTCCTCATTGGACAAATTGATAGCAGCAAAAGCCATTGGCTCCCACTGCTGTCACCAAATCCAGTGACATGGGAGTGGGGGGGCCCAGACAGAGTCCAGCTGTCTGTCAGTGAACGCAGTAGCGGGACTCAGGAGCGAGCAAGCACAGGTGCCCCCATGGAAAGAGGCTTTTACGTGGGGGTAGCCGATGGAGAGGAGGGTCTTGGAGCGCAGGCAGGCGACCCAAGAAGAGGATTAGGGCTGATCTGTGCAAAAACATTGCACAGAGCAGCTAAGCATACCACTTTTTTTTTTTTTTTTAAAGTAACACACAAGGGTTTACAACCCCTTTAAAACGCTTTTAACTGTGTACATCAAGTGTCAATATACAAACATCTTTTGTATTCTGATAGGAGAATTGCTTTGAATTGCATTTTTAGATGTGTTACAATTAAATGCAGCATGTCGACACACTAAAGAGGGCATATACTGTAGACCGTGATTGTTTTTGCATTGATCAACATACCTGATACAAAACAAGCCCCTAAAGTGGTTGTAAACCCTTACATATACCTAGTGAATTGACTGGTTTCAAGTGATACACAGACGTAATTCTCCTATAAGTTGTACCTATTTATCAGTATTTTCTATCAATTCTGAACTTTGAAGTGATGTAAAGCTTGTCTGAGATTCCAGATAACAAGGGCTAAAAATCGCACCACTGCAGAGCTCAGTAAGGAGAACTCAGAGCCAATTAGACAGAGCAGCCCAAATCCACCTCTTCTCAGGTCCCACACCAATGCTCCTGGCCCCTCCCTCCTTCCTGGTGCCCCCACAGCAAGCTGCTTGCTGTGGGGGCACCCAAGCACGTGTGCTCCTGAGCCACAACTGTCCGTTCACATGGAGCTGCAGCTCGGCCTCAACCCCTTCATCTCCCGATTGGCTCACTTGCTCTGACTGACAGCAGCAGAAGCCAATGACACTGTCCTGCCAAAAGCCAATAAGGAGTGTAAGTCCCAGGAGAGCCAAGGCTCTCGTGGATGTCCCTGGATCAAGAGGGGGCTTAAGTATTGATGGGGGGGGGGGGGGGGGGGGCGGCAGCTGAACACAGGTTTTTTTTTTAGAAGCATGAAAAAGAAAAAAAAAATGTGTGCCTTTACAAGCTTTTTAATAAGGAATTGATAAATATACAAATTCTTTGGCAGCTCCTATATATGCATTTCATCTGTGTACTTAGTCTTTGCCTGGAGTTTTATCTTTAAAGAACGGAGATTTTTTTTTTTTTTTTTTTTTTTTACTAGGGCCCTTTATTCTTCAACAGCCACTAATGCTGCCAGCCGCCCACCGTCACTTTAATAAGAATCACTGCGTACCCAAACCCCGCAAGAAGCTGAACATGTAACTGGAAGTGTTTCATCTGATCCTAATTGAAATCATCACTCATTTCCTGTCTTCAACCATATAAAAAGTTTAACGATAACGGGAAATATTTTGCAGCACGGCCGTAAAATGTATTATTACGCAACCTTAGGCCATTTAATTGGCGGTCAACAAGAGAAAAAAAAAAAAAAAAAAGATGAAGTGCGACACGTCGCATGTTCCATTTCCAAACAAGAGCTTTGGAGCCAGACGTATGAAATGTCACTGAAAATATCGAAGTCTATAATGCAGGTATAATTGGGCTGCCAGCTGTTCTGCACAATTACTCAAATTCCCCCATCTTCATCCCCAAACATTAATAAATTAACTTAAAAAAATAAATAAAAAGGTATTTTTTTGAGCTGGCTTTATAGGCAGGCTTATCCAACTGTTAAATAAATCATTATTTGTGGCTTAAAGGGAAGTTCCAACTTTAAACATTTTGTTCGCAAATATAAAAGTGCGGAGACTACCATTATGAAGTATTGTTTAACAGAAACAAATATTGTTCTGTTTCTGGGGAAAGCCAATTAGATGCCTAAATAGAACTTTGTTTTGTCTGTAAAACTGTTGCCAACGTGTAATGTAGCTGATCATTTAAAGGCATACTAAAATCTTTTTTAAATTTTTTTTATTTATTTATTTTTTTTATTAAAAAACCCAAAACAACAAGAACACCAAAAAAGGTTATACTTGCCTGCTCTGTGTAGTGGTGTTGCACAGAGCAGCCTGGATCCTCCACTTCTCGGGTCCCTCCCTCCTGCAGAGTACACCCGCAGCAAGCTATGGGGGCTCTCAAGCCCAGACACAGCTCTGCGTCCATTCAGACGCAAAGCAGTGGCTTGGCCCCGCCCCCTCACTGGCTTACTGACTTTCACAACATCAGAAGCCAATGGCACCCACTGTGTGTCCCAGCCAATCAGGAGTGAGTCGACCGCACGGCCAAGTCTCTCGTGCAACATCACTGGATCTAGATGAGTCTCAGGTAAGTATTAGGGGGGCTTCTGTACATTGAAGGTTTAACATCTTAATGCATAAAGATAAAAAAAAAACAAAAAAAAAAAAAGGCAGAAACCAAGAAGAATTCATACCATATTCCCACCTTGCTTTCCCCCCCGAATTTCAACCCAATTTTACTTATTTTTTGGAAGGAGGAGGGAAAAAAAAAAAAATAATTAAACACACACACACACACACACACACACGACAAGATAGACCTCTTGGAGGAAGCATTAGAACCTCCGTAAAGGTTTAACCACTTCAGCTCTGGAAAATTCCCCCCCCCCCCCTTATAACCAGGCCGTTTTTGATCTTCAGCACTGCGCTACTTTAACTGGTAATTGCACGGTCATGCAAGACTGTACAAAAATTACATTTATATAATTTTTTCACTCAAATAGAGCTTCCTTTTGGTGGTATTTGATCATCACTAGGTTTTTTATTATATACAGTAAAATGAAAAAAGACCGAAAATGTTCCAAAATATTTACGATCTGCTATAAAAAAATAAAAAAAATTCTTCATAAATTAAAGGGGTTGTAAAGGTAAATGTTTTTTCACCTTAATGCATTCTGTGCAATAAGGTGAAAAAACATTTCACACTTCCGGCGTCCCCAGTCCCCGTTTTACCTACTTGACCCCTCGAAAATCCAGCGGTCGCCCCCGCCGCCCTCTTCGCCGCTCAGCCTGGCCGCTGATTGGCTGGAGTGGATGGATTGAAAGCAGCGCAGCCATTGGCTCACGCTGCTGTCAATCACATCCAATGACGCAGCGCGCCAGGGGCGGGGCCGTGTGATACAGCGAGCGGCTATATCACGGGAGTGCGCCAGCAGGTGCTTCTCACCATGCGAGGGAGCTCGCATAAACGTGAGTAGTACCTGCAGGAGGAAGCAGAAACAGCCACCAAGGGACCCCAGAAGAGCAGGTTCGGGGCCACTCTGTGCAAAACGAGCTGCACAGTGGAGGCAAGTATAACATGTTTGTCATTTAAAAAAATAAAATAATTTTTAGCTTTACAATCCCTTTAAGGCTAAAGTATATTCAGCTACAACAGGTCTTTGGGCAAAAAAAAAAAAAAAAGAAGTGTATAACTGATCCGTTTGTGAAAATTATAGTATCTACAACCTATGGGAGGAGAGAGATAGAAGATATGTAATATGTGCTGCTTTTTACTAAAAATCTTTGTTCCTTTTTCCTGCTTTGCAGGGAGAAGAAACAAAGATTGTTACCTCTGAACCATGAATCATTGGCCAGACCTGCTGACAAAATCCCACTGTGATTAGACACGGCGGGGTACTGAGCGTGCACTCTGTACCCAGGAGACAAAGTAGTACCAATATTCCCATTAGCACACTTACCTGGATAAGGTTAGGCATTGCGGGTGCTGCAGCAACAAACCAGCTGGAACTGGAAACCTCAGATTAAATGCACATATTCACCATACATACATACATACTTTTTTATTAGACACTCTAGAGAATAAAATTGTGGTTGCTGCTATATTTAAAAAGGGGTTGTAAAGAGATTTTTTTTTTTTTTTTTTTTTTTTATTAAAACATGTTATACTTACCTCCACTGTGCAGCTCGTTTTGCACAGAGTGGCCCCGAACCTGCTCTTCTGGGGTCCCTTGGTGGCTGTCTCGGGTCCCTCCTGCACGTACTACTCACATTCATGCGAGCTCCCTCGCATGGTGAGAAGCACTTGCGGGCGCACTCCCATGATACAGCTGGCGGCTATAGCCGCTCACTGTATCACTCAGCCCCGGAACCCGGCGCGCCATTGGATGCGATTGACAGCAGCGCGAGCCAATGGCTGCGCTGCTTTCATTCCATACACTCCAGCCAATCCACAGCCGGGCTGAGTGGCAAAGAGGATGTCGGAGGAGAGCGCAGGACTTTCGAGGGGTCAGGTAAGTAAAAACAGGGGGCTGGGGGGGCGGCACTGTCAGATGTTTTTTCACTTTAATGCATAGAATGCACTGAGGTGAAAAACATTTACCTTTAAAACCCCTTTAATGTAACACTGTATTTGCGTAGCGGTATTTCAAATGCAATTTTTTTTTTTTTTTTTAACAAAAATTACTTTAATGAGTTAAATAATAAAAATAAATAACCAGAGAAATTAGCCCTTTTGTAGAATGTGAAAGATTTTAAGTCACGAAAATCGCGATTCTCATTTTGGCCAGAAACGTGCAGCTCTAAACACACACACACACACACACACACACACACACACACACCCCATCCAGTACAGACCTGTGTGCATGCCTTTATGTCTCTACCACTTCATATATCCCTGTATATTGCATTCGCTAACATGCCCATCGAATATGCTAGAGATGATCAACACTTCTTGCTGACACCGCTGATTGTGGAAGTGAGCTCCACATTATCCTTTACGTTCTAATCTTAAGGAAGCCCCTACAGTTTGAGGTTAAACCACGTGTTCAACTTGATTGAGTGACCAGTGTAGTACATGGAACTGACAGTAGTACAGTAAAACCTTGGTTTGAGAGCATTTTGCAAGACAGGGAACATTTAAGAAGTTTTGACTTGATATACACAAGTAGCGTCATGTCACAACTAAGCATAAAAAGAGAAGCGAGGCGCCTTTAAGTGTAGCAATATGGTTACATTTAACGCAGGTACAACATTTAGCAACTAATTGCTACACTTAGAGGTAATTTGTGGACAGACGTTTTACAGTTACACAATCTAGTCGCATGGCTATAATCTTTTTATATGGACTATAAACTTTAGGAACTATCGATAAATGGTTGTGGAACGAATCATTTGAGTTTCCATTATTTCTTATGGGGAAATATTCTTTCATATACAAGTGTTTTGGACTACAAGCATGTATCCAGAACGAATTATGCTCGCAATCCAAGGTTTAACTGGATATGGAAAGTTCTATTTTCGACCAGGCAGTGAGAAGGTTTTTCTTCAAAATCAGATTCTTCATCTCTAGCCCGGCCTCATAAATCTCCAAATACCATAGGCCTGAATATCCCACAACAACCCTTGGCATTGAAAGAGTTAAAAATCAATGTACGCAGTAAAATGAGAGTCAGATTTCCCTTCGCCGAGAGGAGGTCATTAATCTTATCAGATTTTCCATAAAAAAATCAAGACAACACTGACACACAAATTTGATTTCCTCTGGCACAGTTTTCTTTTCTTTTGCCATTATTCTGAATGATGTTATAAACTTTAACCAGCCACAGTGGGATGTTATGAGACCACAGTAAAAATTATAACAAAGCCATAACACCATATTTGTCATGGGGAACGGCGTTCGAGAGTTAACCAAAACATTTTTTTGTTTCTTGGAGTCAACACAATAAAAACTTTGTATTATTCAATTTAACAATCTTTGTTATTTACATAACAATATAAAACATAACCACACTTACGCATTTTGGACAATCTTGGCAAACAGCCATGATTCACATCTAAAAATCTTCAATGTTGTTGCTTGTGAATCAATTCTAATTATTGGACTCTCAGACTGTATACATGTGAATCTTATTTGCACCGCCTTTTGCATGGCTACAAGCAGACACACCAATGTCCCTTGTAAGGGGGAAGGCAAGCAGCTCAATACCTGTGTTTAAGCTCATTTATACGGAGGATAAACTCTGAACCCTCACCACCATGTTAATTCTGAACAAGCAATTTTCAAATATTAAAACATGGAACTAACATTGTGCAAACACCATTCTTACAGAAACTGAGTGGCCAGGCAAGCCCAACGCCCCGTGCATGGGAGTGGGCCAGGCAAGCCCAATGCCTGTTAGAATAACTGTAGTCAGTGGAGAACAATGGCTGATAAATAACCGAGAACTGTGCTTAGCCCAACGTTAAGAGGTTGAATTGTCAGAAAGGTCAGAACTGCTAGACCGATGATCGGTGTGTCGGGATCACAAGCCAAAGGATGATGCAAGAAAAGAGTTTCGTAGTCAGGGGTCACAAGCCAAAGTCGATTCTAAGTAGCAATGGACTTAGCTTGGGGCAGTGGGCAGGATAGTGTATGAAGCACAATAATCTGGCAAACAGTAAGTGCAGAGACATGGCTTAAAGCGGTTGTACAGTTAATTTTTTCACTTTGACCTACAGATAAGCCTATAAGGCTTACCTGTAGGTAAAATGAATATCTCCTAAACCTGCACAGTTTAAGAGATATTGCACTCGCAATGAGCCGCTGACTTCAGCGGTGCATGCACACCAGGGATTCTCGGCTGAAAGTCCAGCAGAAGCCAGACTCTGCCGGGATGAAAACTCCCATGCGAGTGACATTGCGGCTCCAGCCACCTCACAGCGCCAGAGCCACGATACCCGGAAGACACACCAAGGGAACATGTCAGCTCCCTCGGCATGGACCGAGTGAGATGAGGGCACCTCGTTCTAAGTTAAGCATTTCATAATGAGCTAGTATGCAGTGCATACTAGCTCATTAAGCCTTTTCCCTTACAGGTGTAAAAAAAATAAAAAAAATAAAAGTCAGCGGGTTTACTCCCGCTTTAAATAAGGAAGTTCATGGGAGGAGCAAAGAGTTCAAGGTACAGCAGAAATTAAGGGAAAAGGCAGGGTTGTCCAATGGATCAGGCAAGGTGTTCAGCATCTCAGGTAGCTCAGCAAGAAGAGTCATTATCAAACACAGCAGAAGTCTCAGGTTCAAATCCAGCTCTTGACAATGCCCCATGCATGGGAGCGGCCAGGCAACCCAATGTCCCTTGCATGGAAAGGGGCTGGCAACCTAACCACCCTTGCATGGGAAAAGGCAGGCAGGCAAAGCACGACAGTGCTTTGCCATTATACTGATCCAATGATTTTCAATACTTAATGAATCTCAGAACCTCCTAGGTACCCAGATTGAGAAAGTCAAATATCCATCCAAATTAGGCTGCATGCATGGCTCAAAGCATTTAAAAAGGGGCTTATCAGATAAGTATCTGCATACATATGTGCAAATCTAACACATTCAGGCATTTATGCTGCTCACAAAGATCACTGCACTTCAACAACGCCTTTATGGGCTTTACTCACGAGACCTTCAGAC
This sequence comes from Lithobates pipiens, assembly GCF_037356315.1. Classification (NCBI taxonomy): domain Eukaryota; kingdom Metazoa; phylum Chordata; class Amphibia; order Anura; family Ranidae; genus Lithobates; species Lithobates pipiens. Next base: position 83,946,945 of record NW_027507784.1, on the reverse strand, counting down.
CCATCTTTGTTTAGGCATCAATGTCTACATCCTGGACTGAGACGCTGGCTCACAGACGACCCAACCCTTTAAATCCTAGCATCTGCAGTTCTTATGCCACGTACACATGACCAGACTTTCCGGCAGACTAGGTCCGACGCTCTTCCCGACGGACTTTCGGAGGAGTTCTGATGGACTTTCTGAACAAACGGACTTGGCCACAAATGAACAAAGTCAGTTAGTGTTTTTTTTTTTTTGTAAATTTGTTTTTATTAACAGTTTTTCAACACAAACACCACATATAAACATATGACCCAAACCCCCCCCCCCTCCCACCCATGCCCCTGTGCAGCCCCCCAGTCAAATACAAATCACTAAACACATTCATAGTCATAGTCAACAACCGTATGCCCCAGAGAAAAACTGCCCCCCAAAAAGTGATGATGCACCCTGACTCCAAATGCACAACAGAAAAACCCACAGAGCACATAGCATCAATCTACCCCGTGCTCCCATTGGCTATCCAGGAGTCCTCTCCCCACTCAGCAAACTAATTCAAAGTATCTTTGGCGTCTAGCCAGCCCTGCCACACTTTCTCAAATTTTTTGGAGCATCCCCTACTAAGATACGTGGCCTTGTAAAGTGGAAGTGCTTTGTTAATCAGGCTTTTCCAATATGACACAGTAGGTGGTTCAGGTTTTTTCCAATACAACAGGATGGCTTTACGCGCATAGAACAAAGACAGAGATATCATAGTTCTTTGTGCCCTTCTAGGAGCCAACTCCTCCACCAGCCCCAGCAAACAAACCGCGACCGTAAGAGGAATCGGCACCAAGAGGACTGTTTGGATGGTATCCGTCACTCCCCTCCAAAAGTCCCCAATCAGTGGGCACTGCCAAAATATATGATCAAAGCCAGCTCGGTCCTCTGTACACCTCCAGCACCCCGCCGCACCCGTACCATACATTCCAGCTAGCCTTGCAGGTGTGTAATGTACCCTGTATAGAATTTTATATTGAATAAGTCTATCTCCGGCCGACACCAGAGTCTGGAAGGGATAGGCCCACATATCGTCCCAGTGCTCCCCCCCAAAGTCCACCACCAAAGCGCTCCATGTGTCCCTACACTTTTGTACCACACTGGGCCTATCACTGAACAGCTCTTTGTATACCGCGGATAAGGGCTTCAAAAGGTCCCCCGTCCGCAGCACCCTCTCCAGAGGAGACACACCCAACTCCAAAGCATCCGAACCAAACTGGGTGAGGAAGGCGTGTCTCAACTGGAGGTAGTGAAAAAAATACCAGTTCGGTAAACTGTATTTCGTTTTCAGTTGATCAAAAGTGTATAGCCTGGTCCCCCCCACTATGTGCCCAAGTTGTTTGATGCCAACCCTGGCCCATATCACCGGGTCAGGAATCGCACCAAAATGCGGCAGCCTGGGATTAAACCAGAGAGGGGCGTCCGGCGACCAGCACCCCCCTCTGTTCTTCATCAGGACCTGCGCCCTGTCCCAAGCTCGCACCGTTACTCGCATGGAGACCGTCAGGGAAGGAGAGGCCCCCAGACCCCTATACACCAGGTAGGATAAACTCTCATACGAGCCCATAAGGGCTGCCTCTAGTACCGTGGCGGAGTCCCCATCATCCCTCGTTAACCATCTCCTGGCGACCACCATCTGTCCAGCTATAAAATACTTAAAAAGATCCGGTAAAGCCAAGCCACCTTGACCCCAGGGCTCCTGTAAAACACGGAGACTTATCCTGGGATGCGCAGCGGCCCACAAAAACGAACTGAACAGACTGTTCACCCTTCTGAAAAAGGAGCAGGGGATCCAAACTGGCGTGTTTCGCAAATAGTATAGAAACACTGGTAAAACTCATTTTCAGTAGGTTAACCCTACCAATCAGGGACAGCGGCAAATGTTTCCATGCATCCAGTTGTACCTTCACCTTAGCCAGCAATGGACGAAGATTGAGAGACATATAGTCACCCACTCTTGGGGACACCCTCACACCCAAATACCTAAACTCCTGCACCCATGCAATGGGGACCTTAGTGGTCGCCAACGCACGAGCCCCCCCGTCAATAGCCATAACGTTTGACTTCTCCCAATTGACCCGAAGCCCGGAGTATGTGGCAAAGGTGTCAAGCACCTTAAACACAGCCTCCAAGGAAGGCCCTGCGTCCCGCAGAAACAGAAGCATGTCATCCGCATACAACGCTAAGCATTCCCTGATACCCCCTACCTCCAAAGCTCCAACCTCAGGGGACCTCCGCAAAGCTATAGCCAAGGGCTCTATTGCTAACGCAAATAAGGATGGAGACAGTGGGCACCCTTGACGCGTGCCCCTGCCCACTTCAAACTGAGAGGAGATCAAGGCACCTATTTTGATAACCGCCCGAGGGTTGCTATAAAGTAGAGAGATCCAAGTGACAAAAACCTCCCCGAAACCCATGTGCCGCAGAACTGCTAGCATATATCGCCAGTCTACAGAATCGAAGGCCTTAGCCATGTCGAGGGAGACCACCACTCTCTCGCCCGTCCTGTCATGTTTGACCTGCAGATGAGTAAAAGTCAGTTAGTGTTGAACATGATGACGTAAACGGGACTAAACAAGGAACTTCAAGAGCCAGTAGCCAATAGCTGCCCTTGTGTCATATTTGGTCCGGACTAGCCCGCACATGATCGGATTTTCTGACGGACTGATCCCATTAGACCTAGTCTGCGGGAAAGTCCGGTCATGTGTACGCGGCATTAGCGGTGTTCACAATAGTCTGACAATCAGGCCCTGTTGTCTTATCTTGTGACTTGCTATAAAGTTATAATGTTGCAGTCTGATCACTTAGAAGAGACTGAAGAAATGGTTACTACTGCCTGCAGCAGGCTGACAACATCTCAGCCTAGGCAAAGTAAAGCTCCAGGACTAGTTTTCTTTAAAAGGATTATTATTATTCAGGATTTATATAGCGCCAACAGTTTGCGCAGTGCTTTACAATATGAGGGCAGACAGTACACTTACAATACAAATCAATACAGGAGGGATCAGAAGGCCCTGCTCGTTAGAGCTTACAATCTAGAAATGGAGCTTGAGTTGAAAATTATATGGTGGCTGTGTATTATGACATTTCAAGAATGTATTCATGCAGAATAAAATTACTGAAAGGTAGACCTTAATCGAAAAAGTCACCCCAACAGCCATGAAATTATCACTTTCAAGAAGAAAGGGCAGCCTTTATGTTTCTCATGGCTGTGCACAGACCCCATATTTCTGCAGTAAAAGGTTCTTCCTAAACACATACAAACGAAGCGCATCAAATTCAGCACATTTGTATTGTCTGAAAACGCTCGATGAGCAGGAAATCCCTCTCTCAATTTTGAAGTTCCTGGATGATCTGCTGCCAATGTGTTTTGTACAAGGACACCAGCGTCGGATATTGGAAGGGCCTTAATGTTACAGAATTTAACTTGCCTGCTCTTACACAAATCGGCATTCCCAGAAGACATGGGCAATTTATAGGGCCCCAACGCTCTTACAGTGATTTTGTCAATCAATCATGTAGTCCCGGAATCTGTCAAAAGAGACAGAAGTCTAGCAGCCCTACAGATTACAAATGATGCGTCTGCTGAATAATACAATATTCCGGGTCACATCTCAACTTTTATTAGATAAAAAATAGATTACAAAAGCCTAACCTCTTTAGTGAAGCAGGGACCCGAGAAGCACTGCGGTTGGCTCACCAGCGAGCCTGCTATCTATTTACGCACACAGATGTCCCAACATGGAGGAAAAACTGAACATAGGTGCTAAAAACTCCAGACAGCTAAGAAACCCCTTTCAGCACCTTTATTCCTTCAAAAATCATAGTACTTTCCTATTCAACTAGACTAGAGCAATCAACTACAATCTTAGCCGACAGTCTTAACGTGCCAGCTGATCATGGATACTGGGCTAGCAGTCAGGAAGTCCCATCTATAAGCTGAAAGGTGTTGGGGCTGAAGGTACTTTCTATTGATTTGCATACAAAATGTATAGTGACAAGAGAAAAAAAAAAAAAAAAAAAAAACACACACACACACACACACACACACACACACACACTTCAGTGAAAGGATGAAGACTCCAAAAGAAAGTTTCAGTGCAGCAATACCAAGGAACCATCAATAACACCTCTTGAAGTGAATGCAGGTAATCCAGCAAAGTGCTCCATGGAGAGCCACCACACCTCAGTGAAATGGACACTCACCAGAAATGATGACTACCATTAGAGCAGCAGTGTGCATCTGTCATCCAGTGAAGGTTGAACCCAGCAAGTACATGATAAATAAAGCTCACCAGGAGCAAGAAGGAATCCTCAAGTCTAATACACATTAAAAGAAAGTAGCATAAAAAAATCCATACATTGACAACAGCTGCCAACAGCCCAGAATCAAGCAGCAGCATGACATCAGCACTAGTAACTCCTTCCCGATGAGTTTCGTCCAAGAGGACGTTATCAAGGGTCCCCTAGGTGTCAACATTCGCTATCTTTTGTAGCTTCTCAAAAGTACGCCATGCCGTGGTAATCAAATGGACTAGATTGACTAATAGAGTGGTTCGCCTTAATATCACTTTTAGAAGCAGCAGGAGAGGTGCACCCGCTCCCTTCGCCCCCTCCTGGTGGTTTCTGGGCCAACATTACCATTCAGTAGCTCAAGGAACCATCCAGCACTGGCAGGATTTTTCCACATTCATAAGGGATGGCTAGATGCCCATAGCTCATTTTCTGCCTGTGGAGGACCAGAGTGACATCAAAGTCAAAAAGTCAGTTCTCAGGCCATATAAAAAAAATAATTTTTTTGTTTTCTTAAAAAGCAAAAGATTTACATTTTTTTAAAACTTTTTTTGCTTTAAAGGGTAGAAGAGATATTAGAGGTCCTTTAGAGTCCAGATCTCTCCATAAAGAGGACCGGTCATGCTGTAATCTTATAGCAAGGGAGGCTTACATTACAAGCGATAGCAATAAAAGTGATAAAAATTTAAAAAGGGACAGTGTAAAAATGTTAAAGTTAAAGTGCTCTCGTCCCCAAGAGCGGTAGTAAACGTTCCAGACAAAAATATAATGTGCTAGTATGCATCGTATCCTACAAATTATGAAAGGCTTACCTTAAAGCGAAACCCTCCAGTGACACACAGTCACTACTGACAGGGTTACCATCTCCCCCGGGTCTTCTGTCTGGGTTCGCGGACTCAGGCTGTTCGACAGCCGAGCCATGACGACATCACTCTCGCACATGTGCGCGGAGGTAACGGCCACAGCATAGAATATGAGTATGCCGTTCCTTCAGAGTGCATGCAGCGGTGATATCCTCAGTTGCAGAAACACTGAATATCTCCTTAACCGTGCATGTTTAGGAGATGATCCTTGTACATCCAGGTAAGCCTCATCATAAGCATACCTGTAAATACAAAGGTCCAAATGGTGTTTTCTATTGCTTTAAACGGCTATGCAAACCTGAGAAAATATTATCTATTGCAGCTTACAGTTCTCAGATGTGGTGGCCATCTTAGATTTTCTTCTGTTGGCTGTTCTGCGTTTTTATGTACATGCGAGTGGCTTTTTAATATATGCCCCATTTTTTGTTTAAAATTACTACTTTGAAATATGCCTTAGTATTCCACTTCCATTACAAGCGTTGGTGAGCTCAAGCTGGTTTTGCTGGATACTAAGGCTTTCAAAGGCTGTCAGCCAATCATTCATGGATCGTATGGCGCTTCTAAATCCTTCAGATTAAAGCATTCTATGCATTAAGGTGAAAAACCTTCTCTCCTGCAAAACTATCTCCAGCCCCCCTTATAGCTACCCGAGCCTGATCTGACCCAGCGATGTGAATGAGAGCAGCGGCTCTTGCCACCGTCTTCCTCCTCCCTGGGCAGACTGATGCAGCCAAATGCTGTGGTGATCAAGTGGATGGCAGGCCTGAGCCACCAACTCCGTCAATAGACACAGGTAAGGCATCTCGGGAGCAAGCACGTACAGGAAAGAAGCTTTCCATTGGGGTGATTGATGCAAAGGAGCAGCCTGAAGCTCCGGTAAGGGACCCCCCATTAGAGAATCAGGGCTGCCCTGTGGGGAAAAAAAAAAAAAAAAAAAGCATTGCACAAAGCAGGCAAGTATGGGCATGCTGGAAAACTGCTTCTCAGCACTTGCAGTCAATGGCTGCGAGTGCTGACTGCTTGGTTCCATCGAGGGGAACCAACCCTGTCAGAACACAATAGCACAGCGAGAGATCACTGTACTAACATCACATAGTACAGCAAGCTACTCGGTAGCACCTCAGTTATTTTTTCTTTCAACCCAGCGAGTTAAAAACCTGCCTTTGTGTACCAGGCATTAACGCTTGTATTTTATTGTATCGCAACTGTACTATTTCCATTTTGATTGTAAAGCTCTGCGTAAACTGTTGGCACTATTTAAATCCTGAATAATAATAATAATAAATATTATGGCACTGTTTAGGGTCATTGCCACTAATATTTGCGCACAAGTTGTATTTATTTCACTTAATATATTGCCGCAAGTTAATTCATTGTGAGCACATAAAGTTAATAATTGTTTGCACTTCTATTTTTATTGTTGGTTGGGATTGTTGTAAACCAACCAAGCTTTATTAGTGTACCCGTTTCACAGTATTAAAGAAAGCCAAGTGCTGAGAGTTTTGCACTGGAATGCTTGCTTTTGAGAGTTGAGCTGCTTCTTGATATAGCGCGGCCCTTTACCCAGTAGGGTCCCGACACACTTACAAACACATACACATTTTCAGTGGCAGTATACTACAAGTGAGAAGAGTGCGTTTGGCACCCATCTACAAGGACCCCTACAGGTTGCAGATCTTTTTTTCTTCAGCACAGCATGCGGCAATGAACAAACGTGGAAACCAAGTGAACGTGTCCGTTTGGTATTTAAATAAAGCTTGTGAAACACACACACACACACACACACAAATTGTGGGAGGTTCTCTTACGCTCTTCTATCCCAGTGACAGGGGCTCAGACAGAAGCGATGGAAAGCTGTTACTTTTCTTGACACCCTCTGCTGCATTCTGCACTGGGAAGAAGAAAAGGGAGATCCTGATGGGTATTCTAAAGTAAAGAGAAATTCAAGATGCCCACACCCCGTACCACACTGTCCACAATTATTTCAAATAAAAAGTTTTACTTCTTGACCATCTAATGTTATGAGGCCAGCTAGATACAGGAGATCAAAGGGACTTGATGTAGCCAATTTAGGCGAAAAAACAAGCGGCAACTTCTAAAGAAGAAGATCTAAAGTCACAGCATACACTTTCATTTATAACATCGGCATTGTAATCACAATACTAAATGATTGTCGTTTCTGAAATTCCATAATAATGTTACTTGAAAAAAAAAAATCTCCTTTCATGTTCTGAGTGCTGCCCGTCTCTTTACACAGCTCTCTCAATTACCAGCATGCCGTGTGTCTTCTCTATTACTTTGGTTTACTTTCAGAATCTAAGGATTACATAACACAAGGGATCAGCAAGCAGTGATGAGGTCACATGTGGCGCGATTCCTGTACTGACTCCGCCTCCTGAAACGCCTCCTCGGCCCCCTCTGTAGATCAGAAGGCAGGCTCTGTGAAGTGTGCGACACATCAGTGCTACTCACAGGGCATAGTGACTACGGGTCACACAATTCAAGGAAGTAAATATGTGGGTATTATTGGTGGAAACAAAAATTTTTATAAATAAAAAAAGGTTTTCAAACTTCAAGACAGTTCAGATTAAAAAGAGTAAGCACATGTGCGCAGCTGCACTCTGCCTGTAGGACAGCCCATTCTACCATTCCTATGTGCAGAAACGCAGGGAAAAAGTCGTCCATAAACTATTTTTTAATTTTTTGTAAACTGTGTTGCATCAACCTGCGTGGTGTTGGGCCACCATGCGGCAGCCAATGCATGGGCCCCGGTGCATCTGCTAAAGAGAGCAGGGTGCCAATAATTGTTAATTGAACACCCCCATGCATCCTCAAATGCGGTATATTTTCGCATGAGCGATTTTGCACTTATTCCTGATCCACAGTAGTGTACCTAGCCTTTGGCCTCATGCACACAAGATGTCTGTTTAGCCCTTCCCAACTCCAGAACTCCTGGCAAGAGTAAAACTGATTAAAGCTGAGTTGCACTCAAAAATGTAAGTGTCGGGTGTATGCTTCCATGGATGTCCTCCCATGATGTTGCTCGGGCGCGCTCCTGGAAATATCCGTGACCGCCGGGTCTGTTTCATGGATCATGGTAAATGGCCGCTGGTAGCAGCCGTTTGCCACGTGATCGCTCTGTCAAATGAGAGCGATCACTTGTAAACAAATCTTGACATGACGCCGGTTCCTTCCCCCCCCCCCCCCCCCCCCCCATCTGTACAGTGCCATGGGAGATTGGGAGAGGGGAGAAATAGGTTGTTGCAGCGCTGTGGGCTGGATCTGTAGTGCCCACAGCGCTGCTCAGTGCCAATACTCTGCAGTACTCTTCCCATACTCACCAATAAACTTTAAACAGAAACAAAGAATTTCTTTTTTTACCGAATTTTAAAAGCGAACGTAAACCCCAATGGGTTTTACTTCCTTTGTTTCCTTGGTTTCCCTGCAAAGGTAAAGCATAATGGGCTACTATGCGTCTCTTACCTGACACAGAAGCCAGCAATGTCACCGATGTCTCCTCTTCCACAAAGCATCCATCTTCCTTCCGGGTATTGCGGCTCCGGTGCTGTGATTGGCCAGAGCCGATGACGTCACTCACATGCATGCACCGCTGCTAACAGCGTGTGCCTGAGCGCCGCTGTCTACGCGAAGCGGTGCCTATCTTTTGCAAATATCTCCTAAACCGTGTAGGTTTAGGAGATATTTCTTGCATCTACAGGTAAGCCTTAATCTAGGCTTACCTTTAGGTCAAAGTGGTCTCTAAGGGTTTACAGTCACTTTGTCTTTTTGGATTAATAGCGCAAAAAATAAACCTAGCAGTGATGAAATACCACCAAAAGAAAGCTCTATTAGTGTGGGGAAAAAAAAATAAAAAAATAAAAAAAAAAACACACACACAAAAATTTCATATGGGTACAATGTTGCATGACTGAGTAATTGTCAAAATGCGAGAGCACCGAAAGCTGAAAATTGGTCTGGTTAGGAAGGGGGTACCCAGTGGTCAGAGCCTAAAAGAAAAAAAAAAAAAAAAAAAAAAAGCCAAAAGCAACATTTTCGTTTATTTTTTAAGCCCAGTGTGCACAAGGCCTTAAAACTAGAATAGGCAAAACTTTTTGTTCCCATTTTAGATATGTAAAGGAGGGTTATATTTAGAGTTGCACTGATACAAATACTGGTATCGGTTCCAATTCTCAGCATTTGCATTGCATTTGTACTGAATCGCACGATACATTTGCGTTGCAGTTTGAGCCCATACAAAATGAATGGGCTCAAAAATCACACCGCAAAGAATGGAATGCAATTTGAACAGTAATGCAGTTCAATCCCGATCCAATTCACATGCGATTTTTTTTCCACACCTCTCCCTTGTGAAATCGGACTTATAGGGATGTCACCCTGGGTTCACGCAGGAGTGGTGTGGGAAACTGCATGCGATTCGGACAGCTAATCACACTACATTCCTGTTCACACTGCAAAGAATTGCATGCAATTTGAGCCCATTCATTTTGTATTGGCTTAAATCGCACATTTGTATCAGCGAGTACTTAAAACGCAGCTATTCGTACTTGTGCTTTAATAAAAAATTAACCACACAAGTATTGGTGCCATCTGTGTCCTATCGCAGGGATTCCAATTTACTTCCTGTCCCATAAAACAAACAAGAAATCCCTGCAAATTAAAGGAATGCCTTGGAGACCCCCAGGTCAACCTTATTTGTGTGCCAGTTGGATGATTTCCCCTCAGTTACTTTTCTGGGGAAAAAATAAAAATTTGAGATTCTTTTACTTTCAGCGATAAAGGTAGGACAAATATTGAGGGTGAATCTCCCCAACAGGAGCACAAGTAGGCACTGACAGGGGTTCTAATCCCTCTCCATTCTATCCGAAACAAAGAAGAAGTTTTGCCTTTAGTTCCACTTTAACTGCTTAATACTAGGCCTCCCGCCCCCCCCCCCCCCCCCCCTGCCTGCTCAAGCCAGCTTTTAGTACTCTTCTGTACCCAAAATTAAAATCATCATTTTCTAATCAGAGAGTTTCCTTTTGGTGGTATTTAATCACCGTTTTTTTTTTTTTTGCTAAAATGAATAATTTCCATTAGTAGATGTTGTAAAGATGTAATTTTTCTGCCAAAATGATGGGCACTGCTGAGGCTACATTGATGATCAGTGCCCTGATTATCTTTACAGTCTCCCCTGTGAGGAGGTGATTGGCTCTCCTCACCTCAGAGTCAGTGTGAGGCGAGTCAAAAAACTGCACTTCCATGTTTACATGTGATCGCTGTCATTGGACACAACCAATCGCATGGTTAAAAAGCCACGTCATCAGCTCTTTACCCAGATCTTTATGTATTACTACTTGATACAGTATGTTACATCAGCTAGAAGAGCCGCCACAATTTAAAGTCCATAGATGACAACATTTCAAGTTAACCAAAAGAGGAGGCAGAAGATGCCATACAATCTAGCCTTGCAGCTCATATGAATAGAGGTGGGCGCCCTCTAATAAAAAGGTGAAACCACAGGAAAGAACATCTTCGCATAGCATTCAGCTTCTTACAAAGTTCCAACTCTTGCACACATTTCTTGACAAACTTACCAAGGATATTTTCCATATAATGCGTGTGCTTTCATTTCCCTCACCTTGACCAAGATACAATGGATACAATGCAACACAACTTTGTAAATAAGGCCTTAAAGTGGTTGTAAACCCTTACAAAACCACTTTGACCTACAGGTAAGCCTAGATTAAAGGCTTACCTGTAGGTCCAAGAAATATCTCCTAAACCTATATGGATTAGGAGATATTTGCCCGAAAACGGGCACCGCTGTCTACGGCGCATGCGCCGTAGACAGCGGCATTCTCAGCGACGGAGCTGCCACGCGTGTCGGCTCCCGTGCGCATGCGTGGGAGTGAAGTCATCGCGGCTTCGCCGAATGACAGCGGCGGAGCTGCGAGACCCCACCAACAAGATGGATGCGGCGGACTACAGGGGACAGCGGCGAATTCGCTGGCTCCTGTGTCAGGTAAGTGACACATAATGGGCTACTATGCGATGCATAGAAGTCCATTATGCTTTGCCTTTCGAAGGAATGAAAGAGGAAGTAAACTCATCAGGGTTTACTTCCTCTTTAAGGCTCATGTTACACTTGCTTCAGCTTCAACAAGGCTTTGGATTGCTTCTCGGCCTTTTGGCTAAGATCAAGTATAGTAGCTGTTCTTATCAGTTGCCAGATGAGGCGCTGTGCTACTCCCATAGTGGGAGGGCTATGCAAATCCAATGATGTAATTGTGCCTGGAAGGGGGATTTCAGCAGGGACTCTAGCTGATACTGGGGGCCGACCAATGGTTGCGTCTGGAAAGGGTGCTCCTGGTGAGGATGGGTCCCTGGCCTGACTTTGTGTAGTCCTAGCTCCAGACAGTTTTTCTGGAGAGAACACCGCCTCCTCCTTTGAGAGGGGGAAGGGAGTGGTTCATATCTCCTGAATGTGATTAGGTAGGAGGGATGGGAGCGACAGTTGAGTCTTTAATCAGGGCTCTCCCTAAGCTCCCAGAACTTCAGGCCTTCCTGTGTGGAGTAGGGGGCTGCGCTGGTCTGAGTTTTTGGTCAGTTCTGCCGAAAAGCCTGTGGTAAATGTGCCCCTTAAAGTGGGATTCCGCTCTTTTTTTATTTTTTTCTTACCTGTCTCACTGGTGGGTGAGTGCTAGCTTCGATTGGCATCCACGTCCGGCGTTTATTTGACCCCCGGCGCGACGAATCTTTTCTTCAGGATGACTTATAAAAACCTACTCTGGCGTTTTCCATTTTAACTGTGGGCGTCTGAAGCCCACAGGCATTTACTTCCTGGTATATGATGACGTCTGGCTCCCAGCATGCTCCGCTCCATCTTGCACATGCTCAGTGAGAGCAGTGACAAGGAAAGAAAAACTCCAGGAAGTTCCCGCCCCGTTGTCAAGGCAACGAAAACCACACAGCACAGAGAACAAAGAATGAATGAAAACGAACCCACAGAAGCTAAGGAGGCTAATGAGGCTAATTATACCATGGAATAAACATGACTTACCTTTTGTGAGAAGCTGGCTGAAGAAAAAATGCGCTGGTGCTGTTTGCTTTGTTGTTTATTTGCTTCCTCGTGTGTAATGGCAGATACAGCTGTCTGCCCACTTTAAAAATGGGAAATTCGTACACGCCCTCGTCACGTGACCAGCGTGCTAACGAAATCTCGCGAGATTTCGGAATTTCATTGTCCCCTATGGATTCTTGGGTAATTTCCCAGGGACCATTGCGAGGACGATAGCCACGCCTACTCCCACGGGAGGAGAACCAGGAAGTCAGCTGAAACATCAGAAATAAAAGGTAAGTAAATAATATTTTTTTTTTTCAGGGTTCGTTTAGGTAAGTATGCTGTCTGTTGATTTTAATAACATGAACTTTCATTTTTAGGTACCAAACCACTTTAAGTGGCAGTTCAGGGGTGTCAGACAATCACTGAGTGAAGGTCACACTGATTTATGGCACCATGGTCACTGCAACACTATTTTCACACCTGCCTCTAGGGCTGAGCCTTTTGGCTAGGACCAGGGGAAATTCTTATTCCTGGCCGAATGGCCTGGCAATTGTATTGCACAATGGTCACTCTCACGTCTCCCACTTCCCCATTTTACCCTGCGTTTATCACTTTTTTGTTTGATGTGTTACAGGTTTGTCACTGATATGAGTAGGTTGCGGGTCAGACTTGCCCTGAAAGTCTTGGGAGGGGGTGGACATAAGCCTTTTGGCCTAGTCCACCCGCTTTAATGGGGTCTCCCTTTGGGGGGGGGGGGGGGGGGGGGGGGAGTCTCAGCAAGTACTTAGGTGGGTCTGTTTCGGCAGATCTTCCAGAGAAAGAGGGTCCATCTGGTTTCGGCCAGATGGACCCAAGTGAAGTACCTCAGTCCCAGTCTGGAGCCTAACGCCCGGGGGATCAGGGTAAGGTCCTTCCTAGGGAGGACCATGTAGCACCCGTTGCACGTTTTGTGTTCACTCTGTGTGTGCACTTTTTTGGCGTGTTTCACATGCCACAGACTTTTCAAAATGGTTAGTTACAGTCCTGTTTACACCTTGAGCTTGCTTAGTTTCAAAAATTATAGCCCGTGTAGCTTGAGCGGTGCTTCAAAGCATCTTCCAAACCTTCATAGAAGTCTATGGCAAAGCTCGCCTGAAGCTAAACTGAAGGCTCAAGCAAAAGCAACATGTAAACAGGACTGTAAGTGTAAACTAGCCCTTAGAGCCCCCCCCCCCCTCAGAATTAGGAGATATAGATATATAAGCTCTGGGTTAATATGAACCAGACTTCATCAACCATCAGCACATATAACCTTAGGGTTTAGATGGATACATTCCAAGATCCAGGCAGCCAACATTGCAAAAATAGATAATAAAAAGCGAATTAAAAATTAGCAAACGGCAAACCAACTTTGTGAAAATTTTCTAGCAATAAAAACACGTGAAATCAGGTTTTAGATGGTCTGACAGGCTACTTAAAGCAGTATTAAACCCGTTTTTACCTGGTGATCTGGCCATTAACATACCTACTGCAATAAAATGCCCCCACTCTGGATGAAGCAGTTTGCACATTCGGACAGTAGCATTGTCAGTCTGGGAGGGAGCGGAGTGTAAAGTGTACTAGCAGATTTGAATACACTCACAAACTGGGAGATCAGCGAACAGGTTTGATCATCTCCCTCCTCCTCACCCAGCAGCAGTAAAAAGGTGGGACAGCAGAGCCCAGGAAGCATGGTGGGGAAGGAGTTTGCAAACTCTAGGGGGGTTGTCAACTAAAACAATCAGTTGATCGTACAGCAGCCCTCATGTCACTCATTACAAAGCCAACAGTCTGCTTGTAGAGTGTATACACACTCCCAGGGCTGGAGCTGGTGGTGTCATCACCCCCATCCCCCACTCCAACTGCCATAAGACATTTGGCGGCGGAAATAAAAGGCCAAAGCCTTACACACACACACGTTTTTTTTCCTTTGAAAAACAAAAACAAACAAACAAACTCGACTGCTCAGGTTGGAGCCGCTGTACTAACAATCTCCCCTGCTGTGCCACCGTGTTCTGATAGGGGGTCAGCAGACCTTTTTCAGCAGGTTCTGTCAGACTGGCTATCATACAAGCAAGCGGAATGTCAACCAGTTTCTATTGAACCCACCCGTGCCACCCGACATTCGGCCTGTGTATACTAGGCTTTAAAGGCCATCTACCGCTGCCCGAAAACTTGCCCAACACTTGGCGGAGATAGTTCAGGTTATTTCCGATCTAGCCCAAATACCTGCACCTCTTGATCTGCTGGTGTGCTTCCTAGGCACAATTGATGCTGAAACGTATCCAAAAATGTATTTATAATATGGTGTCCAGGTTATTGTACCTATCTAGAAAGCCGATTGCCAAATTTTGCTTGGCTGCCGCTATGCCTTCTAGGGCGCAGTAGATGGTCTACATTAATTCCCTTATACTTAGAAAACAGTTGGCATATCTCCATCGAAAATAACATTTTTTAAAACTTAGTTTGGCAAAGTTAGCTTGATAACCCAAGTCTCGCCTCAGCACAATTATTGATGGATAGGTTATTACAATTAGAAGATTACCTAACGTTATGGCCCGAGTTTGGGATTTTTTTTCCACTGTACATCCGAGAGAAGACAGACAAAGAAGACTTCTGAGCAATCGTCCCTCAGGCCGGGTTCACACTGGTATGACAAACACTCCAACATTGGGAGCTCATGTCCATTGATGAGTGAAAATCAAGGTTTCCCTATGGGAGCCGTCTTAACTGGTCCAACACAAGTGGGTCCGAATTTGAAGATACTCCCTGTACTACTTTGGTCAGACTGATTCTACTTCAGCTCATTGAATATCACTCAAGTCCAATCAAAGTAGGATGGCCGTCTTCACTGATCCAACTTTGGTATGCAACTTGCGCTCCGATGATCTTGAAGGGGAACTCCACGCCAAATTTTTCATTTTTTTTTTTTATAACCGGCATGGGTTCCCCCCCTAGAAGCATACCAGACCCTTTGGTCTGGTATGGCTTTTAAGGGGAACCCCACACTGGAAAAACGGTGTGGGGGTCCCCCCAGAATCCATACCAGACCTTTACATCAGGAAAGGGGGTGGGGGAAGAGCGAGCGTCCTCCCCCCTCCTGAACCGTACCAGGCCTGGCTATTGGTTGCTGAGATCTGTGAGCAGCAAGCTCATCGGAATCTGGATGCCCCATTTAACAAGGGCGCCCCAGGATCCCGACACCCCACCCTATGTGAAAGGGTATGGGGTACACTATACCCCTACCCATTCACAAAAAAAAAAAAAAATAAAAAAAACCCACCACACATGTTAAACATTTATAAAGTAATTTATTAAGGCAGCTCTGTTTTTTCTGATCTCGTCTGCCCTCTCCAGCTCTTCTGTGTCCTCCGCTGGCATCTTCTGCCTCGGCCGGTTCTTCGCCGCTCTCTCTCCGGTTCTTCTCCCTCTGTCCGCTGTCTTCTGCCCGGTCCCCTTCCGATGTTGACTCAACGCTCTCTCCTGCTCCAATGTTGGGTGCGCAGCATGCCACTACATATATTGTCATGACGTCATAAGGAAAGGGGCCTCCAGGTGAAGTCACACGTGACCCCGCCCCACGCCAATATAAAGTAGTGGCACAGAAACCCTGTTCATTGACGTCTGATGTATGTCGGACTTCAAGACGCAGGGCAAAGTCAGATACAAAGTGGTATGACTGACTTATGTTGTACCAGTGTGAGCCCAGCCTCAAACTGTTCAGTTTTATGTTACTTTTTTCTATTTACAG
Source organism: Lithobates pipiens (assembly GCF_037356315.1). NCBI lineage: Eukaryota > Metazoa > Chordata > Amphibia > Anura > Ranidae > Lithobates > Lithobates pipiens. Next base: position 83,930,939 of record NW_027507784.1, on the reverse strand, counting down.
TTTGTTTTTTCATAAAATTTTGGCCATGCTTTACATATTTTGTAATGCTCTGTACCTGGTTATAAAGCTCATGTTCAATGCAAGTGTGGATGGTCAACTATATATCTTTCAACTCTACAATGTACAAGCACTGTTTCTCTCCCTTGACAATAATAAACATACGTTAAAAAAGAAAAAAAAAAAAATCAACACCAAAAACGCAAATCTGTCATGAATGGAATATGTAAAAATGTCATGCCACTGTTGACCCATTTTGAAAATGCCGAATGCCTGGCTCTCATGCACCAATCTTATTACATAAAAAGAGACAAGGAATTCTGATGTGCTCCCGATTTCATTGGCAGAATGCTTGTTCCCGGTCTTTGATCAGGAAGTGTTGAAGTCAGACACGGCCAAGCAGCTAGCGTTTTAGGAAGTAGGCCAGCAATGGCCGCCCCAAATATTTATTTTATGACCTGTGTCCTTAAACTCTGCGGGGAAATGACATGATGCCATTATCTGCCAATACAGTCACTCATGGATAAGGTTACATGGCCACATACTAATGAAATGTCCTCTACACATTCAAGGCCTGAAGCAGATATTGCAGAAATGCAGAAGCCAAGAACGAAGTCACAGCGGTCACCAAATCACATCACATTACAGCTCAGGCAGGACAATTACATTCCCAGACAGATGGACAGATCTATGCAGATGTCAGCAATCACAGAAATCGATAATCCAGCCAGCAGGTAGCGTTAAGGGTTCTGATAAAATCTGAATTTTTCAACAGCAATAGTAGCAGTTCCAAAAAGGTTGGACTCCAGTTGCAGAGGCACCACCAATGATGGCGGGATCAGGTTTTTACTTAAAATGGGGTGTCAGAAAAAAAGAAACCTGCAAAACAGCCTGAACTCTCTGCTTCTACTATGGCCCAATACCCAACTACTTCCAGGTAGTGTGGAAGTTTAATATGTATCCCCAAAATGTCATATTCCTGATATGTGCCTGCAGTACCATGTACTTGTAGGAGAAAGTCCCTTGTTCTCTTTGTATTGCTTCCTTTGTGGGAAATCCCTGCCAGCCCTCCCGATTTTATATTAAGACTGACCACACTCTGTTAACCTACATGTAATACCCCCTTCATTGTGTTTAGCTGGTCAGTGGGCCTGTGGGAGGGAGTGGGATATCATTTAGCACAATGTACACTTTCTGTTGGGGTACCCCAAGGTTCTGTCCTTGGGCCCCTCCTATTCTCACTCTATACCTCTTCCCTGGGTCAGTTGATAAGCTCCCATGGTTTCCAATACCACCTCTATGCCGACGACATCCAGATCTATCTCTCCACTCCTCACCCCCTCAATCTCCTCACAGATCTCCAACTTACTGAATGACAGTATGGATGTCACACCACTTCCTCAAACTCAATCTTTCTAAAACTGAGCTGGTTATATTTCCTCCTTCACGATCCCCCCCTTGTGACTTCACCATTAATATCAACACCACAACCATTGGTCCCTCCACTCCTGCCAGAGTCCTCAGAGTAATCCTCGACTCTGACCTCTCCTTCAGCCCCCATATCCAATCACTGGCTAAATCCTGCCGCCTTCACCTCCGCAACATCTCCAGCATTCGACCTTCCTGACTAATGACACCACAAAGCAACTCGTTCACTCCGCGATTATTTCCCGCCTTGACTACTGCAACTCTCTCCTTAATGGCCTACCCTTACACAGGCTATCCCCCCTTCAGTCTATTATGAATGCTGCTGCTAGACCAGGGGTGCCCAACCAGTGGCCCGGGGGCCACATGTGGCCCGCGACCTCCTGCTGTGGGATGGCAGATTGGAAAGCCCAGATCATGGGTTGCAGACCCACCATCCCAGAGCATCTGTGTTTTTAATGAAGCCGGCAAAGTGGCTGTGGAGCAGAGCTGTATAAGCTGATGCTTCCTGTATAGTGCCGTCTCCTGCCACAGGCAGTGTATACATGGGCTGCTTCAGGTTACCTGCACAGAGGCATAGACTTCTGTTATTACCTGCAGGTTTGGTGTGCTTTCAGAAAGTGCACCACACCTGCAGGATATAGTAGAAGTCTATGGCAAAGTGTAGCTAACCCACAGAAAAGACACAGGTGCACTGCGCTGCATTGGTGTGAAAGGTCCCTTTCACACAATCGGGCCGACCCAATCGGACCCTACATTCACCTCTATGAAACGGCAGATGTAAACAGATTTGTGTCCATTTACACCTGCCTACCACCAATCTGATTCACTCTTAAAAAAAAAAAAAAAAAAAACAGAAGGATCAATCCCCTTCCGTCAAGGTTGATCGGATCAGAGAATCCATAGAGTAGAGTGGGCTCTGCCCGTGTCCATGTGCGCTCTGCAGGGACCTGTCATCCGCCTGCTCTGTTCATTGTGGCCCGCGACCGGTTACCAATTGGATTAAGTGGCCCCCGCTCTTCAAAAGGTTAGGCACCCCTGTGCTAGACTAATACACCTCACTAATCGATCCATGACTGCTGCCCCTCTCTGCCAATCCCTTCACTGGCTTCCCCTACCCCACTGTGTAAAATTCAAAATGCTAACCATAACATACAAAGCCATCCACAACTTAGCCCCCATCTACAACACCAACCTCACCTGCAGATATCGCCCAAATCGTCCCCTCGTCTCCTCCGACGACCTCCTGCTTTCTAGCTCCCTTGTTACCTCCTCCCATGCTTGCCTTCAAGACTTCGAGAGCCTCTCCCGTCCTCTGGAACTCCCTGCCCCAGTCTGTCCGCTCAGCCCCTACCCTGTCCACCTTTAAGAGTTCCCTGAAAACTCATTTTTTCAGGGAAGCCTATCCCACACCCAACTAACTGTCCCCGAGCCACCCCCATCAAATCATTCTCTGCAGCTATTACCTTTTGTACCACCACCCCCTCCCTTTAGAAAGTAAGCTCTACGAGCAGGGCCCTCTACATTGTCAAGCGCTGCGTAAACGGTTGGCGCTATATAAATTGTTGATGGGGAGCATCGGTGAGTTCACTGCTCCAAAGAAGCTGCTGGCAGGACTTTTTATGACGCCCTGCCAGCACACCGCTCCAGTGTGAAAGCCCTCGGCCTTTCACACTGGAGTGAAAGGAGACGCTTTTTTTCCGGTGTGATTTTTAGCACCTGAAAAAACGCTGGCAGTGTGAAACGGGTCATAGGGAGTTAATGTTCAGCATAGAAACCAGAGCATGTGCAGAATTGCCACCACAGCTGCAAAATCAATAGCTGAATTGGGGGCTTGGACAGGGGAGGGGGGGGGAGGGGGGGGCAGAGAGATGTAGAGCAGCAGGACTGAACCAGGTTATTTTGCAGGATACAGAAAACGAATCTCATAGCGACTGAGTATGAACAGTGTGTTAGGCTCAGTTCACACTGGGGCGACTTAGTTGCCCGACAAGTCATGATTCATTCAGTGCAATGAGATCATTATGAATCAGAACAAAGCAAGTCGTGCCAACTTAGAAAAAGGTTCCTGTACTACTTGGGGGCAACTAAGGAGTGGCTTGTGTTGACTTATTTTAACCGGTTCACGACCAGCGCAAGCCGATGTACGTCGGCAGAATGGCACAGGCAGGCATATTGGCGTACAGATACGTCCAATCTCTAATGCCACCCTGCCATCGCTGGTCGGGACCCCGCTGAGTCTGGTCACGGGTCCCGTGGACTCGATCGCCGCGGGCATACCGGCGATCGTCTCACGGGGCGGCTGAACGGAGAGATGCCGTTGTAAACAGCATCTCACCGTTCTGCCTAGCAACTAGTGATGCTGATCTCTGCTCCATGTGATTGGAGCAGAGATCAGTGTTCACTAAATGAAAGCCCAGCCCCCAACAGTTAGCAACACACCCCTAGGAACACTTAACCCCTACACTACCACCCACTGGTTAACCCCTTCACTGCCAGTGTCATTTACACAGGAATCACTGCATTTATATAGCAGCGATTGCTGTATAAATGACAATGGTCCCAAAAAAAGTGTCAAAAATGTCTGATGTATCCGCCATAATGTCGCAGTCACAATAAAAAAATTCAAATAAATAGCTGATCGCCGCCATTACTAGTAAAATAAAAAAACAAAAAAAAAAAAAAAGGCCATAAAACTATCCCCTATTTTGTAAACGCTATAACTTTTGCACAAACCAATCAATCGCTTATTGCGATTTTTTTTATACCAAAAATATGTAGAAGAATATGTATCGGCATTAACTGAGGGAAAAAAAATATTTTTTTATATATTTTTGGGGGGATATTTAAGAAAAGGTAAAAAATAATGCGTTTTTTTCAAAATTGTCGCTCTATTTTTGTTTTAGCGCAAAAAATAAAAACCGCAGGGATGATCAAATACCACCAAAAGAAAGCTCTATTTGTGGGGAAAAAAAGGACGTCAATTTTGTTTGGGAGCCATGTCGCACGACTGCGCAATTGTCAGTTAAAGCGACGCAGTGCCGAATCGCAAAAAGAGGTCTGGTCTTTGACCAGCAAAATGGTCCGGGAATGAAGAGGTTAAAGAAGTTGTTTGCAAGCTGCAATGAATGGGGCGGCATCAGTGTCAGGAGACTTTGAAGCCAACCCAGTGTGAACCGAGACCAATACACCATTTATTCATAGTTTATTTTATTTTTTGTGGGTTTAGTGACAAATCTAGCTATTGTTACATTGTATTTTAAGCATTACCTTCCTCTGTATGTGTTGCTTTATTTCTACAATACAAAAAGTATTTAGAAACAAAAAGTTACTAGTTATTAAGAATTGTTTGCAGTCATTTGCTGAAGATAAAGGAACCATTGGGGTATTTAAAAATGGTTGCAAACCCAGGAAAAAAATAAATAAAATAAAACACACCACACACAACACACACACTGCAAAGGCATTATGAACTACTTACCTTAGATTGAAGCTGTTGCAGTGGTCCCCGTACAACGCTGTGAACGGCAACAAGTCTCCCGGAGTAATTTCCGTGTTCGCGGGCTTCAGCACTGTGATTGGCCGGAGCCGCAATAATGACACTCCTGTGCATTTGCACAGGAGCCGCCTGTGACCGCACAGTTATTGAAAAAAATAAAAATAAACAACGGCACGAACGAGCCATGCACATGTACCAATAACGTTGGCACATGTAGATAAAGTGCATATCTCCTAAACTGTGCAAGTTTAGGAGATATTCACAGTACCGACAGGTAAGCCTTATTATAGGCATACCTGTAGGTATAGGTGGTAGTACAGGCCTTCCTCCAGCCAAACGCATGTTAGGGAGGGGCAAAAAAATAAAATAAAAAATAAAAAAATGTAAATGCTGAACTCTCAAAACGCGCAACTGCAATGCTGCTGTGTGATCCAACACCAAATAGAAAAAAAATAAAATAAAAAAAAACAATTTTGCCTCATCTATGCATTGGGGAGGCTGCACTGGAAATTGCCCCAACATAGCTCAACAAGTCCTTGTACAAGGCAGAACTTGTATAAACAAGCCCCAATGAAAGTGGAACAATCAATGGATCCAACGACAGGATAAGCAGTATATTATTATTATGCACGATTTATATAGCGCCAACAGTTTACGCATCGCTTTACAATGAAGAGGGGATAGCACAATTACTGTACAATACAGAAGGGCCCGGCTCATAGAGCTTACATTCTAAGGGAGGAGGTGGTACAAAAACTACTACTACATCAGGGCCCCCTCCCCCCCCCCCAACACGCGTGTACTGAATTGTATTGCAATTGTACCTTTAATAAGTGCTTTGCAAACTGTTGGCACTATATAAATACGGTATTAAAACAATCGTTTTATGCAAGCAACGTTACCAGCAGTTTTTCTTGAAACCATGTATTATTATTAAAGAAACATTAAATGCAGGATTCAAGAAAAACAAAAAATGATGATCATGTTGAGAGAAAGCATGAATTTATTATTATTTTCCTTTTTTTTTTTTTTTTTAATACAGGATTTATATACTGTCAACAGTTGGCACAGGGCTTTACACCATGGAGGGCAGACAGTACAGTTCGAATACAATTTAATACAGGAGGAAATCAGAGGGCCTTGCTCGCTAGAGCGTACAATCTAGAAAACGTACAAGATTTGTACTTTTTCCGATTTATCTAGCCACAATAGACGCACTTTCCAGAACCTACAGGACCCCCTAACCAGGCACTTTAATACTAAAACAGTTTAATGATTTGAGAAACAACCCAAGTACATAAAAAGTATTCCTCCAACCCACTCCTCTAACATCCTATAGAAAAGCTCCTTTTGTGCATCAAGTACTGACTAGAAAGAGTTAAGTGTACCTGTAAACTGGGACCTCAGAATAGCTGAACATATGTTGACCTGAACACATTACAGCCGGTTCCTCGCTGTGACTCAGACCTTCCACGCTGCATCCAGTATAGAGGTGGCGCTGCACTGCAAGCTCTCTTCTCTTTCATCACAAAACGGGCTCCAGTGAAGTGGTCAGTGCCCATGTGAAGACAGGCAGCACTACAGCTGAAGGCAGGCCTACACTGAAACCTAAAGATCCTGCACGCTCTTACACCCGTGCAAAGCACAATAGGGCGTTATTAACACAAAACCAGCGAAGAAAGAGCCAGCAGCATGTTATTCATTCCACGGCCCTTCTAGAAAAGCTTTGTCAGTGGCACCAGGTACACAACAGGGCATTGTCTCTTGACAGCTGACCCGAGATTACCCAAATATAGGCTTGGAACACGCGCCTTCCACAATTAAAAAAAAAAAAAAAAGGTATAGGAGGCAGCTCATGAGCCAAGTTTTTCGCTCGGCTTTTCTGCTCCTAAAAACAACGCAAGTCTTTTTAGCATTAAGTAATGTGTTATTTGTGAAACCGGTTCCATGACAGCGACAGGCTCTGGTGGCAGAGGCCTGCGAGCAGCAGCATCCTTTTATATGCAAGTCATCCCAGCAACTTAATTTAGGAGTCATACGGAGTCTATGAAAGAAGGGGAGGGAGAGGGCAGCATCAAGAACAAAAAAATGGATCACAGGGCATGCATGCGCTGGTAGGCAAGAAGCTGGTCCCTGATAAACACTTCGGAAAACAGAGGAGACATTTTTTTCCAAAGGTCCCACCCTTGCAGGAGCAGCACTGAACACATCAATGCCTCCTCAATTACTTGAAATAAAATGTAACTCTTGGCTCCCTGAATCATATTTTTGCTCTGGACCCTAAGAAATCACATGACTACCAATTCCCCGCACCCACCCACTAAGAAAATGATAAGGTGGATCTGGAGCAGCCACGATCAACCATGGTTTTGTGGAACTCTAGGATTACTCCAGAGGTTTCTGAAGGTTCCTTGAGCTGCGACAGGTTGACCTCCTATAGAATAGTGCCTGAATAGTTCTAGGGGAAGGCGCACTGACCTAGTGCATTACCATAAAACAGCTTTATTTAAAATTAACTCAAATAGCAAAATGGCTACTCACAAACGAGTATTGATCAAAGGCAAAATCAATACAAATAGATCCATCGCACCAAACATTTGGCGAATCCAGACCAGATGTCTGAGGAATTGGTAAATACCTCTACGGAAATGGCTAACGCGTTTCGGGAGTAACCCCCTTTCTTCAGAGCCAAAAAGGGCAATGGTCTCTCGCTGGAGGCTACATACATACATACATACATATATATAAGCCTCTAAACCCATGTGGTCGGAAAGGTCATGAAGCTCCACCCAAAAAAAAAAAAAAAAAAAAACATTCACATATAGGGAAACATTTTCTAGTAAACACCTCCATGTAAAAGAGGAGGCGACTACAAGTGTCCCCTCTTTTACAAAAACACACGCGTGTGCACACACACACACGTGTGTGGGTGTACATATGCACATAGTTGACTCTAATTTACTTATTATGCACCCATCTGTATACTCGTGCGGGAAAGAGGGACAAGGCTTTACCTTATTTTATTCATTGATATAGGAAAACCGCACCTCTATGTACAGGGAGGAGGTACTCGTAGATCGCTCTCATGCAGGCTGGAGCGCACCTGGTCCCGTATAACAGGAAGTACAGGCGGATATGCGTTCCACCCGCAACTTCCGGGTGCCCCAGCGTGGACACTTCCGCTCAGGCGCACATCGAGGACGTCCAAGCACAGGCGTCCATCGGCATGTCCTGCTCCACTCACGCTCCCACGTCTAACCTGACAGCTGGAGCGCAAACTGGAGCCAGGAACCAGAAGCACAGGTGGAGAAGAACCCGCCCACAACTTTAGGCTACCAGACACAGGCTCTCCGCCCGTGCTTCCGGTTCCTTTTTGGCTCTGAATAAAGGGGGTCACTCCCGAAACGCGTTAGCCATTTCCGTAGAGGTATTTACCAATTCCTCGGACATCTGGTCTGGATTCGCCAAACGTTTGGTGCGATGGATCTATTTGTATTGATTTTGCCTTTGATCAATACTCGTTTGCGATAGCCATTTTGCTATTTGATTTAATTTTAAATAAAGCTGTTTTATGGTAATGCACTAGGTCAGTGCGCCTTCCCCTCTTTTGTATTTTTTTTTTCTCTCTAGTATTTGAACACCCAATGTTCTAAAGGAGGGCTGCAAGACCTAGTGACTACACCATTTCAAACTGTATATATCACATTTCAAAGACCAAGAAACCAGAGCGCAGGAGAATTTGCTGTTTTTGAAGAGTTCTAGGCCCATGCTACCTGGTGGCCAGTGGCTTGATACCAATAATCTTTTTAGCTATAGTTAAATTCTAACCACCTACACAAGAGGCCATTCTGCGTCCCCCTCCCCCCCCCCGGCCACCAATGCAGCCCAGGCACCATTCTACCCCCTTAAGCCACCAATGACAGGGGGCGGGACACAACTCCTGCCCCCCCCCACAGCTGCCAATGCCATGGTGAGCACCATTCTTATCCACCATGGCACGGGGGACCCAATTCTTTTCCCGGCTGCCAACACAAGGATGGGCCCATTCTTGCCCCCGAACGCCAAGGCAAAGAGCATTCTTCCCACTGAGCGCCAACATAGGAGGCATTTTGTTTGCACACCGACGCCTGAAGAATTGGTTTTTGCAGAAATTCCAAGACCTGAAAATATCTTCAAGGACTCCTCTGAGGTTAAAAAGGTTGAGAAAGGCTGCTCTAGACAACATACATCATTACTGTGACATCTGTTGACAATTTTTCAGCAGCAAAGAAGGAAAAAAATAAATAAAATAAAGCAGCCAGTGGGGTCCTTATTAGAGGGAATGACCACCAAGAATACAACATATTAGTCGTCATTCAGAACTTTAATGTGCCCTATTTAAAAAGGGTCTTATAGCTCCAAACAGAATAGAGCATAGATCATTTTCAACTATAAATACATACACAGAGATTTAAAACTTTTTGTTGCTTGGGGTGACTTGGGAATCCCTCCACCCAGGGAGAGCCCTTCCTGTCAACCGAGTTTTAAAGCCGTAGTAAAGCCCGCTTTGTGATGACTTACCTACAGGAAAGCCAAAAAATAAATAAAAAAAAAAAAAGGCTATAATAAGACTCATCAGTAGGCGACATGAATATCTCCCTAAACGTCCACCATTTAGCAGATATCTCCCACCCCCCCCCCCCCCCCCCCCCCGGATTCAGCTAGTGACATCACCAACACACATGCACTCTAAAGGTCTGGCATACCTTGCCAGAATTTCAGAGCTTTGTGCCAAAACCAAGGGCTTCCGCACACATGTGTGGGAGTGACATCATCGCAGCTCTGGCCAATCACACAACCAGAGCCTGCAAACCCGGAAGAAAGACCAGGGAAAGATGACAACCCTCAGCAGTGACAGAGCGCTGCAGGAGGGCTTTGTTCCAAGGCAAGCATTTCATAATGTGCTAGTATGTGATGCATACTAGCACATTATGCAACTGCCTTACAGTTTTGTTTTATTTTTCTTAACCAGCTGCAGTTTATAACCGCTTTAACTACGCACGTCATGAGAAAATAAAATGTAGGTCGGTACTGCTGGCCTCTCCTGAAAATATTAGTAGCCTGGCTTTATGCTGAAGCATGGACTTAAATTCTTTCTAAATTGCCAACCTGGAGAAAGTATAGAGATACGAAATTCTGATACTTCTCTAACAGTTATAACATACACGTTCAGGATCTGGAATTCTGACAGTTATTAATAGCATGTGTTCTGGGTCTGTGACTCAAAAGTATAAAAAACAGCCCACACACAATGAATGGACAGCAAGCATTTTCTAAAGAGGACAGCAATGGCAGCCCCCATACTTGACTTATTACAGGTGTACTTTAAGATGTAAAGTTAAAACTATTAAAAAAAGATGAAATATTTTCCCCTAGTTACAAACGACTCCTACTTACAAAACGGGGGGGGGGGGGGGGGGGGGGGACAACAGGAAGCGAATAGAAATCTACCCCCAGGAAGGGAAATTCACTCCTGTAATGCCACGTACACAGGATCGGGATTCTCGTCGGAAAAAGCTCTGATGGTTTTCCCGACGGAATTCGGCTCAAGCCGTCTTGCCTACACACGGTCACATCAAATTCCAATTGTTTAGAACGCAGTGACGTACAACATGTACGACGGGACTAGAAAAAGGAAGTTCAATAGCCAATATCTTCTGTCTCGTAGTTGAATCATGCGTGATTTTTGGTGTGTCAGAATTGCATACACACAATCGGAATTACTGATAGAACATGCTATCAATTTTTGGCTGGCGGAAATTCGGACAGCTAAATTCCAATGGAGCACACACACGGTCGCATTTCCGATGAAAAGCTCTCATCTGTCTTTCTGGCCGGAATTTCGATCGCGTGTACGCGGCATAAGAGTTATTATGGGAAAAAGGTACATCCACTGAAGATTTATCACTCAGGCTTGTTTCAACAACCAAAAATTTTCAAAAACCTATTGACATTGGGACAGAAAGTGAGGTGAAATCTTCTCAACAGGGGCAAAGACAGCAAAAGAAAAAACACTACAGGGGTGATAACCCTTCCCTATGATATCCAAAAAGCTTAAAAATTGTTTTTTGGCTGGAGCTACACTTAAAAAAAATATTTACCTTTTCCGACTTACAGATTCAACATAAGAACAAACCTACAGACCCAAACTTGTTTGTAACCCAGGGACCGCCTGTATGTCTGTGTAGTTAGCTACAAGCCATTGGAGCTGGACAGTCCCAACGCAACAATCACATTGAAAAGCAGGGCTATAAATAGGTCAATAAGGTGAATGTTCTAGCTCAGGGATATGCAATTAGCGGACCTCCAGCTGTTGCAAAACTACAAGTCCCATCATGCCTCTGGGTGTCATGCTTGTGGCTGTCAGAGTCTTGCTATGCCTCATAGGACTTGTAGTTCTGCAACAGCTGGAGGTCCGCTAATTGCATATCCCTGTTCTAGCTCCTTGGTTCCCAACCTGCAGCCCTGTCTAACTCCGGAAAAATGCCCCAAGTCTCCAACAACTCCTATAGCATGTTTTCTTTGGTCTTTGATCATCTCATGTCCCATGCGAGTAGTTTCTATGTCCTCTAGCATGTTAAATAGATTATTATGTGTGGCCCTTTGGTGATGTCATGAGCAATACTTGAGGCCCCTAATATAAAGATAATTGACCACCACTGGTCTAGTGCGTTCTGCCTTGGCACATGAACTTGAAGTGACAACATTGCACCTTAACAGACTCATGCTAAAGCATTGTCGTCACCCTAAGACAGCCAGCTTTTCTCAACCAGGGTTCCTCCAGAGGTTGCTAGAGGTTCCTTGAGCTCAATTCTTGAGGGTTGATTGTCCTCCCATCTGCTGGTGCGTGCCTGCATAGTTCCCGGGCCAACACCACTTGACAAAGGTAGCGGCATGATACCACCTTATGTTTTTAGCGGTCTGTAATGGTGACATTGTGACCACCATCATAAGAGTTGACTTCTTCCTACTGACCATCGACATAAGCAATATTTTTCTCATAGGACTTCCAATTAATACATTTTAGAAAGGGTTTAAGACCTGAAAATCATTTTAGGGATTCCCGTGGGGTAAAAATCTTGAGAAAGACTGCTCCAAGAGCTAAAGTTCCAGGGAAAGAGATACTGGTAGAATCAACAGGACCAAAACAGAAACCGCCATCGAAAAAAAATAAACACTGACAAAGAGGTAAGGAATGGTAAGCTATCACTGCTAAGTGGCCATTTAGATCTAGGCATGTGCGTGGAGGTGCAGTTTTTGTCGTTTTAGGCAGATGCGTTCTCAGACGTCAATGTTTCTGCAAAAAATATGTGCATTTGGGGTTTTTGTTTTCCCGTAAAGGGTGAACTTCGCCTTTAAAAGTAGAAGTCCATTCAAATCCTATCTAAAACGTAAACCTGCTCCCACCCCATTCTAACTCCTATACCAACCACACTGTAAAGGAAAGAGGTCTATACTTACCCAGTCTGAGGCACTCTTGTCCGGTCACATGATCTCTCCAGCGGCCGGCTTCAGGGAAGGAGGGAGAGTGGCGGCAATGGCTGGATTGCCTTTGCAGTGACATCACCCATAGGCTTACTATGGGACAACCATTATCAGCTGTCCCTCCTCTAAAGCCGGCACAGGGAGGCTATCATGTGAACGGACCTGAGAATAGATAGAAAACAGAATTCTTTCCTCTACAGGACAGTTAGATATAAGAATGGGGGGGTTGAGCAGGTTTTAGTTTAGACACAATTTTACTGGATTTCCATTTTGTATGCTTATGTGAAGGCCCAACAACAACTGCGCGCGCGCGCGCACACACACACACACACACACACACACACACACGGTAAGGAATATTCTCCTTCACTGTATGCACCTGGGTAAGGAAAAACATTGTACTACCTTCTGGGGCCCCTGAGGGCCATGTGATGAGTGTCAAAAGGGTCACAGCCCAGGTGCCAGGGCTTCAAGGACTCCAGATAATACAGGTATAGAGCGCTGCGCTGGACTTGTCACTTAATTCTGCCTTCTTGGATGACATTTGTGCAACTTTATACCTCCGCAACCCGCCCACCCTTCACAAATATAGGGGGTGGGGGGGTATTTTCTTTTGGGCTGCCCCGTGATTCTACATCATTCACCTAGTAAATGGATCATGCTGCTAGTGCCCATGGCGCCTCCTGGGATATGAGGGCCGAATGTCACCTCATTCACTCATAAAACACGGGGCGGACCTAGCAGCATGTCATCAAGAGGCACCAGGAGCCTCAAACATCACCCAATTTACTAATAGAAGAGGGGGCGTGCCTAGCCACGCATCAGCAAAAGGCACCCGGAGCCCCAAATGTAACCCCATTCACCAATATACCCTTTAAATAGTAAGCTCCAGGAGCTGTATGTGTGAGCATCTTGAAAACAAGGGAGAAGGAAAATAATAAAATTATTATTTTCCTTCTTTCCTGTTGTTGAGATGCTCACACATACAGAGGATCCAGCATTGTCCTATGTTGCAGCCCCTGCTAGGTCCCACGCCACCATGCTCCTTTGTCATAGGGAGGCTGTGCCGGCTCCTCTATTAGTGTATGGGCTGAGATTTGGGGCTCCTAGTGACATGCCGCTAGGTACGCCCCCTTATTCAAATGGTGACGTTTGGGGCTTCAGGCGCCTCCGGATGAAATGCCACTAGGCCCACCCCCCCTCTATTAGTGAATGGGGTGACGTTTGGGGCTTCTGATTTTATACAGACTAGGTCTGCTCACTCAAATTTTAGATTATTATTATTAGCCCTGATTCTAAATCATTCATCTAGTAGATGCCGCTAGTGGCCCTGGCGCCTCCTGGGATACGCGACATATCTCAGGAGGCACTGGGAGCTCTGAATGTCACCTCATTCACTAATAAAACAAGGGGTGGACCTAGCGTCATGTCATCGGGAGGCACCAGGAGCTCCAAACATCACCCAATTTACTAATAGAAGAGGGGGCGGGCCTAGCCGCGCATCCTCAAAAGGCACCAGGAGCCCCAAATGTAACCCCATTCACCATTTAGATTTTAAGCTCCACGAGCAGGGCCCTCCCATTACTTCTGTAATCGCTAGCCCCCCCTCTTCCTCCATTAGTGAATGGGGTGACATACCGCTAGGTCCGCCCCCTTCTATTAGTAAATGGGTTGGCGTTTGGAGCTTCTGGTGCCACCGGATGACATGCCGCTAGGGCCACCCCCTCCATTAGTGAGTGGGGTGACATTTGGGGCTTCCGATGTTTTCTGGTGATTTTACCGGCTAGGTCCGCCACCTCCTTTGTTAGTGAACGGGTTGACATTTGAGGCTCCTGGTGACATGCCGCTAAGTGCGCCACCTCCTCAGTTAGTGAATGGGGTGACATTCTGGGCTCCTGGTGACATGCCGCTAGAGCCGTCCCCCTCTTATTATTCCTCCTCTTTATAAAGCTTGCCCTTCCTCAGTTGGGAGGGTGGCAGTGATGTACACAGCGGGAGCTCCTCCTGCTACCACCACAAGGCCCCGATTCTCTCCTGAGCGTTGTGAAAACACATGAAAAACGTACATCGCTCTGGCAGTAGCCATTAATTCTTGGATATGTCACGTATCCCAGGAGGCACCAGGAGCTCTGAATGTCACCTCATTCACTAATAAAACACGGAGCGGACCTAGCGGCATGTCATCGGGAGGCACCAGGAGCCCCAAACATCGCCCCATTTACTAATAGAAGAGGGGGCGGGGCTACTTTTCACCCTTTCGATTGCAAGCTCCACGAGTAGGGCCCTCCCATTCCTTCTGTATGTGCCGCTAGCCCTCCCCCTCCCCCTCTATTAGTGAATGGGGCGACATGCCACTAGGGCCGCCCCCTTCTATTAGTAAATGTGTTGGAGTTTGGGGCTTCTGGTGCCTCCCGATGACATGCCGCTTAGCCCACCCCTCCTCTATTAGTGAGTGGGGTGACGTTTGGGGCCTCTGATGCTTTCTGATAATGTACTAGCTAGCTCTGCCCCCTCTTCTGTTAGTGAATGGGGTGACATTTGGGGCTCCTGGTGACATGCCGCTAGGTCTGCCCCCTTCTCTATCAATGAATGGGGTGACATTTAGGGCTCTTGGTGAAATGCCGCTAGGGCCGCCCCCTTCTATTAGTAAATGGGTTGGCATTTGGGGCTTCTGGTGCCTCCGGATGACATGCCGCTAGGGCCACCTCCTCCATTAGTGAATGAGGTGACATTTGGGGCTCCTGGTGACATGCCGCTAGTGCCGCCCCCTCCTCTATTAGTGAATGGGGTGACATTTGGGGCTCCTGGTGACATGCCGCTAGGTCTGCCCCCTTCTCCATCAATGAATGGGGTGACATTTAGGGCTCTTGGTGAAATGCCGCTAGGGCCGCCCCCTTCTATAAGTAAATGGGTTGGCATTCGGGGCTTCTGGTGCCTCCGGATGACATGCCGCTAGGGCCACCTCCTCCATTAGTGAATGAGGTGACATTTGGCGCTCCTGGTGACATGCCGCTAGTGCCGCCCCCTCCTCTATTAGTGAATGGGGTGACATTTGGGGCTCCTGGTGACATGCCGCTAGGTCTGCCCCCTTCTCTATCAATGAATGGGGTGACATTTAGGGCTCTTGGTGAAACGCCGCTAGGGCCGCCCCCTTCTATTAGTAAATGGGTTGGCATTTGGGGCTTCTGGTGCCTCCGAAAAATGCGATTTGCTCTTGCAGTAGCCATTAATTCTTAACGCCTCCCCCAAAAAACACGGCCAGCAGACACGCACTGTGTCGCACACGCTGAGCTCCTTTGCCACACATTCATTGGCCCCTAGGCTGGGGTGAAAGGCGCACATGTAAATAGGGGCCTGAATGATAATGGGGGATGTCAATTTGGGGTTACCATGGACACGGTCCCCCCCCCCCCCCATTCTGATGGATCTGCTGCCAATCACTGAGCATGACACAAAGAAAGGGGGCGGGGCCACAGTGTATTTATTCGTTCACATCAGACAGGTGTGGGGGGGCGCCCCACCAATCAGCACATGGCGTGCCAGTCCTCAGTCATCTCTCTAATCAGCCATTTTTAAAGGCCCCCCCCCCAATAGGGAGGCAGCTCTGTACACACCAGGCCCTCCATCATAGATCATCATGACTTAATACAAGACTCTGCTGCATAGGGGCCCCTGGGGGCCACAGGGTCCCTTTCCTTAAAGGACAACCCACAGTGAGAATACCCCCTCCCTCCCCCCCCCCCCTGGCAGTGTTATAGATGAATAAAAGCCACTCTTACCGGCTACCAGGCTGTCACAGAGGAGGAAGGGATGAGCTGCAGGGGAGCAGGGCCCGACGGAGGAGACAGAGGAGAACAGCTGCTAACGCCTCATTAAAAATTGGTAATTACAAATAAATAAATAAAAATAGATATAGGAGAAGGGAAGACAGGCTGAGAGAGAGAGCAATGGAGGGGGGGAGGAGGAGGAAGATATGAGGCGGGGACGCGCTGCGCGCACACCGAGCCCAGGCTTGAAGTGGTGGGGAGGAAAGGAAAGCGGGGGCGCGCCCCTGGTTATAGCGAGGACAGCGGCGCGCACACGCCTTTTAGAATTCACCCGTCCGTCCACAGCTGAAAAAAAAGGGGGGGGGAGCCCGGCTAGGCCAATCGGAGGCGCGGCGGGGCGGGGCGCTGAGGCCCGCTGTATCCGACCTATCAAGGTGCGGACAGGAACGAGGAAAGAGCTTTTTTTTTGACAGAACACCGGAGCCGCGGTGAAAGACGTCAGCCAATGGGAACGGGCGCGCTGATAAAGCCAATCCGGCGAGGGGGGGGGGGAGTTAGCCAATCTCCGTGTTGATAACATGAACGCAAGCCAATCACAGCTAGGGGAATATGGGAGCTGGCCAATGAGCGGGGCAGAAAGGAGCCTCCTCATGTTACAGTGAAGAGGGGGGTTATGTACAGACCGAGTAATGTGTCAGGACCATGTAAATAAACAGGAGACGGCCACTATGAGTCTCCTCACAGAGAACAACCAAAACTTCCTGTCAGCACCATTCATTATAACAATATATAGTAACAATCCTAATAAATGAATAATATTTACCAAAGAAAGCATTACTCTGGGAAGTACACATCGTGGTGAATGAACCTACCGGGCACTTTTACTCCCCTTCTTGCCCAGGCCAATTTTCAGCTTTCAGCACTATCCTCATATTGCATTTCTATCATTGTTTTTCACACAAATAGAGCTTTATTTTGGAGTCACAACTGGGGAACTGTTTTTTGTTGTTGTTTTGTTTTTTAATAACAAAAAACACCAAAAATTGTGAAATCCCCCCAAAACAAAACGTTTTTCTTAGTTTCTGTTATACAATTTTGCAAACCTGTAATTTTTCTCCTTCACTGATGGGCACTGGTGAGGCGGCACTGATAGGTAGCACTGATGATGAGGTGGCACTGACAGACAGCACTGATGAGGTGGCACTGATAGGCAGAACTGATGGGCACTGACAGACAGCACTGATGAGGTGGCACTGATAGGTATCACTGATGGGCACTGACAGGCAGAACTGATGGCCATTGACAGGCAACACTGATGAGGCTGCACTGATAGGTAGTACTGATGGGCACTGAAAGGCAGAACTGATGGCCCCTGATAGGCAGCACTGATGAGCTCGCACTGATGGGCACTGATAGGTAGCACTAATGAGGTGGCACTGATAGCCAGCACTGATGTGGTGGTACTGATAGGCAGCACTGATGTGCACTGATAGGCAGCACTGATGAGGTGGCATTGATAGGTAGCACTGATGATGAGGTGGCACTGATAGGCAGAACTGATGGGCACTGACATGCAGCACTGATGAGGTGGTACTGATAGGTAGCACTGATAGGCAGAACTGATGGGCACTGATAGGCAGAACTGATGGCCATTGACAGGCAGCACCGATGAGGCTGCACTGATAGGTAGCACTGATGGGCACTGAAAGGCAGAACTGATGGGCACTGAAAGGCAGCACTGATGAGGTGGCACTGATGGGCACTGATAGGTAGCACTGATGAGGTGGCACTGATAGCCAGCACTGATGTGGTGGTACTGATAGGCAGCACTGATGGGCACTGATAGGCAGCAATGATGAGGTGGCGCTGACAGGCAGCACAGATGAGGTGGTACTGATAGGCAGCACTGATGAGGTGGCACTGACAGGCAGCACTGATGAGATGACACTGATATGCAGCACTGATAGGTAGCACTGATGAGGTGGCACTGATGAGGAAACACTGGTGGACACTGATAGGCACTGATGAGCACCGATGAAGCGGCACTGGTGGGCACTGATGAGGCTGTACTGATAGGCAACACTCATAAGGAGACACTAATTGGCAGCACTGATGGGCACCGACTGGCAGCACTGATGGGCACTGTTGGGGCTGCACTGATCATCAGGACATTGATGATCAGAGCCCTGATTATCAGTGTAGACAGTGGCGTAACTAGAACCTTCAGGGCCCTGATGCAAGAAACCATGAAGGGCCCCCCCTGAACTCCAGCCAGGGCCCTTCCCTCCGAGTCCGGTGGTGGAACTCCAGGGCGTGGTCACAGGTATGCCCTTTGTGAGCCCTGTAGTTCCACCACTGGTATCAGTATTTTTATTTTATTTTTAGGTGCCCCATTGGGGGACTGTCCCTAGGCAGGATGGGGTCCCCGTCCCCAGAAGAGATGAGGTCCTTTTCTCCAGGGCAGATGAAGTTACTGCCCCCAGGTGAGAAGGGGTCCCTGTCCCCAGGGGGAGATGGAGGGGGTATGTAATGGTGTGTGGGGAATGGGGTCCTCTCACTCACCATGACCAAGGGGGGGCTGGCAGACAAGCCTGCAGTGTCCTCCGGGGAGCCGGCTCTAATAGGGCTGCACTGCATCTGTGTGCTTAAAGTTTGTTTACCAGGGAGAAGTATGCAGTGCAGTGTGGGCCGGACTCGGGGTGGGCGGGACTCTGGCTGGGAAGAACAGACATCGGACTGAGCGGCAATGCATGGAGAAGGAGAGGGGTACTCTGAGGAGTCGGCTGAGGACACAGGTAATGCGGGTAATGCACAACTAAAGAGTAGCCATATGTAGAGGGGGCTGCATGGGCCCCCTGCATCACAGGGCCCGGTTGCGGTCGCAACTGCTGCACCCCCTATAGTTACGCCCCTGAGTGTAGATGCCCCCTTTCATACTAGCCGGTTACCAGCGCTCTCTCCTCGTGCTGTGACAGCGCAAGAAAAGGAGTGCCGATATCGGCAAGTGTGTTTACATCGCGATCAGCTGTGATTGGACACAGCCGATCACGTGCTAAAGAGCTGCTGTCATTATCCTCCTAGCCCAATCGGTGATGCGCTGTGTCCTAGGAACAGAGCTCACCCCTGATTGCCACACCATGTGCCCCCGAGGGCACTCATGTGCGGTCAGAATTGGAGGATGTCATATGACGTCCACCCAGAACTAGAGCGGTCCCGCCCGGCCGTCATTTGACTAAACGGTGGGCGGGAGCCAGCCTGGTAAAGACATAGTTTCCCCCCCCCAAACTGGCTTTGCAGATCTATAGATAAAAACAAACTTTCACCATAGATGAGTTCTTGCTGGAAAAAAATATTTTAAGCAACAGGCAGCATGGAGTTATGAAAGACAGAAGTCACATTTTTATGAAGAGGTAAGTAAAACCTTTGCCAGAGGGGTGGCTGTGGACGTGGTATAGGTTGCCATTCATGGATTGTAGCTCCCCAGTGCCGGCAGCACTCATGCAGACCATGACACTCCCACCACCATGCTTGACTGTAGACAAGACACACTTGTCTTTGCACTTCTCACCTGGTTGCCACCACACACACTTCACACCATCTGAACCAAATAAGTTTATCGGCCTCATCAGACCACAGGACATGGTTCCAGTAATCCATGTCCTTAGTCTGCTTGTCTTCAGCAAACTGTTTGCAGGCTTTCTTGTGCATCATCTTTAGAAGAGGCTTCCTTCTGGGATGACAGACATGCAAACCAATTTGATGCAGTGTGCGGCTTATGGTCTGAGCACTTACAGGCTGACCCCCCCCTCAACCTCCCTTGCAACCTCTGCAGCAATGCTGGCAGCACTCATATGTTTATTTCCCAAAGACAACCTCTGGATATGACGCTGAGCACGTGCACTCAACTTCTTTGGTGGACCATGGTGAGGCCTGTTCTGAGTGGAACCTGTCCTGTTAAACCGCTGTATGGTCTTGGCCAATGTGCTGCAGTTCAGTTTCAGGGTCTTGGCAATCTTCTTATAGCCTAGGCCATCTTTATGTAGAGCAACAATTATTTTTTTTAAGATCCTCAGAGAGTTCTTTGCCATGAGGTGCCATGTTGAACCACCATTGACCAGTATGAGGCTGGATTCACACCTATGGCATTTTTAGTGCCTTTTGCATTTTGCAGATTTGCACTACAGAACGTGTTCCATAGGAAGCCATGTTAAATGAACTGTAGTGCAAATCTGCAAAATGCAAAAAGCACAAAAAATGCATAGGTGTGAATCCAGCCTGAGAGAGTGAGAGCAATAACACCAAATTTAACACACCTGCTCCCCATTCACACCTGAGACCTTGTAACAGTAATGAGTCACATGACACTGTGGAAAATGGCTAATTGGGCCCAATTTGGACATTTTCACTTAGGGGCGTACTCACTTTTGTTGCCAGCAGTTTAGACATTAATGGCTGTGTGTTGAGTTATTTTGAGGGGACAGCAAATTTACACTGTTATACAAGCTGTACACTCACTACGTTACATTGTAGCAAAGTGTCATTTCTTCAGTGTTGCCACATGAAAAGATAGAATAAAATATTTGCAGAAATGTGAGGGGTGTACTCACTTTTGTGAGATACTGTAAGTGTAAATCCAGTCTAAATAACATAAGCATTTTTTCATTTGATCAGTGGTGTAGCCCCCTGAGTGGTCACTATGGCATGATTAGGGTGCAAGTTACACTTGCCCTGTATATCTGCAATAGGTATTCCACAAATACAGAAATTGGGCAGGTTAGTTTCAGATAAAGCTTGTTTGTACAGGGATTCCATCGTACATTAGCAATCAGTTATGTGTCATCCACCATTAAAGTATATACAGTATCTAGGGTTGTCCAAAGATTAAAAAATAAATGTTCTTCCAGATTGACTAAAGTTATAAATAAGCTCACAGACATTGACCTCGGTTTAAATCCTGCAGCCTGCTTGTGCCATTGAGCGTTTTTTAGCGTTTATTAGCCTTTTTAGCGTTTTTCTGCGGTAGCGTTTTTTTTTTTGTAAGAATTATTTTTTTTTTCATCAAAATCTTTGGATCAAAATCATTGAAAAAAATGCTGGTGAGCGACGTTTATCAACGTTTATCAGCATTTATCAGCGTTAGAGCGTTTTTACAGCTGGAAAACGTCTCGTAGAACACACTCGTTTTTTGTTTTGTTTTTTACTGCTCAAAAACGCCGCTGCCTTCAACTGCTGATAACAGCCTATGTGTGCATGAACACATAGGATAACATGATGCAGAGTTTAACCACTTCCTGGCCTGCGCACGACAATGTACGTCGGCATAATGGCATGGGCAGGAAAATTGGCGTACAGGTACGTCCATTTGTATTTGCCGCCCTGCCATCGCGAGCGCCACGCCGGCGGTGTGCGCGCCAGTCAAGACCCCCATGAGTCGGGTCATGGGTCCCGCGGACTCAATCGCCATGGGGATACCCGCGATCGTCTCATGGGGAGGCTGAACGGGGAGATGCCGTGGTAAACAGCATCTCCCCGTTCTGCCTAGCAACAAGTGACGCTGATCTCTGCTCCATGTGATTGGAGCAGAGATCAGTGTTCACTAACACACAGCCCAGCCCCCCCACAGTTAGTAACACGCCCCTAGGACACACTTAACCCCTACACTGCCACCCCCTGGTTAACCCCTTCACTGCCAGTGTCATTTACACAGGAATCACTGCATTTATATAGCACTGATTACTGTATAAATGACACTGGTCCCAAAAATGTGTCAAAAATGTCCGATGTGTCCGCTATAATGTCGCAGTCACAATAAAAATCGCTGATCGTCGCCATTACTAGTAAAAAAAAAATTATTAATAAAAATGCCATAAAACTATCCCCTATTTTGTAAACGCTATAAATTTTGCGCAAACCAATCAATAATCGCTTATTGGGATTTTTTTAACCAAAAATATGTAGAAGAATACGCATCGGCCTAAACTGAGGAAAAAAAATGTTTTTTTTAATATATTTTTGGGGGATATTTATTATAGCAAAAAGTAAAAAAGAATGTGTTTTTTTCAAAATTGTCGCTCTATTTTTGTTTACAGCGCAAAAAAAACAAACCGCAGGGGTGATCAAATACCACCAAAAGAAAGCTCTATTTGTGGGATTCGATCGTGTGTGGGATCCATCGGACCTTTGCTGTCCAAAAGTCTGACGGATTTTAGAAATAGAACATGTTTCAAATTTTTTTGACGGAACTCCGCCGGACCCAGTTCCTACCAAAAAATCCGTTCGTCTGTATGCTGGTCCGACGGACAAAAACCGACACTAGGGCAGCTGTTGGCTACTGGCTATGAACTTCCTTATTCTAGTCCAGTCGTACGTCATCACATTCGAATCCGTCGGACTTTGGTGTGATTGTGTGTGGCCAAGTCCGTTCATTCGTAAAGTCCGTCGGAACTCCGCCAAAAGTCCATTGGGAAGACCGTCGGACCTAGTCCGACGGAAAGTCCGGTCGTGTGTACACTGCATTACAGGCTTTGGCTATCGTTTGTTTGGTGTCTAGAAATAAATACATAACCAGTTTTTTCTGAGAAGGTGAAAGGCACGGAATGGGTTGATGTAGATCTGCTCTCATATCTTTTGGAATGCGAAGGTAGAACAAAGTTTGGAGTAGTCCATTCTGTGAGTCCTATCACTCTTTTCTAGAATGCGAAGAGTGAATACAATATCCAGTCCAATGCACGGGGTGAATGAACTTTCATCCTTGTGTGGGATGTTTTATTTGATATGAGAATGATTCCTTGTAACAAATTACTTCTTTTCCCTTCTTCTCTGTAATATGGGAGTTCCTTTTTAAAGCTATTTCTTTTTTTTTTTTGCATAGTTAAAGGGGTTGTAAAGTCTCAAGGTTTTTCACCTTAACCACTCGCCGACCGCTGTCACCAAATATACGTCAACAGAATGGCACGACTGGGCAAAGTAACGTACCCGTACGTTACTTTGAATTTCCCGCGGTGCACGCGCACCTGCCGCGGACTCTGTGACCGTGCCCGTGGGACCCGCAAACTCGATCACCGCGGGCATACCCATTCTGCCAAATGACAGAACACTGATCGTCTGCTCCCTGTCATCGGGAGCAGCAATCAATGTCGTGTCACTGCTAGCCCATCCCCCAGACAGTTAGAAACATATCACTATCGGTTAACCCCTTCACTGCCAGTGACATTTTTACAGTAATCAATACAATTTTATAGCATTGTCGCTATATTAATGCCAGTGGTCCCAAAAATGTGCCAAAATTGTCCGATGTGTCCGCCATAATGTCACAGTCACACAAAATCGCTGATTGCCCCCATTACTAGTAAACCAATCAATAAACGCTTATGTATTGGCTTAAATTGAGGGGGATATTTAGTATAGCAAAAAGTAAAAAATAATGCATTTTTTTCAAAATTGTCGCTCTTATTTTGTTTATAGCGCAAAAAATAAAAACCGCAGAGGTGATCAAATACCACCAAAAGAAAGCTCTATTTGTGGGAAAAAAAGAACGTCAATTTTGTTTGGGAGCCACGTCGCACGACTGCGCAATTGTCAGTTAAAGCGGCGCAGTGCCGAATCGCAAAAAGTGCTCTGGTCAGGAAGGGGGTAAATCCTTCCGGGGCTGAAGTGATTAATGCATTCTATTTATTAAGGAGAAGAACCTTCTGTGCTGCAGCTCCTCCCAGACAATGCCCCCCCCCCCTTTTTTCTTACCTGAACCCAATCCGATCCAAGGGTTTACAATCACTTTAAATTGTTCCAGCTTGAACCAATGTAAGTAAACGTAATCCATACATGGGCAATTTTTGCAGAAGCAGACAATCACTGTAGTAGTCACAGCTTCTACAGTGATCCTCACTGTATTTCGGGTCACATGCTTAGCAGGCGACTTCTATGGTTACAGAATAGCAGGTTAGCTGCTCGGCACGGGATCCAGAAGACACAGAGGATCACTATAGTGAGTCTCTGCTTCCACAGGAATCGCATTTATGGAATGCATATTACATTTCACTGCACTTACATTGGTCTGAGCTGGAAGCTACTCGCATCCAGTGCAGTTGTCAATGGCCATGAAAAACCGCTTATACTTAGCTGCCTAGAAAAGGGTTGCTGGGAGTAACAACAGCAAATTTTTAGCCAGAGAAAAAATGTCAAGAGTTTTGTAGCTGCTACAAATTCCTGCTACAAAATTACTAGTGTATTGTGACATGGCCATGGTGGCCACCTGTAAGAAATGTCCAGTATGTGCGTTATGTTCCTGTGTGGGTTCAGGGCTGGTACTACCACTAGGCAAACTAGGTAACTGCCTAAGGTGCACTACTGCCTAGGGGCGCCTGACCACTGGCTGCCCTCTGCGTCTGCATGCTCTGCAGGCTACAGCATGTAACTAACTCAGTCTCAGGCAGCTGCTCCGTCCGACTGGTAGTGTAATTAGATGCGCAGTGCAGCACTGGAGCTAGTGATAGAAGAAGCAGAGCTGATGCTTCCTGTATAGTGCCACCTCCTGTCACATGGGCAGGGCAAAAGGGGGTGAAATAAGGGGTGGAGCCAATGGGGGCTGCAAAATGAGGTTTCGCCTAGGGTGTCAAAAATCCTTGCACCAGCCCTGTGTAAGTTTGAACTTGGATCCTTCTGCTTCTGTGTTCTGCTTCTCTACCATTGGGGAATCTGAGTCTCTTCAGTGCATATCCTGCTTGGTGTTTCTGCTCCTGGGACTCTCTAGCTCCACCTATCTTCCAGCTGCAGTTAATCCGCAATCAGCTCAGCTTGTAAATTGCGTGACTTCCTGTGCTCAGTGCCCGTTTGTTGGATCTGTTTCCTTGGGTGTGTGCTATACTACTGAACTCCTGGACATTTGAACTGTTGCTCTGATTACTGGACTTACTCTTTTCCTGCCCTATTCTGTACTAGTCTGCAAGTCTGTGTATGACCCCTGCCTGTCGCCGACCCCACTTCTGGATTCTGACAAGACCTGTTGCTGACCAGGCCTGCCTGACTACGCTACCCCCCAACCCCCAGCCAAAGCACCACTCTGGACTAAACCTCTCAACAGATACCTTCCAATGTGCTAGAGCACGAAGACCATTGCAAGCTCATGATTCTGAGCATGCACATGTGTAGGCTCGGCACTGGTATTGGCGCCAAATGCCGTATATAAGCTGGATTGTGATTTAGACAAAACACTGAGTCGTCTTCAGCTAGTCCCTGGTTTACCTGTGACATGACCTCTACATTTACCTTCCCGTTTACGAGGCTTTCTTGTGACCTGTTCTTGGATTTCGGTCTACCTGTTGTAAATTTTGCCTGGGTTTGGACCCTGTATCCTGCTTCCTGATTTGATATCTTACTGGCTGACTGTGAACTGACTTTGGCTTGTACCCTGATTCTGCCTCTGCCCTATGTTCCTGTACCTCACTGTCTGACTAATGTCATCCTTTGGCTTGTGTCCTGGCTTCGCTCCTGTCTTATAATTGATTGTCACTGTCAGAGAACTTGTACAGCAAGTGCTTGTTCTCATGCAACAGCTGACAATTCCCATTCCTCCAATGCCAATGAGCATACGCGGAGCCATAGACAGAGATGGGTAAGGTTCGGAGCAGGCATGTGCAATGGCGCATCCATACGAGCGAGTCTACGCATGCACACGTGAATCCTGGCACACGGCACCCTATTTAAACAGGAAGTCTGCCTAGCTTCAGTGCTGGATTGTCTTCAGCTTGTTCCTTTGTTCCTGATTACCGCTCCAACCTTTTGACCTTGTTCCTGAAAACCCGGCTTCCTCTCACTATTCTCTTGGATCATCCCTGCCTGCTTATCTGCCTTTGCTTATTATACTGACCTTGGCTTGGACTTATGACTTCGGCTCTGCCTTCTGATTGGGTACCCCACTGACAGCCCATTGCCAACCTCTGCCTGTTCCTGACTTTGCAATTGATCCTGAATCTGTACTTACCTACCTGGCTCCCACTGGACAAGTCTTGTGACCGGCTTCCACGTCATCATGACAGGAGTTCCTGTGTCTCCAGGCTCCAGCCTACTGCCGGCAGGCGCCTGCACCCTTCCGTTGCCCCAGCAGTCAATGTCTCCACCACAGGTGCTGGGACAGGAACCGTGCATGAGGCCACCCTCATCATCTCGTGCTCCACTGTAAGGTACGTGACAGTCACCATGATCTGGCCTCTGATCCACGTCTGGTGGTCCACAGTCATCTGTGTCCCACATCCAACAGTTGGAGCTGCCTGCTACATTGGCCCTTGTGCCACTCTCTGTACTCACATCTCCTGTCACCACTACCAGGGGTGTAAAGCAAAAAGTGCAAAGGAAGCCCCTTCTTCAGCTCAATCTCCATCAGGTACGTTCAGGGCTGGACTTACCATTGGGCTTGACTGGGCTCAAGCCCATGGGCCCCGCCCAATAGGGCCCTGCCAAGATACATAGCCGAGTGTACTCGGCTCGGCTCTGCTCACAGTCATGCCCAGTCCCGCTCTATGATGGGCATAACACAGGGACTGGGCCTGATTGTGAGTCGAGCCGTGTACACTCAGCTACTCTCGGCTCTGCTCGGGACTGCGAGAGGACCCGAGAGCCACTGTAACGACATATTTGGCGACCCATCGCAGTTTGCTATGGAAGTGATGTTCCGTCGCCGACATCTTGCTACACCCCACACTCGTCCACAGTAAGGATACACTAAGAAGGGGTAAAGCGGACATGTTACACCCACCGGAGTTTTGCATTTTAGACGTATTTATAACATTAAAGTTAGTATATAGTGAAATACAGTACTTACAACTCCGCCTGACTAATTAGATGTTGCATTTTAAAAGCAGCGACATTCTGTCAGATTATCAAACCTGTGAGATGAGTAGGGTTGCCGCTGCTTTTAAAATTCAAGATCTTAGTAGTCAGACGGAGGTGTAAGTCCTGTATTTCACTATATAAACTGACTTTACTGTTATAAATACCTGTAAAATGCAAAACTCTGGTGGGTGTAACAACATGTCTGCTTTACCCCTTCTTAGTGTATCCTTACTGTGGACGAGTGTGGGGTGTAGCAATATGGCGGCGACGGAACGTCACTTCCGTAGCAAACTGCGATGGGTCGCAGAATATGTCGTTACACTGCCGAGAGGACCCGAGAGCCGCCGAGATACAGAGTCCTCTGTATCTTGGCGGCGCCATTTTTAAACTTCAAGACTGCAATGACAAGGCTGAAAATGACAAGGCTGCAAATTACACTGGACAAGGCTGTAGATGGATGGGCAAGGCTGCAGATGGACACTGACAAGGCTGCATTGATGGGCATTTAAATTTAAGAATTTTTTCCTTAAACTTCCCTCCTAAAAGTTTTTTCCTTAAAATTCCCTTCTAAACTTGGGGTGTGTGTTATGCGCCGGCGCATTTTATACGCCGATAAATACGGTAATGTATAGAAGGCAGGACCCGAAAGTGACTCAAGCCCAGGGGCCCTAAGTCCTGCCCTGGGTACATTAAACCAACTAATCCAAATCTGTAAGTCAACTCCCCAGGAGAGTACTGCAAAATAGAATTGCCTTATGTGTTGTTCTGAAACCAGAGGTTGTATTGCAATTACACAATGCCAGTGACAATTTCATATTAACTTCACAGGACAAAACTCCACAACCTGTCCAAAAATTCAAATTGCATTGACAAAGAAAATTATAATATAAAAGTAAATAATAAATCGTAAGTAATAAAAGTAATATTAGGACTATCAATCCCATGGCTGGCTTGCAGTACTTTTACAGGCAAGGATAACCAGAAGACAATACTTGCCTATTTCTATGTAATTTTCTATATCATTGGTGCTATTCAGTCTCAGTTGGACAAGATCTGCTGAATCCTATAGTTTTTTAACAACTGGAGGGCTGCAAGTTGCCCATGGCCGCTTCACTTTCTTTCATGTTACATTCCTCCTGGGTGGCTAACACTGCCAATTTAAATAGACACTACACCAGCCCCCGAAATAAGCCTTGCTTCGTTCCACAGTAAAGACTTTAAACTCGAAAACAGGTGCCCCATCATGTTTATTGTAACACCTGTTCAAAATGAAGTCTTCAGAGGGAAGGGATCAGTGAAACAGACTGTCTGAATGCTAGGAGTTGCACAAGTGTTTGAAATATTTTTAGGGCAACAACATAGTGGGAATTAAATGTAAAATTATCTTTTATTATAGTACTAGGCTGTTTTTTTTTTTTTAATGGGCTCCACCTATACAATTGTTTTTGAATAATCCTTACAGTCCTTTAAATTAGAAGTATTCAAACTTTGGTCTTTTATAGACTGCGAGACGCTAAAGATGAATGAAATCGAGAGTTTTATTTTACTGAAATTTCATCAACAATTGGAACTATTTGGTAAAATGTTGGACATTTTAGTAAACTGCATTGGCATCAATGGGGGAGGCAAAGGCAAGGATACCATAAGTATTAGCATGAGAATGAGAATAAAGCTCATTTCACAGTTGGGGCAGTGTGGGCGCCGGCGGTAAAACATCGCTATTTTTAGCGCCACTTTACCATTGTTTTAGCAGTGTCATTTGGCCGCTAGCGGGGTGGTTTTACCCCCCTGCTGGCAGCGAGAAAGGGTTAAAACCACCGCAAAACGCTGCTGCAGCGGCGCTTTGCTGTCAGTATAGCCACGCTGCCCCATTCATTTCCTTATAATTGTACATCAATAGATAAATAAATAAATAAACAGATAACTTTTTTGGCCAATATACAGTATATCAATATGTTGTATATATGTGAACTATCACCATTAACCACTTGACCTCTGGAAACGTTTTACCCTCTGCATGACCAGACCATTTTTTGCTATTCAGCACTGTGCTGATTTAACTGGCAATTGCACGGTTATGCAACAATGTACACAAATTAAATTTGTATTATTTTTCACACAAATAGATCTTTCTTTTGGTGGTGTTTGAGTACCATTGGGTTTTTTATTTTTTTATTATATAAAGGAAAAAAAACGTTTGAAAAAGGTTTGGTTGTCTATTATCCAAAAAATCAAGTTTCTTCATACATTTAGGCCAAAATGTGTTCTGCTATATGCATAGCTCCCAACTGTCCCTGATTTGGAACAAAGTCCCTGTCACGTACCTTACGGCAGAGCCCAGAGTGCAGGGAGCGGCCTCTCGTAAACCTCTGACTCGGGAGGCCCTGATAGAGATGACAGGGGCTTGGGAGCACAAAGGAGCACAAGCGGCTACTGGATGGCCGGTGTAGAAGGCAGGAGACCGTTGGTAGTAGGGAGGTGTCCTGTAGTCCAGCCGCAGGATGCAGATGATAGCAGGACGCAGCAGGCGGTTCCAACCGGAAGCAACGGACAGCAGGGATGTGCCTTGTAGCCCAGTGGCGGAATGCAGACCGCAGGGCAGAATGCAGCTGACAACAGGGAGGAGTCCTGTAGTCCAGCAGCGGGATGCAGGTGTCAGCAGGATACAGTGGACAATGGGAAGGAGTCCTGTAGTCCAGCAGCAGGATGCAGGTGGTAGCAGAACACAGCAGAAGGCACCGTCCGGATACAGCGGAGAACAGGGTGGTGTTCTGTAGTCCAGCAGCGGTAGGCAGGTAACTGGCAGGTTGCAGAGTAGTTAAACAGTCCGGGTCAAACACAGGCGAGCGGATCAGGTACCAAAACGAAGTCCAAGAGAATAGTCAGGTTCAGAAGCCAAGGTCGGGGGCAGGCAGCAAGCAGAGAAGTCAGGAACAGGCTAAGTTCAATACGGATCAGGTAGATTCAGACACAGGGTAGCAGAGAACACAGGAACGCTGTTGATCGCGCAGCAAGACAGCAAGGCAAAGATCCCCTTTAAATAGCGTCATTGGCGCCAATTGCCATCAAAACGCACGGCCGATCGTGTTATTGCTTTTCCTGCACACAGGCATTCTTCCGACCCTCACGCCACTCGGATGTTTGCGGGAAAGGTTTCCTGACAGTCCCTCTTTCCTCCTCATTTGTCCCTCATTTTGGTCTGATCTATATAGTTGTATAGAAAATGCACTTTTTATCTTTCAAAAAGTGTTTCCCAGTGCTAAACCTTTCATCCGATTTCTAAATTGCTGCATAGTATAGCCAGTATAAAGAAATAGTAATGGTAAACAAAAGCACTTATGGGTTTAATCTTTTTTTTGGATGATTTTCCTTTAATGGTGCGTGGCAGGGTGTGTGTCCTATGCCTGGTGCGTGGCAGGGGGTGTGTCCTATGCCTACAGACGTTTGCTAATAGGTGTCCCTCGTTCCCATCTCAAAAAGTTGGGAGGTATGTATATGTCTTTGGTAAAAAAAATAAAAATAAAAAATCCCAATAAGTGGATATTAATTGGTTTGCGTAAACGTTATAGCATCTACAAGCTCTGGTATATGTACTGGAATTTATGTAGCTTTTAAGCAGCTCTGATGTGAGAAGCTAAAATGCCATGATAGTAGAAACACCCTCTGAATGACCCGTTTGCAAAGTAGACACCCCAAGGTATTTGCTGAGAAGACTTCTAAAACATATTCTGTTACTTCTTCCGAGTATGAGGATACCACATGTGTGCAACTTTTTGGCAGCGTAGCCATGTACAGGGGCCCAAAATCAAATCACCCCTTTTTGGATAGTAGACACTCCAAGGTATTTGCTGAGAAGCATGTTGAGTCTTTGGAAGTTCTTATTTTTTTGCTACAAGTTTTTGGAATATTATTATTATTTTTATTATTATTAGTACACAGTTTTAACTTTACTGAAATATTTTTTTACACGCATTATGAGTAAACATGGCATTGCACCCCAAAACACATTTTGCTACATGGTAGCAGAGTATGGGAATACCACATGTGTGAGACTTTTTGAGAGCCTAGCCTAGTATGGGGGCCCAAAATCTAATAAGCACCTTCAGACTTTCAAAGGGCATAACTTGTGCATTTGATTTCCTGACTACCTGTCACAGTTTCGGAGGCCCTAAATTGCACAAACACCCCCCAAATTACCCCTTTTTGGAAAGTAGACACTCCAAGGTATTTGATAAGAGGCCTGGTGAGTATTTTGCAGAGCTCATTCTCATTATCTCATAAAGTACTCATAAAGTTCCACTTTCAACCCTTTGCGTTCATGGCTTAAAGGGGTTTAACCAGGGTGATGCCTGTAGCTGTACCATTTTTTTTAGAGCAGTGTTTGGCTCATCAGTGATAACAAGCGAAGTGACTAAAAGCCACTTGGCTGTTATCCTAAGGAGTGGAAAAGGGACGTCACTCCCGCCGCCTTCCGCCGCTCTTCCTGGGCCTCCTGTCCCACCGGGGGATCCGAGCCACTACCTTGCACTTCCGCTGTCTAGGCTGAGGCCCGTACAAAGCTGGATTTGACTCTGATCGGGTCTCTGATGTAAAATCCCAGAAGCGACATCACAACGTCACTTCCAGTTTACTCGGTTGCCAATGGTGCTGATTTAAAAAACATTACAGTATTCAGGTAGTCTTTTAGACCCCAATCCCTCCATAAAGCCTACAGTCTGATCAGGAAGTAATCCAGAAGCAATAGATATGTTTGGAAACATGGATGGAGAACAGTAAGGTTAAATACTTTGCTCCACCGGAGCATTATGGCACTCCCTTGCATCTTGATGGTGCAGGGCAGCCCGGTCTGCTACCCCCATTTTTGTATAACCTTTGAACATCAGCAGTGATCATTGTCTCGCTCCCTGGACTTACACCACACACAAGGGATTCTTACGCCCTCTGCTGAGGAATATCCTTAAAGGGTGTTTTGCAGGATGTGCCCCGCCCACTGACTCCGGGTCAGGCGTCGTTACGGAACAGTGGCACTCTGTTCCCTCTCCCTGTCTTTAAGCAATACTATATGACATGTTCTATCGTGCTGGTCTCAATCATACCCCCCTGAAGAAGAGTAACACTAGAAACGCGTAGGGTAGTCCCTATATATGTTCTATATGCTACGGAACAAATGATTGTAACCCTTGTATTGTATTGCATGTTTATTGTTAACGCATCCTGTATATCTTATATGTAATTCCCAATTTCACTTTGCATTGTAGATTTTACTAATAAATATTGTATACTCACGATCACTACAAGAGTAGCCTTTTCCCTTTAAAGCAGAGGTTCACACAAAAGTTGAACCTCCGCTTTTCGGTACCCTCCCCCCTCCAGTGTCACATTTGACACCTTTCAGGGGGGAGGGGGTGCAGATACCTGTCTAAGACAGGTATTTGCACCCACTTCCGGACCTCTTCTTGTCCCGCCGCGCTGTCTGCTGGGACACACACGGGTCCCAGAGACAGCGCGGACCATTCTCATTGCGCTGCGCGACTCGCGCATGTGCAGTAGGGTACCGGGAAGTGAAGCAGCAACGCTTCACTTCCTGATTCCCTCAACGAGAATGGCGCCTGCAGCAGCCGAGAGCCTAGCAATTGATCGGCTTTGGCTGCCGACATCGCTGGACTCCAGGAAAGGTAAATGTCCATTTATTAAAAGTCAGCAGCTGCAGTATTTGTAGCTGCTGGCTTTTAATAATTTTTTTGGAGGTGGACTCCCTCTTTAACCAGTCCCCGACCGGCGCACGCCGATGTACGTCGGCAGAATGGCATGGGCAGGCATATTGGCGTACAGGTACGTCCATTTTTAAATGCCGCCCTGCCATCGAAAGCGCGCCGGTCGGGACCCCCATGAGTCCGGTCGCGGGTCCCGCGGACCCGATCACCGTGGGGATACCTGCAATCGTCTCACGGGGCGGCTGAACAGGGAGATGCCGTTGTAAACAGCCCCATCTGCCTAGCAACAAGTGACGCTGATCTCTGCTCCATGTGATTGGAGCAGAGATCAGTGTTCACTAAAACAAAGCCCAGCCCCCCACAGTTAGTAACACGCCCCTAAGAACACTTAACCCCTACACTGCCACCCCCTGGTTAACCCCTTCACTGCCAGTGTCATTTACACAGGAATCAATGCATTTGTATAGCATTGATTGCTGTATAAATGACAATGGTCCCAAAAATGTGTCAAAAATGTCTGTGTCCGCCACAATGTTGCAGTCACAATAAAAATCGCTGATTGCCGCCATTACTAGTAAAAAAAAAAATTATTAATAAAAATGCCATAAAACTGTCCCCTATTTTGTAAACGCTATAACTTTTGCGCAAACTAATCAATAATCGCTTATTGCATTTTTTTAACCAAAAATATGTATTAGAATATGTATCGGCCTAAACTAAGGGAAAAAAATGTTTTTTATATATATTTTTGGGCGATATTTATTATAAAAAAAAGTAAAAAATGATGCATTTTTTTTCAAAATTGTCGCTCTATTTTTGTTCATAGCGCAAAAAATAAAAACCGCAGGGGTGATCAAATACCACCAAAAGAAAGCTCTATTTGTGGGGAAAAAAAGGACGTACATTTTGTTTGGGAGCCACGTCGCATGACCGCGCAATTGTCAGTTAAAGCGACACAGTGCCGAATCGCAAAAAGTGGTCTGGTCTTAAGCCAGCAAAATGGTTCGGTCTGAAAGTGATTAAAGTCCCGTAAGAGGAACAAATTCCCTATATACAGACTATTTGGGATGTGGGTTAATCCTACTCTCTAGACCAACATAGCACCCCCTCCCTAATTCCATAAAGAGTACCTGTCACCACCTATTACTGTCACATGGGAGGTTTACATTCCTTGTGACAGCAATAAAAGTGATCAGATTTTTTATTTATTTTTAAAAGGGACAATATAAAAAAATATAAAAATAAATAAACAGGAAAAAAAAAATATTTGAAAGTGCCCCCGTTCACATGTGAGGTATCACCGCAATCGTCAGAGTGAGAGAAATAATTCTAGCACCAGCCCTTCTCTGTAAATCGAATGTGATAACCGATAACATTTTTTAAAACTTTTCCTACCAAGATTTTTAGGTACCGTGGTTTGTCAACATTCCGCCAGTGTGACAGTTAGGTATCTATTTACTCATTACATCATCTTTTACATTATACAAAAAAAATTGGGCTAACTTCACTGTTTTAGTTTTAGTTTTTTTTTTTATTCATGAAAGTGCCTTTTTTCCCCAGAAATGTCTTGAAAGGCTGCTGTG
The DNA here is from genome assembly GCF_037356315.1 of Lithobates pipiens. NCBI lineage: Eukaryota > Metazoa > Chordata > Amphibia > Anura > Ranidae > Lithobates > Lithobates pipiens. The sequence continues at coordinate 83,896,603 of NW_027507784.1, read as the reverse complement.
CAAATAACATGTATATTGCAGCGATCACAATTTTATTCCCTTGGGTCTCTGCTAAAAAAAAAAAAAAATATATATATATATATAATATTTGGGGGTTCTAAATAATTTTCTAGAAAAAAAAATATGGATTTTAACTTGTAAGCAACAAATGTCAGAAATAGCAGGACATAATTTACACTTTAAAGTGTTACTAAACCCAGGAGCCTGCATTCACTATATCTGCTCTTCCACAGTACAAACATGGAAATGCAATTATTTTAGTAAATATAAACTGCTAAATACCTTTTTCTCATCATCAGTATTTAGCAGTCTTGTGACTTCTATATGTGTCTGGTTAAAGCTTGTAGGCGAAGTTTTCATTCTCCTCTGACTGTTTTATAAGGCTGCATGACCCCGACCCTCTGTCTGGACAGTGCTGATTGGCCCTGTGCTGATTACATGCAACCTCCCCAAAAAAACCTCTCTAGCAATGCACACCAAACTGAGCATGTGCAGAGTGACTCCACAGGCTCTTTCCTATCAGCAGATGGATTGGGGACAGTAAAAGAAGCGGAGCATCAGAGACAGGATGAAACAGCCTTTTTACACAATGCGCAAGATTAAGGCCCCTTTCACACTACCGATCCGTTCAGGTCCGCCTGTCATTTTTTCAGGCGGACCTGAATGGATGCTCCATAGAGCTCTATGGAGCGTCGGATGTCAGCGGTGACATGTCTGATCCGAAAAATAGTGACGGAGGAAAAAGCTATTTTTCCATCCGTCATCGGATCGGACCGGGTGACGACGGACACTGCGGTCCGTCGTCACCCGATCTCCCATAGGGGAGAGCGGCGCTGTGACAGGTCCGTCCCTGCGCAGTGTGCAGAGACGGACCTGTCATCTTCCTGCTCAGCGGAGATCGCTAAGGCCATCCCCACTGAGCAAGCGGATATCCACGGGGCGGATCATCACTGATCCGCCCCGTGTGAAAGGACCCTAAGCCCTTTGGTTTCACAGTGAGTATAACAAGCGTTCTTTACTGCATATACAGATGGATTTTACTGTTGTGGGTTTAGTTAATATTCTGACCAATAGAATTAATAAACGCCCAAGCGCTTGACACGGCTAAACGAGTTTGCAAAAATGTAGCCTAGGCGCATTTTGGAAGCTGCTTTTCTCCTGCCAGGAGAAAAGTGTTTACAAGGGCCCCCAGTGTCATTGTCAACAAACTGAACCTCCAAATGCTCTTTTTTGATGTAACCCGTTGCCTTTAAATAAATAAACAAGCTTTCCTTTTCTGTAACCCCCAGAATGCGTTACCTTAGACAGCTGCCTCATTAAAGACCAGCACCTGCAGCCAAAATCATTGGAGAGCAAAGAAAAATGGATTTTGGCTTGTGTCAGGTATAATCTTTCATTATTCTCTTTGTCCCCTCAGTGATATGACATTGTATGTGGTGAAATGAGCAATGTTGACATGACATGACACAAGGAGTGATGGAGATGCGGGGAGGCAGGTGAATGTCAATTTTCCTACAGCGAGCGCGTCACTTGGGAAAATGATGAGGCTGATTCCCAGCAGCTGCAAGGTGACTCCTCTGTCACACACTTAAAATGCACCTGACACCCTTATTACAGCTGTGCTATGGAGACACCGGCATTTTATTACATTGCAGTAATGAATGATTCATTACCTGTTTACTTCAAACACCCGTATTATTTATTAATTCTGGTACCTACAGTTCATTTATTGACTTTTCAAAATAAACAAATGAAAAGGAACAGGAAGTGTGGAAACGCCAGTAGGGTTGTGGCGTCTTCCTCCAAGGAACTAGCCTTTAGATGTTTCATACATTTAGTATATGGACCAGTATTTTCTATGGTTTATCTTTTTTTTCTCTGCATTGAATTTCCTTTTCGCACAAAGCATTATCTTTAGCGAACCTATCTCGCTAGGAGGCGAAGGCCTTGCATTTTTGTATGGTAGAGCCAGGGTATAGCTCAAATGGTAGGACTTATTCCGTGTACACACGGCCGGACTTTTCGACTTTGCTGTCGAAAAAACAGAGGGACTTTAGATTTAGAACATGTTTTCAAATTTTTCCAACGGACTCGAGTCCGGTTGAAAAAATCAGTTTGTCTGTATGCTGGTCCGACAGACGAAAACCGACGCTAGGGCAGCTATTGGCTACTGGCTATGAACTTCCTCATTCTAGTCCGGTCGTACGTCATCACATTCTAATCCGTCGGACTTTGGTATGCTTGTGTGTGACCAAGTCCGTTAGTTTGGAAAGTCCGTCAGAACTCCGCCGAAAGTCTGTCAGGAAGACCGTCGGAACTTAGTCTGTCGGAAAGTCCGCTTGTGTGTACGTGGCATTAGTTCCAAGATGGAGCAGAAGTAAAGGTAAAGGGCTACCACATGTTTGACTATGGAGCCCAAGATGACAAAGGCTGGCCTGTTGCACAATTCCAAACCAAGCACCCTTGGTGATGGAGACAGGGACTTCTAGGGCAGATGGAAGCCAGCTGGAGCAGTGAAACTGAGGACGGAAGTGCAGGGATCTACCGAGTAGAAATATGGAAATATGGAATCCTATCCCTGTTGCTGCAATGTCTTTGTGGGGGCTCTCTCCCTTGGGCGGTCTATCTTTGCACATGCTAATGCTGCTCTATGACTGTAGATGTGTGTGCCTACCAAAGGCGGTTGCAGAAGTGATGCATGAGAAACTGCGTGGTGTGGCCAGGGCCACTGATAGAAATCATGGGGCCCCGTACAGCCTACCTGACGGGGCCCCCTTCAGCTCCACCCCTGGTCCCTCCTTCAGCCCCGCCTCTGGTCCCTCTCCAGACCCCACCTTAAAACAAAGCATTGGCAGCACGGGTGGCACTGTCTGCAGCACATTACGGCATTGGCGGCACGGGTGGTACTGTCTCTGCAGGCAGCACATGCGTTATGGGCCATAATGCATGTGCTACCGACAGACAGTGCCACCCATGCCGCCAATGCCGTAATGTGCTGCAGACAGTGCCAGCCGTGACACTTATGGCATAACATGTGCTACTTGCTGACAGCGCCACCCATGCCGCCAATGCCATATTGTGCTGCAGATATTTCCACCCATGCCGCCAATGGCATAATGCATTGTGGCACTGTCTCTGCAGGCAGCACATGCGTTATGACATTAGTGTCATGGGTGGCACTGTCTGCAGCAGAATATGGCATTGGCGGCATGGGTGGCACTGTCTGCAGCAGAATATGGCATTGGTGGCATGGGTGGCACTGTCTGCAGGCAACACATGGGTTATGGGCCATAACGCATGTGCTACCTGTAGACAGTGCCACCCATGCCATATTCTGCTGCAGACAATGCCACCCATGTTGCCAATACCATCCATGTTGCCAATACCATAATGTATATATGCTGCTGCATCAGTAGTAGATCATGACCCCCCCCCCCAAGCAAGCACACACCTGTGTAACTTCTAGCTGAGCCCCACGAGCCACTTCTTCCCTGATCCTGCTGCTGCCTGGACTGGAGTGTCCACAAACGATTCCATTCAGACTGCAGCTACTTCTTTTTTGTCTTCTGCCACTGCCGCTCGCCTCATTGACACTTATCTCATGAGCAGGGGAAGGAATCACTCCGCTGGGCCAGGTGGAGGGCACGATAGAGGACGCACTGGCTGGGACTTGAGCCACAGCCAGCATGAGGATCGGGTGCGGAAGAGGCATTCTTCCGCGCCCGAAATAGAGGAAATAGTCCCTCCCCTGCCACCACCTAGTCTGCAGATAGCTATCTGCAAAAAAAAAAAAAACTTAAAAAATAATGGGTGGTGGTGTGTGCTATTTAGTTGGTAGTTGAGTCGGACGGGCTCTGATCGGCTGTGGCTTATTATATTAAATTATTTTCTGCTCAGCTTGCCCGGGCCCCCCTGCTGTCTGGGCCCGGTACAACAGAGCCAGTTGTACTGGCCTATCAGCGGCCCTGGGTGTGGCCACTGATTCTAGTACCCTCTGATATGGGCCTTACCCGCCATATGGAATACTTATCCTGGTCCTTCTCAGGGAAATGCTGAAGGGCTGTGTTTAAGTTACATGTTTTGCACTGTTCTTACTCCATTAAGTATGTAACCCCGGCAGCTGCTGAGAGACTGCACCGGCCTTTTTTATCCGGACTCTTGTGCCGGCTTATGTACTGTATTCCAGCAGACCGGTCACCGCTGCCTTTTTGCACTTTGTGCCCCCACATGGGCTTGTTACCCTTTTCAGTTTTGGATGATGGGCCTTCTCTGGTTGGGGTGAGGGCTGGGGGGGGGGGATCAGGGGTTTACTTATGTTTTCTTTGCTACATGCCTATATATGTCAGTATGTTTTCTGTATTGCATGTCTGCTGTTCTGTCTCGGGGTTGCTAAATATTCTGTTTGTATGGTTCTGGGGCGGGTGACCAGCTCTGGTCCTCCGCCGCGACGGTTAAACCTGACTATTCCTGTTGTAGATTTGATGTTAGGCCCTTTTGTCTATATGTAAAATAGTATCCTGAAACACCAGGGGTCTAAACTCCAAGGTTAAAAGATCATTGGTATTTCAATTTCTGCAGCGTCACTCGCCTTATATTTGTATTCTCCAAGAGCCTCATTTGACCGGTCGTAAGCTCTTAAGCCTTAGGAGGCCCTGGTTTGGTAATTTATACCATTCTACTTATTCCAATCTCTCACGTGGTATTAGTGTACTGGTACACAAATCTCTGCCTTTCCGCCTTCTGGCACTAGACGTTGACCCAAGAGGTAGGTATGTTATATTGCATGCAATTATTACTACAGGCATACCCCACTTTTAAGTACACAATGGGGTTTATTTACTAAAGCTGGAAAGTGCAAAATCAGACTTACTTCTGCATAGGACCCTGCTCCCGGCTATTCCTGTGACTATGCTTCTGTCTCCTGTTTGGCTACAAGCTGTCATCCAGGGGGCCACAGTTCCGTTCCTGTGACCTACTTTCTGCATCTCCAAAGTCGCATCACCTGCTGCAAGTTTCCTGAGCTACATCTGCAGGCACTCGTGTTCCTCTTTTCCCTTGGGTCCTTCTGTCCCCATCATCAGCGGGACCCGGGTTGGAGATACAAGGGAGGCCGACCCCGTCACTTCAGACTCCGACCAGGTACGTGACACTGGGTCTCCCCCAGCATGATTACGGTTCCCCTCCCTGTCCCCTCCTGCTTACTCCCTCCCCCGGGAAAACAAAGATGATACCAAATAGATATCAACAGGTCGGACTTTTAAGGCGTGGAAGCAAATAGGGAAGTAGAAAAAAATATTTATTTTATTGAAAAATACAATATCATAACAGTGTTTAAAACAATATAAAAATCATGTGAAATTATATAATTTTGGCATTGAGCCCTTGTGCGTCGTGTCTACGCATTTTGCCATAAAGGCTTCCTCAGGACACGGAAAAAAGACGTAGCAAGAGAGAACAACAATAAATCTTACTATCTTCAAATGAGCTGCGCCTCAAGTACAAATGTCATAAAAACCAGGACAGATCCAAATATATGGAGCGGTCAACCACGCGCCGATAGAGTGGATAGCAAGTGGCACATTCTGATGAGTACAAAACAGAAATTGATAGTTGCTTATAGCAGGAGCAGGAAAGAAGTCTCAGTCAGTAAATTACCATCAATGGGGATGGCCAATAGAGGACATAATCCCATCCACATAAAGCTTAGTAGATGCTGGTGACACATATTATGGCCAAACAGCATATAAAGACTAAAGGTAAAAGTATGTTTATGGAGACAATGAAGGCATACCCCTGGGAGACAGCCCAATGCTGTGCACCTTGGGCATCTACTAAGCTTTATGTGGATGGGATTATGTCCTCTATTGGCCGTCCCCATTGATGGTAATTTAATGACTGACACCTATGCACGTGTAACACATTTAGAGGCGGTTCACACAGGGGCGACTTGTCAGGGGACTTAGCCGCCTGACAAGTCGCGTCCCGCTCTGTGCAATGGAACTGTTCTAATCGGAGCGACTCAAGTCGCTCCGACTTAGAAAAAGGTTCCTGTACGACTTTTGGGGCGACTTGAGGTGACTTGCATTGACTTCTATACAGAAGTCGTTTTGTAAGTCGCCGCAGTGGTCGCTTCCAGGTCGCCTGAGGCAGTCGCGCTGCCTCAGTGTGAACCGGACCTTAATGTGAAAGCTAGACCAAAGATCTAAAGCTGATCACGCACTGACCACATTTCAGGTGGTTTCTGATGAACAGGCAAGTGGATAATTCTGGGCCGAAGAGTGGATGCAGTCAATCAGTCCTGCCAAGGAAGAAAGTGAAGGGACATCACCCTAATTGGACACAGATGGTAAAAAAATTATCTAACGGTCGTTATGATCATTACCATCTCTATCCAAAACTAAAAAAACTTTACTAATTATAATTGCAGGCACAAGATTTTTGTTAGGGGTATCAGAGTAAAGGGGGCTGAATACAAAGTCATGCCATACTTTTCATATATTAATTTGTAAAAAAAAAAATTAAATAATTTATCATTTTCCTTCCACTTCACAATTATGTGTCACTTTGTGTTGGTCTATCACATAAAATCCCAATAAAATGCATTTACGTTTTTTGGTTGTAATATGACAAAATGTGGAATATTTCAAGGGGTATGAATATTTTTCAAGGCACTGTATATGCCATAATATTTTTTTTAAATTTTTCCATACAAGTGGAGTTACCCTTTAAAAATGGCTTTATCCTTCTAACCCTATCAGTTTAGGGTAATAAGACCCTTTTAACCACTTACCCACTGGGCACTTAAACCCCCTGACTAACCAGACCAATTGTCAGCTTTCAGTGTTCTCACATTTTGAATGACAATTAATCAGTCATGCAGAAATAAAAAACTGCGCCAACCCTATAGTAAAAAATGTCAAAAAGTAATATCAAAATGAATAGACATTGGCCTTAAATAATTATCACAATGAAAAAACACCTTAAGTGCATAAAAAACAAAACAATGTGTAAAGTGAAAAAAATATAAATCAAAGTCCATTCAAGGAAAGTTCCTGTGTGGATCCAAATAAGAGTTGGTGTCACCACGGTGATTTAAACACGATCCAAAAACTCATAAAAGTGCCCGTCACCGTACAATGAATGTGCTTACCAGAAAAATAAGCAATTTGGGCGTTTGTAAATAATCGATGGGTCCCGTCAAAAGATATCCTCCTTTTAAGTGGGTCAAATCTCCATCTCCCAATAATGCCCTCCAGATATTAATGTGCCTCGTGGAGCTCAGTAATTCCCGAAAAAGAAAGGGGCACTTTGACCAGTTCCACTTACACAGAGTTCTCACAAACTCAAGATGAGAACTCTGTGTAAGTGGAACTGGTCAAAGTGCCCCTTTCTTTTTCGGGAATTACTGAGCTCCACGAGGCACATTAATATCTGGAGGGCATTATTGGGAGATGGAGATTTGACCCACTTAAAAGGAGGATATCTTTTGACGGGACCCATCGATTATTTACAAACGCCCAAATTGCTTATTTTTCTGGTAAGCACATTCATTGTACGGTGACGGGCACTTTTATGAGTTTTTGGATCGTGTTTAAATCACCGTGGTGACACCAACTCTTATTTGGATCCACACAGGAACTTTCCTTGAATGGACTTTGATTTATATTTTTTTCACTTTACACATTGTTTTGTTTTTTATGCACTTAAGGTGTTTTTTCATTGTGATAATTATTTAAGGCCAATGTCTATTCATTTTGATATTACTTTTTGACATTTTTTACTATAGGGTTGGCGCAGTTTTTTATTTCTGCATATTTGTTTGGTGTTATATCACATCTATTGCTGCTGCCTGTTTCACATTTAGTTTATTTGCTTTCATGTTTCTTTCCTAGCGCGGAATCATTTTTTCCAATTAATCAGTCATGCAACACTGTACCTATATGACATTTTTGTTCTTTTTTTCACACAAATAGAACTTTCTTTTGGTGGAATTTAATCACCGCTGGGGTTTTCTATTTTTTGTACTATAAAAGAAAAAAGACCGAAAATTCTGTAAAAAAAAAAAATGAATTTTTCTTCGTTTCTGTTATAAAATTTAGCAAATTCGTAATTTTTCTTCATATATTTTGGCCAAAATTTATACTTCTACATATCTTTGGTAAAAATAACCCAAATCGATGTATATTATTTGGTCTTTGTGAAAGTTATAGAGTCCACAAGCTATGGTGCCAATCTCTGAAAATTGATCACACCTGATTGATCTAATTTCTTAAGACCCTAATAATCCAGGAAAGTACAAATTCCCCCCCAAACGATCCCTTTTTGGAAAGTAGACATTCCAAGGTATTTAGTTAGAGGCATGGTGAGTTTTTTGAAGTTGACAAATAGCATTTTTTTTCTCACACACAGCAGATGCATAGCACAAATTACACCCCAAAACACATTCTATTATTCCTCCTGATTATGGCGATACCACATGTGAGAGACTTTTACACAGCGTGGCCACATACAGAGGCCCAACATGCAGGGAGCGCCATCAGGCGTTCTTGGAGCATAAATTACACATATAATTTCTTGACTACCTCTTACACTTTTAAAGGCCCTGGAGAACCAGGACAATGGAAACGCCCCCAAAATGACCCCATTTTGGAAAGAAAACACCCCAATGTATAATCTATGAGGCATAATAAGGAGAACGTCAATGTACGCCCTCCCAGAGTTATCGAGCCGCGGTAGCCATCATTCAGCTATAGCACGGTCGACAAGCGGTTAAAAAGTAAACAAAATCATTCTTGGGGGGCACACCCTAAAATGCATTCCATTAAAGATGGTGCAGCTATAAGACCACGCAAACAGAAAATTAGATTACAGCGCACACATTCAAAAATGACATTTAAATCCTGCGAGAATATTTAAAACACCTGAGCAAATAAGCAAAAAATATGGGTATTTGGTCAAACCATATAGACATATAGTGCTGGAACAAATTGATGTAGGTATAGACAATGTCCTCAACAAGTTTTGCGACCTATGTCGCTTCTTCAGGAGGTGTCAACCAAAACATCTAGAAATAGATACAATCTCATAGTTACATAAATAGCAAGCAAGTAGTAAAACAACCTTGTAGCTAGGCTACCAGTATGTATTGATTTATGGAGTTTTATGAAATTTTATGAAGGTCAGCGTAACTCATCAATGGAAACCCAAAAAGGCATCAAACGGCACTGGAGACACTCTGGGCGTCCCACCCCAGGGCAGACACGGGAGGCTATAGATGTAAGACGGGCTGAAATAATATGAAGAGGTCTACATGAAATAATAAAATAATGTGGGTCCAAAGCTTAAAGCGGTTGTATACTCCCCCAAACTTTTTTTTTCTACACCTGTAAGGCAAAAGGCATAATGAGCTAGTATGCACCGCATACTAGCTCATTATGAAATACTTACCTTAGAACCTTAGAACTCATTTGGTCCACGCCGAGTTAGCTGACATGTTGCCTCTGCGTGTCTTACGAGTATCACGGCTCCAGCGCTGTGATTGACTGGGGCCACGATGTCATCACTCACGCGGGAGACGTCTTTCCGGCATCTGCCGGGCTTTCAGCCGAGAATCCCCTGTGCGCATGCGCCACTGAAGTCAGTGGCTCATTGCGAGGAGAATAGGAAAGGGGAGAAGGGAAGAAAGAAACAGGGTGAAAGGGAAGGGGAGAAGGGGGAGGAAACGGGGAGAGGGAAAAAAAAAGGGGGGGAGAGAGAGGGGGAGGCAGGGGAAGGAAGGGAAAAGGGAAGGGTGAGAAGGACAAAGGGAGGGAGAGGGGGAGGAAAGAAGGGGGGGGGGGGAAAGGGGGAAGGGAAAAAAGAAGGGAAAGGAAAACGAGAAAAGTGGAGGGTTTAAAGCGCCCCCATCCCCGCGAGTTTGCGCAGCAAAGAAAACGCATACGGAAGTCACGCCCGCATAAGTAAACGATGTTCAAATCACACATGTGAGGTAGATCGTCAGAGCGAGAGCAATAATTCTAGCACTAGACCTCCTCTGTAACTATAACCTGGTAACCGTAAAAAAAAATTAAAACGTCGCCTATGGAGATTTTTAGGTACTGTAGTTTGTCGCCATTCCACGAGTGCATGAAGTTATAAAGCTAGACATGTTTGGTATCTATTTACTCGGCGTAACATCATCTTTCACATTATACAAAAAAATTGCAATTACTACTAGTTTAATTTTTTTTTTTTTAATTCATGAACGTGTCCCTTTTCCCAAAAAGTTGCGTGTAAAAAAACACCGCTGCACAAATACTGTGTGACATAAAATATTGCAACGATCGTCATTTTATTCTCTAGATTCTATGCTAAAAAAAAAAAATATATATATATATATATATATATATATATAATGTTCGGGGGCTGTAAGTAATTTTCTTGCAAAAAATACGGATTTTAACTTGTAAACACCAAATGCCAATAGGCTTAGGCATGAAAGGGTTAAATTGTATGGGTCCTGACCAGATCCCTTGGACTGGAGCACCCCATCCTCCCGCCCTTATCTCTTATTAGTGTCCATTAGGGATGAGCTCTGGCATGTTCGCATACTCCATGTGCAGAGCCCCCCAGGAAGTCGGCGCAGCGCTAATCACAGGCAGTGAGACATTGCCCGATCTTGCCGACTTCCTGGCCTGCTCTGCATGTGGAGTATGCGAACACGCCGGAGCTCACCCTTAGTGTCCACCTATGTTATAGGAGGCGTCCTTTCATTCTCCCACATAGGAGTGTATCTCTCAAGAAGCAGGATCTTTCATTCATGGGGTACTTTGACGCAGTAGTTGGCTTAAGCACTCTATGTCCCTATGGTGAGACCAAATCCCCATATTGTTTGCTTATTTGCTGAATATGTTCAGGTGTTTATAATAGCCTTGCAGAATTTAAATGTAATTTTTGGATGTGTGCGCTGTAATCTGATTTTCTCTTCTAAGCCCAGCGCATATAAGATGCATAGAAATATGAGCGCTTTTGCGCAGCCCTGTCATTAACTACAGTATGTCTAGAAATCATTAGGAGACTTCATGAAGCTGGCTCGTCATGATTGACAGCCCCGCTTCCCCTGGGAATTTTCACCAGTCATGTATTATTTCACTGACCTACATGATAGACAAGCGATCAAAATAATGAAAACGATACAACCACAGGGGCAGCTGATGTTCTGCCATCAAGGTCACCCCAATTCCTCACCTTCTGCCTTTGCAACACATTAGACAATGTGGAGTAGTTTGGTGCACCTGTATAACACAAGACACGGGCAAATGTCGGCAAGGTCTTGCCTGTTGCATAATTGTAGCTGTAGCAAGGACTATATTCATCTCTCCTACAACTTTAGAGATTGTTTACACCGGCGGTAACTGGTGTAGTGGATTGCTTTTCACAGGGTATCTGACATAGGGGGAGGAGGCATTCTGTTACCTCCTCACTGCCTGCTTTAACCCTTAAAAGCCAGCCCCACCGCACACTCCAACCCCCTGGCCCCAGGGCTGGTGCAAGGATTTTTGACACCCTAGGCAAAACCTAATTTTGCCATCCCATTGGCTCCACCCCTAACTCTACCCACTTTGCCCTGCCCATTTGAGAGGAGGCGGCGCTATACAGGAAGCATCGGCTCTGCTTCCTCTTGCACTGGCTCCAGTGCTGCGCTGCGCTTCTAATTACACTACTGGCCAGATGGAGCAGCTTCCTGAGACTGATTTAGTTACATGCTGCAGCCTGCAGACCATGGGAAATCAGTGGCCGGGTGCCCCTAGGCAGCAGTGCGCCCTAGGCGGCTGCCTAGTTTGCCTAGTGGTAGCACCGGCCCTGCTTGGCCCTATTTGCCGAATGCGAGGAGGTGGATCATTTTTGCTGCACCACAATGCATCACTCCTGTGGCATGTGTATACCCTTCTACAGCTGCCTTTGCAGCTTAGGGAGGGCATTGACCTCCTATCTCTATTGCCTCCAACTGCAAGTGTAAACTGGGCCCTAAATCAGTGGTCATCAACCCTGTCCTCAGGACCCACTAACAGGCCAGGTTTTATGTATTACCTTGGGGAGATGCAGACTAGAATACTGCAATCACTCAGCAGCAAATTATATCACCTGTGATGTATTTCAGTTATCTTGCAAACCTGGCCTGTTAGTGGGCCCTGAGGACAGTGTTGATGACCACTGCCCTAAAGCATATAGACTGAAAATTAAAACCCACATTAAGTAGATCTCTACAGTACTTTCAAACTTCCCCATGTTTTATCCCTTAAAGGTGAACTCCAAGTACATACACTTTATTGTCAAAAGTATTGGGACACGTGCCTTTAACCACTTGCCGACCACCGCACGCCGATATACGTCGGTGCAATGGCAGCGGTGGGCAAATGGGCGTACATGTACGTCCCCTTTAAGAGCAAGGGGATAGCAGGCACTATCAGTACAGTGTGACCGTACCCGCAGAATCGGTGGACGCGATGTCCACCGGTCTCCCGGCTATCGTGTCACAGAGCCTCAGAACGGGGAAGTGCCTAGGTAAACAAGGCATTTCCCGTTCTGTCTTGTGATATAACAGAGATCACTGCTCCCTGTCATCGGGAGTAGTGATCGCTGTCATGTGACTAGTAGCCCACCCCCCCACAGTTAGAATCGCTCCCTAGGACACACTTAACCCCTTCATTGCCCCTTAGTGGTTAACCCCTTCAGTGTCAGAAGTGTTCGATGTGTCTGATAAAATGTCACAGTCCCAATAAAAATTGCAGATCGCCGCCATTACTAATAAAAAAAATTTTTTAAACCAAAAATATGTAGAAGAATACATTACGTTCTAAACTGAGGAATTTTTATATATATATATTTTTGTGGGATATTTATTATAGCAAAAAAATAAAAATAATGCGTTTTTTGCAAAATTTACGCTTTTTTTGTTTATAGCGCAAAAAAAAAATACCACAGAGGTGATCAAATACCACCAAAAGAAAGCTCTATTTGTGGGAAAAAAGGACATCAATTTTGTTTGAGTGCAACGTCGCATGTGCACATGTCAGTTAAAGCGACGTAGGAAGGGGGTAAAATCTTCTGGGGCTGAAGCGGTTAAACACACATGAACGTTAATGGCTTCCCAGTCTTAGTCCGTAGGGTTCAATATTGAGTTGGCCCACCCATTGCAGCCATAATAGCTTCAGCTGTTCTTGGAAGGCTGTCCACAAGGTTTAGGAGTGTGTCTATGGGAATATTTGACCATTCTTCCAGAAGTGCATTTGTGAGGTCAAGCACTGATGTTGATGAGAAGGCCTGGCTCACAGTCTCCACTCCAATTCACCCCAAAGGTGTTCTTTCGGGTTGAGGTCAGGACTCTGTGCAGGCCAGTCAAGTTCATTCCCCAAACTCTCTCATCCATGTCTTTATGGACCTTGCTTTGTGCACTGGTCCAAATCATTTGGTGGAGGGAAGATTATGGTGTGGGGTGATTTTTCAGGGGTTGGGCTCGGCCTCTTAGTTCTAGTAAAGGGAACACTTAAGGTGTAAGCATACCAAGACATTTTGGACAATTTCACTCTCCCAACTTGTAGGAACAGTTTTGGGATGGCTCCATTCCTGTTCCAACATGACTGTGCCCCAGTGCACAAAGCAAGGTCCATAAAGACATGGATGAGTGCGTTTGGGGTGGAGGAACTTGACATCAACCCAATAGAACACCTTTGGGATGAATTAGGGCAGAAACTGCGAGCCAGACCTTCTTGTCCAACAACAGTGCCTGACCTCACAAATGCGTTTCTGGAAGAATGGTCAAACTTTCCCATAGACACACTCCTAAACCTTGTGGACAGCCTTCCCAGAAGAGTAGAGGCTGTTATAGCTGCAAAGGGTGGGCCAACTCAATAGTAAATCTAACAGACTAAGATGCCATTAGTTCAAGTTCATGTGCGTGTAAAGGCCTCCCAATACTTTTGACAATACATTGTATATTTTTGCAAAGTTACAATGTAAGGATGTATATATTATACTTGTGGGATCCCCATGGAAGATGGAAATCACTGTAGTAGGCACCGCTACTCCAGTGATCACTGGTAGCTTCCAAGCGGCTGTGCTTAGGCAATGCAGAAGGTAACTCATTTGGCGCAGGTGCTATTCAGAGAACAATCACTATTTCTGAGTAAGAGTCTGAGATCTTCTGCAGCTGGATTAGAGATGGGAAGGTCTGGAAAAAAAAAATGAAAAATTGGGAAACCAACCATTTTTTTCAAAGTCGTTTTTTGTTCTGTTTTTTTTTCTGCAAAAATCCGAAAGAAAATAATATTTGCAATCATATGTTTTTTTTCAATGATAATTATTATATTTATAACATGGTATTTAAACTATATAATTAAGACCTCAATGAAAGATTTCTGAGTCTTTATATAAAGTCTTAAATTATTGCAAGTTGTTTCACCCAAAGACAAGCTAACCCTGGAATGCAATTCAAGTAACACTAAATCTCAATGCGTTTTTCAAACAAGAGAAATGTGAATTTTTGCCACTAGGGGGCTCTGCGGGGAAAGGCTCCAGTTTAGTTTGCTCGTGAGCTCCATTTTGTACCTTCTGCAGTTGGGTGATTGTTGGAATACAGGCATACCCCGCTTTTAACCACTTCAATACAGGGCACTTTCGCCCCCTTCCTTCCCAGCCCAATTTTCAGCTTTCAGCGCTCTAGCGCTTTCAGTGACAATTGCGCGGTCGTGCTACACTGTACCCAAATGAAATTTTTATCATTTTGTTCGCACAAATAGAGCTTTATTTTGGTGGTATTTATTCACGACTCCGTTTTTTATTTTTTGCGAAATAAGCGCAAAAAAGCGGAAATTTGGAAAAAAAAAACAATATTTTCTTTTTTCTACTTTAAAAGAAATCCAATAAAATCTAATTTTGTCATAAATTTAAGCCAAAATGTATTCTGCTACATGTTTTTGGTAAAAAAAATTCAGTTAAGTGTATAATAATTGGTTTGTGTGATCACGGACATATGTACGCAAATGATCATGTACATATGTGTGCAGGTGATCACGTACATATGTGTGCAGATAATCATTGGGACATGTGATTTTAGTGGGACATATGTGGTGGACATGTTTTTATTATTAGGGACATGTATGTTTTGGGGACATGTGTGGGGACATTGTGTTTATACTGTGTGGTGTGTTTACTGTGTGGTGTGTTTACTGTGTACACTAGACTGGTGATCAGTGAGTAAAAAGCTGTAAAAAGCAGCTCATACTCACTGATCATCAGCCGGCTGCAGCGATCCGCTCTCCTCTCCTCAGCGATGACTTCTGTGTGAGGAGAGGAGGAGCCGATTGCCTAGCAACCGGCTGTTTGTTTACATCACATGACGGCCGTGATTGGACACGGCCGTCATGTGATCAGGAGGGCCAATCACAGAGCCCTCCTGCCGATCTGAGATGCGCCGTGTCCGGGTGACACGGGCGCATCGGGATCGCGGCGCTGCGCGGGCACGCGCGCGCGCGATCCCGCTCCTCCTGATGGACGTTCCTGAATGTCCTATCAGGAGTAGACGGCTCCCACCCGGCCGTATATGTGCATTGGCCGGGTGGGAAGTGGTTAAGTACACAATAGGGTTTATTTACTAAAGCTGGAAAGTGCAAAATCAGGCTCCCTTCTGCATAGAAAGCAATGAGCTTCCAGGTTTTATTACCAAAGCTTAATTGAACAAGCTGGGGTTAGAAGCTCATTGGTTTCTATGCAGCAGTGAGCCTGATTTTGCACTTTCCAGCTTTAGTAAATAAACCCCATTGTGTACTTAAAAGTGGGGTACGCCTGTAGTTTCTGTCCTCTCAGGCCTTAATTGACAAGCAAGAGGGTAAATGTGTTTCAAAAATTAGTTTATCTTTTTTAACCTTCAAATTATTCTTATTAATGTTCTCCACCATCACAGCATAATGTTTACCTATAGTCTGCTCAGTAAATTGGTATTCTGAGAAGAAATATTCTTTTCCAACTGCTACAAGAATGGCAAAACACATCATTGCATGCCAGAGGTGCCCTAAAGATAGAAAAATGACTTTATGGAATGATGAGGAGCAGTATGGACGTGTGAGTTGCTTTTGCCTCCAGAGTTCTCATTCCAGAAACACTCTTTCTGCTGCTTCTGGATCATCACAAAGTGTTTCTTCACCAGCAACATCTTCAAGTAGGAAGTGTTACAAACCACGGCATTCCAAAATTACACAATCCCTTTTCATGAAAGAGAAAATGACACCTGAAATCAGGAGAACACTCATCAAGCTCTTAATAGAGCAATAAATATTCTTCTGGATCAGTATTGTCATTTAATTAAAGCGGAGGTCCACCCTAAAGTGGACCTTCCGCTCATCGGAACCCTCCCCCCCTCCGGCGCCACAATTGGCACCTTTCAGGGGGGAGGGGGGTGCAGGTACCTGTACAGTACAGGTATCTGCACCCACTTCCGGGATAGCTCTCTGCGGAAAGGGGCGTAGATTATGCCCCTTTCCGAAAGTCCCCCCGCTGCCTGCTGGGAAACACACAGATCCCAGAGGCAGCGGGTCCATCCTTATTGCGCAGCTCGACTCGTGCATGCGCAGTAGGGAACCGGGAAATGAAGCCGAAAGGCTCCACTTCCTGATTCCCATACCCAAGATGGCAGCGGCAGCACCCGAGAGACGATCGAGAGATCGGCTTCAGGTGCCGACATCGCGGGCGCGCTGGACAGGTAAGTGTCACTATTTTAAAAGTCAGCAGCTGCAGTATTTGTAGCTGCTGGCTTTTAAAAAAAAATAAAAATGCGGAGTCCCGGCGGACTCCCGCTTTAAAATTCATATTGGCAGGAAGCATATAAATTATTATGAGGGAAATGGGGGGCTGTTACCTGTTCACATGTATAGTTGAAATGTTCTCAACATATAAAGTCCTTGTCATTCCATTTGTAATAAAAAAATAACATTTTAAAAAGCAAGTTTTGTTTATTTACTGAATAAACTGCACTTTTATTTCAATAATACTTTTTTATACACTGCATTTCACCTTCTCAATGTAAAAAAAAAAAAAAAATTACATTGATTTTTTTTTTCTTTTTATCTTTCGAAAAAAAGAAAGAAAAACAGGTAAAAAAGTTTTTCTACCCATAGCTTATAAATTCCTGGCAATTCTACATTTCTAAACTAGATGAAGCTGAACTATGCAACTAGCAATACTTTGCATTTAAAGCAGGACTATACTCACCTTAGCTCTAGCGATGTGACATCCTGGAGGTCCCCCCTCCAGCACTGGCTAATGAAAAAAGTTTTCATTGGCCGAGACTGACATGACGTCACTCCCGCGCATGCG
Organism: Lithobates pipiens; assembly: GCF_037356315.1. Lineage (NCBI taxonomy): Eukaryota > Metazoa > Chordata > Amphibia > Anura > Ranidae > Lithobates > Lithobates pipiens. The sequence goes on along the minus strand of NW_027507784.1, from coordinate 83,879,254 downwards.
CAAGGGTTTAGTTACCTACCTCACTGGACAGAGGCGTTCAGGCAGGTAGGTAAGTTTAATGCAGAAGAGACAAAGCATGTCTCTTCTGCATTAAACATTCTGTCCGTTCGCACGTTTTTTTATCATTTAGATAAAGTTCCACTTTAAGGCAGTATGCACTCAGGGACTAATGCTCAGAAAGCAGACTGCTTGCATTTTAGGCACTGACCTCTGGGCACATACTGCCCATAGCTAAGTATTGCAGGGTGCACTGTCCAGCTGCAGTAGCTTTCAATCTCTCATAGAGTTCCACAGGCTGCTGGCAATGGGATGGGACGGAGGACCTGTGCCCTCCACCCGTACATAAACGCCAGATCTTCATGTACCAGTACTAAAGTCCCAGTGTGCATAGAGCCAAAATGTAATTTCTAACATTGTTTTAAAGTACTCAGTGAAATGACTGGTCTCAGGTGATACACAGAGATTAAATAGATCCTCCTACATAAGTTGTACCTGTTTATCTGCACTATTCTCTTCTTTACCTCTGTTTAAAGTTCAGAATTTAAAAAAATCTTTTCTGAGCTGTCAAAAAGCAGGGAGTGCAATAAAAATTCTTTAATGATCAAAAAGCAGGGGGTGCCTCTTTGTCTTATTTTCTGTATTTTAAATGTCCAGGTATGGTCATAGGGACTGATATCTCAATCTTTTCTATCTTTCGATTTGGAAAATATAAAATTGTTTTGGAAATGTACAGGGCGTTTTTATGTAACATCCTACAATGTGCATTGATCTCAGCGGTTGCCGATGGTTCATTTGATAGCTGCCGTTTATGTACTGGCTTAGATGTGATGTGCTGAACGTGGTAAAAAATCGCGGCAAAATCACGGTAAAATTTGCGTGACTTTCTGCCTGAAAATGAAACGCTCAGGTGTGAATGCAGCCTGACTGCAAAATAAAGAATAAAAAAAAAAAAAGAAAGAAAGCAGGGGGTGGAGAGCTGAAGATACACACTGCAGAGCTTAGTGAGGAGAGCTCTGAAAGCTAATTGGAGGGAAGCGTCACCAGGGCTCCCCCCAACTGCTTGTAAATGCCCAACTTAGAAGGCAGGAGAAAGCCTGCTTGAGAACTAATTAATTGTTCGTAGTGAAGTGGAAGGTCAAATGGGATGTTGTCTTCCTGTCTTCCATTCATGCAGCACAACAGTCCAAATTACAACAGCAACTGGTGTTGTTGAGAAGCCCCCACGACTTGTGTCCACAACTACAACCTTAAGGAGAGGTGGACTTAGCGACGAGATGATGAAGCCATACTTAATTTCCCATAAAGCCAAATTCTGGTACAAGAAAGTGTCTTTATATTTATTTCAATTGGCTCTGCACAACTCTTTTGTACTTTACAAAGCGTCAGGAAGAAGTGGACCTTCCTAAAAATTCTGGAAGAGGTCATCACGGCCATTTGTATCCAGAAGGTGCTGTGGTTCAAACTCCCAATCCAGATGCAGTGAGTTAGCTGCATGAGAGGCATTTTCCAGATGCCATGCCTGGTACCCTGACCCAAAAGTCACCCCAAAAAAAGATGCTGTGTCTGTAGCAGACACGGAATAAGAAGAGACACACACTTTTTCTATCCCTCCTGTCCTGGCCAACCTGGTCTCTGCCTCAAGGACTGCTTCCGTCCCCACCACACACTAGTGGATTATTATTATAGGGTACAGCATGGCACAGTCTAGGGCACACATTCAAACACAAGAGTCTCAAAAGATGTTATATAGTCAGTAAACTGGCTATCGCATTTTGGGAGACCCTATCCTGGTAAGTTTACAATTTATAAGTTACAAAAATTTTTAAATAAAAACATAAAAAAAAAGTAAAAATAACTGAAATAATTGTTGTTTTATTGAGTTAATGCTTGGTTCTTACTTTGTTTTATTGTTAACCATTGTTAACAAGAACGCCATTCAGTTGCATCTCTGATAGGTGTATTCTGTCAGCAGCAGGGTGTTGTTCTCAGAATATATACATCAGCCCTCCTGTCGCCTTCCACAGTTTTCTCGGCCTCTCCCTCCCCATCAGGGAACCTGAGAATGCAGCTGGCGGTTCCACCAGATTAACATAGAGCTGATCTGAGATCAGAATGGCTCCGGTCTAAGAGCGCCCGCAAAGCACTGCTGCCGAGATGCTTTGCAGGTGCTTTGGCTGCGTTGCCCATTGATTTCAATGGGCAAGGACGCGTTAGGAGCGGTGTATACACTGCTCCTAAAGCACCTCAAAAAAACAGCTTGCAGGACTTTTCTTGATGTCCTGCCAGCGCAGTGCCCCAACGCTTCACAGGCGCTATTCTTAGCGCTAAAGTGCTTGAAAAACGCCTCCAGTGTGAAAGGGGTTTTAAAGTGACAAAAAACAAAAAGGACAGTGTAAAAACATGAAAAAAGCAAAATAAATAATATATATATTTTTTAAAGAACCCCTGTTTTAAAAACTTGTGACAACAAAATAAAAATAAATCTTCAATGGGCTCAACATCCCTCTCAGCAAATTCTTTGGGGTGCCTACTTTCCAAAAAGGTTTTTTTTTGGGATGGGGGGGGAGGAGGTTGTCAGTCAGAAAGTAAAAGCTGAGTACATTCCAATATATATACCATAGTTGTAGACAGTATAATTCTCACACAAACCAATTAAAGAGGAAGTAAACCCTGATGGGTTTACTTCCTCTTTGATTCCCTGCAAAGGTAAAGCATAATGGACTACTACAGGAGCCAGAGATGTCACCACTGTCCTCTGTAGTCCAGAGCATCCATCTTCTAGGTGGGTCTCGCTGCTCCGGCGCTGTCATTCGACGAAGCCGCGATGACGTCACTGCCACGCATGCGTACGGGAGCCGCCACCCGCGGCATATCGCCGTTGACAGCGGCGCCTGTCTTTCGGCAAATATCTCCTAAACCTACACGGTTTAGGAGATATTTCTTGGACCTACAGGTAAGCCTTAATCTAGGCTTACCTGTAGGTCAAAGTGTGTTGTAAGGGTTTACAACCACTTTAATATACACTTAATGTTTTTTTTTTTTTGTTTTTTTTACCAAAGACATGTAGCAGAATAAATTTTGCCATAAATTTATGACAAAATTTGAATTTAGTGGATATTTTTTACAAGAAAAATTTGAAAATATTGTTTTTTTTTTCAAAATTTTTCAGTGTGAAAAAAGGATATAAGGTTTGTTTGGATACAGTGTTGCATGACCACACAATTGCCAGTTAAAGTAGCACAGTGCCGAATAGCAAAAAATGCCCTGGCAAGAATAGCAAAAAACCTTTTGGAGGTCAGGTGATTAAAAAACAATGGATATTAGAGATTTGGCTGTGCTACGCTACACCACGGATACGGCTCTGATAATTTTTTATTTTTTTTGCCATGTCCCAGATGTTATTTCCTTATTTGTCATTGGTTATTGTTGTAATTTCAACTTTGTTTGTTCTCTTTATGAAAACGAAAATAAAAATCTTTTGAACGTTAAAAAAAAAACTGACTTACTGGCCAGATCACCAGGTGAAAATAAGGGAAAGAAAGTCTAACAAAGGAAACCATTGCAGCCATCACATCTAAGTATTGGTAAGCTGTAATATAGTAAATAGGGTGGCACTGATACTAGTATCGGTATCGGTACTGATACCAAGTATTTGCACAAGTATCGGTACTCGTACAAATGCACCGATACCTGATACTTTCAGGCTTGGTTCTTTGAGCTGTCAGTGGGCCTCCCCTGTTGACAGCTGAAGTGTTAAAGAAGGCTGGCAATTGGAGCTGTCAAAAAAAAAAAAAGCAGCTGGCAATGTTTATTAACAACATTACTCAGCTGCTGAAACACTAAAATTAAGGCTGGGTTCACACTGCTGCGGGGGGGAGATCCGGATGTGATTCGCACCGCAAATCACATCCGATCTCCGTAGCGATGCGAGTTCAGCCATACAGATAGTATGGCTGAATTCGCAGCGCTCCCGCAGCAAACTCGCACGGGACCCTTTTTTTGGTCCGCAACAGAATCGGATCGCATGGGGGTTCACACCATGCGATCCGATTCCTGTGCGAGTCGGCAGATCGCACTGCGATATGCGGACGGATCTGGGGGTGTCATTAACATAACATTGACACTCCCAGCCGTCCGCATAGGGCAGTGTGAACTGCCGGCGGGAGGTGTGCAATGCGGGAAAACGCCGCGGATTCGCGGCGTTCCCGCATCGCAGCGGTGTGAACCCGGCCTAAAAGAAACATTGTTTCTTTTTGTATCTTTCTGTTTCTTCATCTGCAGATCAAAGGGATGAACAAATGTTCCTCTGTTTAACCCCTTAGTAACCCTTAATTTACTCTAATCAGCCTTAATTAACTCCCTACTCTCCTCCATTTAATTATTATTTCCTGATTTTTTTTTTCATGTCTGTTTTATAAACCATAAACAATTAAATCTTTTTTTGTTTGCTTTGTTAGTGAATATTTTTACACATATATATTAATATATATTTACACATTTCACATTGAAAAAGCGCAACATTAAACAAAAAAATCTATTTAATTTGTAAATAACTTTTCAATGCTTTGTACCATTGCTGACAGCTGAAGTGAAAACAAAACAGTTGCGGTAGGTATCGGTAATTGGTATCCGCGAGTATTAAAAAAAAAGTATCAGTACTCGTACTCATTGTAAATGGTATTTGTATTAGTATCCCTAAGCCCTTGTACACACAGTCGGACATTCCGATGGAAAATATCCGATCGGACCGTGTTGTCAGATAATCCGACCATGTGTGGGCTTCATCTGACTTTTTCCGTCAGAATGTCCGACCAACAAAGTTTGAGAGCTGGATATAAAAATTTTCTGACAACATGATCCGAGAGAGAATAGATAATTCCGATCGGACAAAGTGCCACGCATGCTCAGATCAAATTCCTAGACCAAAGCTATTGGCTACTAGCCTGAGCATAGTCCCGTCGTAACTAAATAATGTCATCACGTTACGAACGATTGGATTTTCCGACAACTTTGTCTGACCGTTTGTATGCAACACTAGTTTCGGACAAAAGCCGTCGGAAAAAATCAGACGGATTTTGTTGTCAGAATGTCCGACCGTGTGTACAAGGACTAATAGTAAATGTTTGGTTTTAATACCGATTTAAAATGTAACCATGGTATATGATGGCAGATACTGGCAGAAGTATCTACAAGAAAAAAAAAAAAAAAAATATATATATATATATATATATATATATATATCTTTTTTTTTGCAGAAAGGCAGTGAGCATTCTAACGACTAAAATGCAGGATAAGACTCCTCAATGAAGATTAACCTGTTTGGATTTTGGAAACCTGGGGGAAATTTTAGGCATAATTCTAGCGTTGCACCTTTCCTTTCAGAGATGAACCGGTCGACAGTTTTTATAAATGTCCTTTCATTGTCTTCTATTTCCGCCGACTGTTTGTTTTGCAGAAACAGCAAAAACCTGGAGGGATGAAATTTAGCAGAAAAATGTAAAATAGCAACTCCTGTGTGTTTGGAAAATATTTTCCTCCGACATGCCACACTTGCCTACTCAGCGACACTTTTGTGTATGTGGACAAAGAGATTATCAGCATTTTATAACCCTGTAGTATGTACTGGAGTTACTAAGCTTATGAAATGTACTGTATATTTCAACTGATTTCATCATGCAGAATATATTTACATTCGCTGCACCTGGCATTAACCAATTCATAAAGAAAATAAATATACAGCGCTAAGTCCCACAAATGTTAAATAAATAGCACATTTGGAACCTGATGCGACTTTGAAAAAATTGCTAGAAAGTCCCATACAGATAATTTGCACTAAGTGCCACAAATGATGAATAAATATCACATTCAAAACCTGATGCGACTTTGAAAAAATCGCTAGAAATTACTATACAGATAATTTGTTGCAAACATCAATAACCTTGAAGCAATAAAAGTTTCAAATCCCAAGTAAAGTGCTCGTGCTCTACAAAGTGGATACGAATCCGTCCTTGATAAGTGATTGATATGTGCTCACAGGACAGTGCCCCTGTCACGTCACATTCGGCTACCCATCACATTTTGCTACCCGCTGGAGTGCGCATGTGCGACAGCGCCTTATGCGTTCCAACAAAGAGCCCCTCGTGGGCTCGCTTCGCTCGCCACACTTCGGGCACGGCCTCGCTTCGCTCGCCACACTTTGGGCACGGCCTCGCTTCGCTCTGCGTTATTATAATCTAACTCTATGTCCACTTGGATGGTGGGGCTTGAACTTGGACTCAGGGGTGGAACGCATATAGCGGTGTCTCGCATACGCAGTCCAGCGGGCAGCCAAATGTGATGGGTCGTCATATGTGATGAAACACCCCCACATAGATTTGAACTCATGCCTCCAAATGGACCAACTATTACTAGTTTGGTCAAATACGCATGTGGGGCAGTCCTCGTGGATTTTCTATGGGTTGACGTGATTCGGGATAGATGTTTCCTCACATGACTGGATGTAATAAAGAGGGCCTCATTCCTCTATGTACTAGCTTTGTTTGGGGCAGATGTTCCTCATGAAAATGACAGAAAAAGCCTCATTGTGCGGCAACATTTTTAAAACATTTATTCCAGATAAAAAAACATGGTAATTAAACTCACATGTAAGCGTGCCTATAAGCCTGGCACCCATTGTGAACAGCAGGTAAGTTCACAGGGAATCTGCACATAGGCAGTGGTGAGCCGCCGCCACAGTATACTGGTTGATTTCCGGGACCGGAGGTGTGACACGGGCCAACCTCTATGCTTTTCAGCCAATCAAACGGGCTGTCTTCAAGAAGCTGTGGAGTTAGCCACTTCAGCTAACCACTTTATGCCTAGCGGGTGTAAATCCTCAGATTCTATGATCAGAGCAGTTAGTCTGACGGCTGACAAAGGGTCGTATGTTCTGTTGTCTGCCTCTGAGCTTAATACTGCTTTTTTTGAGGACAGATAAAGCCAAAGCTGGCCGAACACACTGACACCGCAAATGAATGATTCCCCGCAGAGAGGCTACTGCATTCTGACAGCCGCCATCGCCTGTTAGAATACCTGAATGGCAGCACCATCTGATTAAAAGTAGCCGCTGTTCGGCTGACAATTTTACTCCTGGTTCCTGGGCTGGGGCTGCTGGGCTGCATTGTCCCAGGGCCGGGACAAGGGGTGGGCAGAAAGGAAGATGCCCCGGGCACAGCTGGTGTAATGTGGAGGGAGGGGCATCAGTAGCATTGCTTGTGCAGGGCATCCAGCCGGTGCCCTGCTTTAATTGCCAGAACCAGCATCATCCCTTTACCACCTGTTGGGCCTCTGTTGGGTCTCTGATGGGCCTCCCTATGAAAGAAGACAAGGAGGAGCCTGGAAGCACAAACATCTCCGACTCTGGTATTGAGCTGCAATGTATACACAGTCTGAGAGCTGTGTAAGGAGGAAATGGCAGTGGACCTTGATCGATGACAGAAGAGTAAAGGAGAGAAGGTATGGAGGGATGTTCAGGAGAACGATCATAGAGAGGTAGAGTAGGCATCGATATAGAAGAATGATACTAGTGACCAGACCAGAGAGGGAAATTGCAGTGATAGTAAGGAAGGAGAACGATTTAGAGAGGAGCATGGCAAGGATGAGGGTAAAGGAGAAGGTTCAGGGTGCAGAGCAGGGCTTTTTTTTCTCAAACAATAGGTGCTGGAACTCAACCAGGACCCCCCAAAACCCCTCCACCCACACACCCTCCAAATCATATCAAATAGTGGATGTGGCCAGTCAAATTTCACGAACAGTAGGAGGGTCTTAAAGGGGCATTAAATAGCAAGATTGCATTACATACAGAGTGCAGCATTCAGGGGGGTTACACACAGAGTGCAGAGCTGTCACTTTTTTTATGTTTACAAAAGGTTTTTATTATGGGTAAGGTCATAATACAGGATTTTGACAGTAGTAGAAGATGTACAAGTGAAAGATTCAATTAGATAATACATTATAACTGAGAAATGACATATCATATGAAAACATACACACAATGGATTATAAAACTGTATAACATTTGCGGGAAAGATCTGTAGGTGTGCATAAGTAAAATAACAGTAGTGAACACTATACTAAAAGTGAGGTTTCCCATAGAGTCCATTTCTTTTGGTATATATGCATGGTGTCATATAACGTGTGGCGTATTCTTTCTGATAATTTGATGTTTGCCATACGGTTGAGAACCTGAGGCCATGGTACGTTAGATGAACGCCAATTAAATCTGCCACCAAACTGCTCTATAGGTGGTATCTTACCGCTGACAAACTCAATTCATTCTACCCATCAACATCTCCACTCTGCTTCAGGGGCTGCCCTACTCATGGGACACTACTACACATATTTTGGGACTGCTCCCACATAAAAAACATTTGGCATAATGTTAATCTCATGATTGACCGAATTTCAGGCAGAAAGATCCCACTAACACCCCAAATGTGCCTTTTATTCTTCATCATACAAGATATACCAAGAGCTGTCACTTTTAAACACAGAAACCAGATTTCTGTGTTTACAAGTTATTGTGGTGAGCAGCCCCCCCCCCCCGCCCTTTCGAAGGGTCTGAGCCAGAGGTGGTGGAACTGAGTTCCACCAAGTTCCCCCTAAAAAAAAACCCTGGTGCAGAACATGTATTTATAGAGCAAGATGATCTATATATACATATATACAGTATATATATATATATATATATATATATATATATATATATATATATATATATATATATAGGAAAAACAATGGGACACGTGCTTACGATACAAATAGCGTTCTTTTAATTCAAATTTTCAGGAAAAATGACATAGCAGTATTCACAGTACAGTTCCGAGCACACACACGCTCTTCGTCAGGCTATCTCTGGCATGTGTACTATCCTACTACTCACACTAGCTTATAATTCCTAACCCTCAGGTATACTGCTCAAGTGTGTAACCCAAATCACCTAATCATTACAATTCTAGTGGTTAAATCTTAGAAACAACCCAAAAAATTAAGGACAGAATAACACAACATCGTAGTTCAATTAGACATAAACAACCTGGTCTACCGGTATCTAAACACTTCACTGAGAAGGGACATAGCGATTCGGAATTACAATTTATTGTTCCAGAGGAAATTACTAGAGATAGACGAGGAGGTGATCGAATTATGAAACTTAAAAAGAGGGAAGTTTGGTGGATCAATAAATTAGACTCATTAAGCCCGAATGGTATGAATAAGGATTATGATCTATATTTGTTTCTTTGATGTATGTATTACGATTAGTATATGATTGAATATTTTTATACTACAATTTTTTCCTAGATTGTGGACAGATATAATATGAAACTGGAGGAATTGAATTCGTAAACATGATACACTGGGTATTCTAATGAAGAAGCCTAATCTTTACTGTTCGTTCTTTTTTATGTAAGACAGAATGTGTACTTTAGATGTGGGTTGATTGTGAAGAGGTTAAGATTTAACCACTAGAATTGTAATGATTAGGTGATTTGGGTTACACACCTGAGCAGTATACCTGTTGATGGTTAGGAATTATAAGCTAGTGTGAGTAGTAGGATAGTACACATGGCAGAGATAGCCTGACGAAGATCGAGTGTGTGCTCGGAACTGTACAGTGGCTACTGCGAATACAGCTATGTAATTTTTCTTGAAAAATTGGATTAAAAGAAGACTATTTGCATCGTAAGCACGTGTCCCATTGTTTTTCCTGGATCTAATTAGTGGAAGATTGGAAGCTCCACAGTGACGGTGCTTATTCTAATTTAAAAGTGATAAGAAAAGGAGGTAACCGGCCCAAACTTTGATATATATATATATATATATATATATATATATATATATATATATATAGGCATAACATCAAGAAACAAGTAGTTGTCATTATTTGTAATTTGGCTAACAAAGAAAAAATGGGCTTCTCAGTCTAAAATGCCCAGTCCTATTTTTTGTCCCAGTCCAGGCCGGATCAGGTGTGAGAGGGCCACGAAAGCCACTCACTCAGCAAACTTAGGCCATTTCATCAAGAAATGTCGTAAATTTGCACAGTGTATGGCCAGCTTTGCTTACAGTAATAGTGAAATGAGAAATATGAAAAAAAAATAAAAAACACACGCACAAATATTTCCATATCTCCGGTCTTTTTTCTGGGTTCTGTCTGTTCGGACGTTTGAATGGCCAGGCTGCAATGATGTCACATCACCACAGGACAGAGCGGGTGCTGTACATTTACACTGAGCTGTGCATTTGCAGCTGACAGGAAGGGGAAAGCATTCATTGTCAGGAGAGACGGATAGGGATTGGGTCTCTTCCGTCATAAAAACCCTATCTGTCAGCACTTTTTTTTTTTTAAAGTGATCTTAATAATAACGGACTTACTGGCTTTATCACTAGATGTGATTAACTGATACTGATTACCGATACTGGTACACGTGTTTTTTTTTTTCCTTTGCTGTTTTTTTTTCTTTTGTTGCTCCCTGGTTCAATTCTCGCCTAATTGGGAATGACTTAGGCCTGTTCCAACAGCCTCCTGGGATATCTATGTCAGATATCCCAGGAGACATTGGTGTCCATATAGCAGCTTAAAGAAGGCACCATCAGGGGAGACAGCCCCTGATGTCTTAAGGACAGAAGATGGCGGCACTGGACTTGGTGTGTGGCAGAAGAATGGCACATCACAGCAGCACTGGATTCACTGGGTGTGTGAATATGTTAACTGAGCATAACCCACTAAAAAGGTAAGAAGGTGTTAAAAGCAAAATTAGCCCCAGGGGTGGAGGGGTTGGGGGGGGGGGGGTGTAGTACCTCATTTGTACATGCATCTAAAGTTGGTCAATAAAGAAAGATCTTTTCACCCGTCTATGGTAACTGACAAAGACAAATGTTTTAGACATCTCATTATGATTAAGAGAGTGAAGATGATTAAGAGAGGGAACACAATGGTCACAGGAGTCAAAACAAGCAATCCACTTGCCCCAAATGCAAATAGGTTATCTAGTTATTTTAATACTTTAATTCATAAGGATCAAACTGGGTTTATGTCTACAAGAGCTGCCTCAATGAATATTCTTAGACTCTTTCTAAATATGAAAATACCTGTGGATAATGGAGGTACTAGAGCTATATTGAGTTTTGATGCCCAGAAGGCCTTATGATATGGTGGAGTGGGACTATCTATGGAAGGCACTTACGACCACTGGCATTCTTAACCTCGCTGAGATTGTTGTATAACGATCCCAAAGCGAGGTTGAGAAATAATAACACTTTCCATTTTTTTTCATTGTCTAGAACAGTGGTAGTCAACCTGGGGTCGAGATCCTCTCAGGGGTCAAATGAGGATTTGCCAGGGGTCACCGAATCCTGGGCTGTTCCTGAATCCCGCACAGCTCTCCCAACCTTTTTGAAGCTGCCCAGCACAGCTGTCCCTGGAGCCTGTGGCAGCCCAGCTGGGCTGTTCCTGGAGCCCACAGCTTCCCACTCAGCCTTTTCGCAGCTGCCCATTCAGTTCATGGCATGGCTGGGGGGCAGAGACTAGAGGTCAGCTGACTGGTGAGGAATGTGAAGTGGGAGGGGCTGGAGGAGTATCCCTATCTCCTGATTTCGGCATAGGTGTCACTGCTACGAGACACCACAAAGTCTGAGACACAGTGAAGTCACAGACACAGCGAGTAACACTACCTGTGATTATAGTTGCCATTAAAAGTCCCCACTACAGTTCTCAGATCAGCAGATGACCTTAACCACTTGCTTACTGGGCACTTAAACACCCTTCCTGACCAGACCAATTTTCAGCTTTTGGTGCTCTCACACTTTGAATGACAATTACTCAGTCATGCAACACTGTACCCAAATGAATTTTGTGTCCTTTTTTTTTCCACAAATAGAGCTTTCTTTTGGTGGTATTTGATCACCTCTGGGGTTTTTATTTTTTGCGCTATAAATGAAAAAAGACCGAAAATTTTAAAAAAAAACGCATATTTCTTTGTTTCTGTGATAAAATTTTGCAAATTATAATTTTTTTTCATAAATTTTGGCCACAATTTATACTGCTACATATCTTTGGTAAAAAATAACCCAAATTAGTGGATATTATTTGGTCTTTGTGAAAGTTAGAGAGTCTACAAGCTGTGGTGCGAATCGCACAAAATTGATCACACCTGATGTACTGGTGGCCTATCTCATTTCTTGCGACCCGAACAAGTCAGGAAAGTACAAATACCCCCCAAATGACCCCTTTTTTGAAAGTAGACATTCCAAGGTATTTACTAAGATGCATGGTGAGGTTTTTGATGTTGTCATCTTTTTCCCACAATTCTTTGCAAAATGAAGATTTTAATTTTTTTCTCACAAAATTTTCAATGTAATAGGTTATTTCTCTCACATGGCATGTGTATACCACAAATGACACCTCAAAATACGTTCTGCTACTCCTTCTGAGTATTACGATACCAAATGTGTGAGACTTTTACACAGCCTGGCCACATACAGAGGCCCAATAGTGAAATAGCACCATCAGGTGTTCTAGGAGCATAAATTATACATTTCATTTCTCAACCACCTATTACATTTTTGAAGGCCCTGGAGCACCAGAACAATAGAAATGCCCACAAAGTGACCCAATTTTGGAAAGCTAACACCCCAACGTATAATCTATGAGGCATATTGAGTCGTTTGAATGGTTCATTTTTTTCCAGAAGTTTTGGGAAAATGTGGAAAAAAATGAAAACGCATTTTTTTTACGCAAAGTTGTCCATTTATAAGAGATTTCCAACACATAGCATGTACATAGCAAAAATGACACCCCAAAATACGTTCTACTACTCCTCCTGAGTATAACGATACCAAATGTGTGAGACTTTTACACAGCCTGACCACATACAGAGGCCCAATATTGAAATAGCACCATCAGGCGTTCTAGGAGCATAAATTACACATCTTATTTCTCAACCACCTATTACAGTTTTAAAGGCCCTGGAGCACCAGGACAATGGAAATGCACACAAAGTGACCCCACGTGGCACTGACGACACGTGGCACTGACAGATGGCACTGGAGGCAGATGGCACTGGAGGCAGATGGGGCTGACAGATGGGGCTGGCAGATGGGGCTGACAGATGGGGCTGGCAGATGGGGCTGGCAGATGGGGCTGACAGATGGGGCTGGCAGATGGGGCTGGCAGATGGGGCTGGGGCTGGCACTGGCAGATGGCACTGGCAGATGGTGCTGGCTATTTGCTCTGGCTAATTGCTCTGGCAAATGGGGCTGGCAGATGGCACTGTGGCTTGCAGATGGCACTGGCAGGTGGCGCTGGCAGGTGGCACTGGCAGGTGGCACTGGCAGCACTGGGGCTGATGGCACTGGGGCTGACGGATGGCACTGGCGCTGGCAGGTGGCACTGGCAGGTGGCACTGGTGCTGGCAGGTGGCACTGGCAGGTGGCACTGGCACTGGCAGGTGGCACTGGCAGGTGGCACTGGCACGTGGCACTGGTGGCACTGGGGCTGACGGCACTGGGGCTGGCGGCACTGGGGCTGACAGATGGCACTGGCGCTGGCAGGTGGCACTGGCGCTAGCAGGTGGCACTGGCAGGTGGCAGGTGGCACTAGCAAGTGGCACTGGCGGCACTGGCACTGGCGGCACTGGTGGTGGCAGGTGGCACTGGCAGGTGGCACTGGCGGCACTGGCACTGGGGCTGACGGATGGCACTGGCGCTGGCAGGTGGCACTGGCGCTGGCAGGTGGCACTGGCACTGGCAGGTGGCACTGGCAGGTGGCACTGGCACTGGCGGCACTGACGGCACTGGGGCTGACGCCACTGGGGCTGACGGATGGCACTGGCAGGTGGCACTGGCAGGTGGCACTGGTGCTGGCAGGTGGCACTGGCAGGTGGCACTGGCAGGTGGCACTGGCAGGTGGCACTGGGGCTGATGGCACTGGCGGCACTGAGGCTGACGGACGGCACTGGGGCTGACGGACGGCACTGGGGCTGACGGGCGGCACTGGGGCTGACGGGTGGCACTGGCGCTGGCAGGTGGCGCTGGCAGGTGGCACTGGCGCTGGCAGGTGGCGCTGGCGGCACTGGCGCTGGCGGCACTGGGGCTGACGGCACTGGGGCTGACGGCAGGCACTGGCGCTGGCAGGTGGCACTGGCGGCACTGGCACTACTGGCAGGTGGCACTGGGCTGACAGATGGCACTGGGCTGACAGATGGCACTGGGCTGACAGATGGCACTGGCACTGGGGCTGACACTGGCACTGGGGCTGACACTGGCACTGACACTGGCACTGGGGCTGACACTGGCACTGGGGCTGACACTGGCACTGGGGCTGACACACAGATCGCTCTCCTTCCTCACACGCTGTCTCTGTGTGAGGAGGGAGAGACACTGCAATGGGGGATGATCTCATATGTTTACATATGAGATCATCTCCCATTGGCAGCTGCGATCGCGCTGTGAACGGCCGCTTTGATTGGCCGTTCACGGCGATCTGTATTTGCCTGTCTCCGGGAGACACGGCGAATACAATACTTCCGCGATGCGCACCCCCGGCGGCGCGCATTGCGGAAGTAAACACCAGGCCGTCCAGGGACGGCCAGGCGAAGGTACCCGCCCGCTCTAAGGCCGTCATTCGGCTATAGGGCGGGTGGGAGGAGGTTAATCAAGAGCACCTAAGTTGGCTGATCATAACTCCCCCCAGCATTGCCACTCATCCCAACTCCCCGCATGCACTGCCACTGATCCCATTCCCCCACCAAGGAGTAAGAGAAGGAATAAAAATAGAGAATATAAGGAAGGGAGAGGAAAAGAGAGGGAGGAGCAAAGAAAAAGGGAGAGAAAGAATAAGAGAAAGAACAAGAAAGATGGCTAGAGAGAGGGATTGGGAAGAAAAACAAGAAATTAGAATAGAGAGAGATAAGGGAGGGACTAGACAGGGATTTCCCCTGTACCCATTATTGTTTGCTTTGACCATAGAGCCTTTGGCTATCGCCATTAGACAATCAGAAAGGATGGTAGAGTTTGGTCATCCAGGAAGGAAGGGAGGATAAAATAGCTCTCTATGCAGATGATGCTCTTATTTACTTGGGGGATACCTCAAAGTCATTAGTAGAACTTATGAGACTAATTTCTGCGTTTGGACAAAATCAATACAGATGCCATTAGATGATCTGGATATCCCCTTGCCAGTCCAAGCCTCTCAAATACAAATTAAGCATACAGTTAAATATCTGGGGGTTGAGATAACTCGGAATGTAAAGAATTATATTGATCTGAATCTTAAACCATTATTGCTTAAATTTACAGATAAATGTCAGAGTTGGTGTAAACTTCCATTGACAGTGATTGGCAGAGCTAATCTTATTAAAATGATCTGGACCCCGCTTTATTTTCTTCATAACTCCCCCATATAGATTACATCATTCTGGTTCAGGAAGGTGGAATCCCTCTTTTGAGAACTTATATGGTGGAAAAAAACAACCCCGTATTACATTAACTATCTTAACCACTTTCAGACCGGACCATTTTGCTGGCTTAAGACCAGACCACTTTTTGCGATTTGGCACTGCGTCGCTTTCACTGACAATTGCGCGGTCATGCGACGTGGCTCCCAAACAAAATTGACGTCCTTTTTTTCCCACAAATAGAGCTTTCTTTTGGTGGTATTTGATCACCCCTGCGGTTTTTATTTTTTGCGCTATAAACAAAAATAGAGCGACAATTGTGAAAAAAACGCATAATTTTTTACTTTTTGTTATAATAAATATCCCCCAAAAATATATAAAAAAACATTTTTTTTCCCTCAGTTTAGGCCGATACGTATTCTTCTACATATTTTTGGTAGAAAAAAATCGCAATAAGCCTTGATTAGTTTGTGCAAAAGTTATAGCAACTACAAAATAGGGGATAGTTTTATGGCATTTTTATTAATATTTTTTTTTTTACTAGTAATGGCGGTGATCAGCGATTTTTATTGTGACTGCAACATTGTGGCGGACATATCGGACATTTTTGACACATTTTTGGGACCATTGTCATTTATACAGCAATCAATGCTATACAAATGCATTGATTCCTGTGTAAATGACACTGGCAGTGAAGGGGTTAACCAGGGGTGGCAGTGTAGGGGCTATGTGTTCCTAGGGGCGTGTTACTAACTGTGGGGGGTTGGGTTTTGTGTTAGTGAACACTGATCTCTGCTCCAATTACATGGAGCAGAGATCAGCGTCACTTGTTGCTAGGCAGAATGGGGAGATGCTGTTTACAACAGCATCTCCCAGTTAAGCTGCCTCGTGAGACGATCGCGGGTATTCCCGCGGCGATCGGGTCCGTGGGAACCGCGACCGGAGTCACAGGCGTCCCAACCGGCACGCGAACGCGCCGCCGGCGGCTGGCTCACGATGGCAGGGCGGCATTTAAAAATGGACGTACCTGTACACCAATATGCCTGCCTGTGCCATTCTGCCGACGTACATCGGTGTGCGTCAGTCGGGAACTGGGTAATGTTAGTTAAAGATGCAGGGAGGCTTGCTATTCTACATGTAAAAAGTTATTTCCTAGCCTCGCAGTTACAGCACTTTGCTGGCTGGAAGGTGTTGTCGGACTCTGATCCTATACAGGGCCTGATACTTTCGATATATGGTGAATGTGCATTCATCTCCTTATTGGAGACAAGAAATTTGTTATGAAATAAAAGTTTTCTAATGGGTAAATTATTCGATAAAGTTTGTCAGGAAATTAAAAATATTACAAATGTTATTGGGATATACTTGTTATACTCCAATATGGAATAACTCAAGTTGTGGAGAATTTATGAAATTGGAGGAATTTGATTCATGGAAAAAACATAGGCTGAGGTTTTTAACGCAACTATTTCAGGATGATATACTGAAAACTTTCACTCAATCAACCGATGAATATGGAATTCCAAATCAAAGATTTCTTCAATTCCTACAACTTACTCATGCTATACAGCTGCAGGCTAAAACGTAGCAAATCTACAATAATCTCATTGCTGGACATAAGGGAGAAAAAACAGGGTGTCATAAGTAGAGTATATGGGTTACTGCATAAGTTCCAAGAATTGATAGTTATTCCATCAAGGACTCAATGGGCACGAGATGTGGGGGTTATATCATATAAATACAAAATTTAGTTGGGCAAGCTCTGGCTTCATAGGTGACCCTTTAGAAAGGTACTGTAGATCTTTATTCACCAATCGTTTTCAATCACTGATGTATAAAATCTCAGTAGATGTCTAGTTAAAGACCATGGTTTTCTTGGTTTTAAAGAGAAGTAGTATTAGAAAGTTGTCCTTGTGAAACCCAAAGGCGATATCACCAAATATCCCCAGCAAGCACCATTGTGGACCTCAAAAATAAAAAGGTTAGGGGTACAAAAAGTACCTAGATTAATTAACCCAATATACCACACACCAATAAGGTGTCATTGTAGCCATTCAGTCAAAGAACAGGGATGTGTGGTGAGGTCAGTGGCTGGTGTCCGGGCTGGTCTCAGCCCTTCCTTCTCAAAGCAGGCCACTGAGGTGTCGGCTAATTGTCAGCTCCTTTCTCTCCATAGCGAATCACCTGTTGATGATTTCCTGCTCGTCAGTCCTGCCTACTTAAGCTGTCCAGTCCAGATGATCTCTGCCTTCACCTTGGTCACATCTCACGCTCTCCTGTGTTCCTGTTAAAGACTTGCTCAGCTGACATTCCTTCTGGCTCCAGATCCTGCTTGCTGTTCTACTACGCTCATCTCTGGCTCCCTGACGTTTTGGCTTGTCTGACTATCCGCTACGGTTCCTGAACTCTGGCTATGTTTTGACTATGTTTACCTTTTTTTTATTATTATTAAACAAGTGTGATTTAACTGTACTTCTGTCTCAGTCTGATTCATGGTTTCTGACAGTAGGCGAAGGCAGACGCTTTCCCCTCAAGCCTGGTGC
Source organism: Lithobates pipiens (assembly GCF_037356315.1). NCBI lineage: Eukaryota > Metazoa > Chordata > Amphibia > Anura > Ranidae > Lithobates > Lithobates pipiens. Next base: position 83,861,277 of record NW_027507784.1, on the reverse strand, counting down.
TCCTCCGAGCGGGAGGGGTTATTAAGGAGGGGGTACTGTCAGGGCTGGGCTCAGCCCTTCCTTCTCAAAGCTGGCTGCTCAGCTGTCGGCTAATTGCTAGCTCCTATCTCTCCACAGTGCCTCACCTGTTGATGATATCCTGCTCGTCAGTCCTGCCTACCTAAGCCATCCAGTCCAGATGATCTCTGCCTTAGCCTTGGTCACATCTCTAGAGATGCTCTCCTGTGTTCCTGTTAAAGACTTACTTGGCTGACATTCCTTCTGGCTCCAGATTCTGCTTGCTGTTCTACTACGCTCATTTCTGGCTCCCTGACGTTTTGGCTTGTCTGACTATCCGTTCCGGTTCCTGAACTCTGGCTATGTTTTGACTACGTTTACTCTGTTCACCTTTTTTATTATTAATAAACAAGTGTGATTTAACTGTACTTTTGTTTCAGTCTGATTCATGGTTTCTGACAGCTGGTGAGGCACTGGCTAGTATCAGAGCCAGATGCACACAGGTTACATACGCCGCGAACGTTAGAATAAGAACAATAATTCTAGCACTAGAAATCCTCTGTAACTCTAAACATGTAACCTATAAAAAATGTTAAAGCATCGCCTATGGAGATTTTTAAGTACCGAAGTTTGGCACGACTGTGCGCAATTTTAAAGCATGACATGTTAGATATCTATTTACTTGGCGTAACATCATCTTTCACATTATAAAATAAATGGGCTAACCTTAGTGGGGTTTTTTTCTTGTAATTCATAAAAAGTACCATGTTACATAAAAATTTGCAACAAATGCCATTTTATTCCCTAGGGTGTCTGCTAAAATATATATATATATATATATATATATATATATATATATATATATAATGTTCAGGGTTCTAAGTAATTCTTTAGAAAAAAAATTATGATTTTATCATGTAGGAGAGAAGTGACATAATTGGCCTAGGTGGCAAGTGGTTCATTACCATAAGTAAATTATATACAAATAATTATTATATATTGTTTTAAGGTAATTTACTATATTTTCAAAAACTGTACTCAAGCAGGGGGCTTAAAGGTCAAATTACTGAAGTTTGAAGTTATAACTTCCAGTAATTTCACAGTAAATAGATTAATAATAAATGCTTATGTTTTAATTAAGCTAAAGCATATATTATTTTGCAATATGTTATAACAGTACCTTTTCATCAGGCATCAGATTCTCATTCTCCCTCTTAACTGTGTGAGGAAAAACATGGTATTATGGGTAAATCTTATACCGATAAATCCATGCTTTTTCCTTCTAGTTAATAGGGCTGGGCTGGCAGGGAGCATGTGTCTTTTAGACACATGCCCCCTTCTATGACACTGCAGTGAGAGGTGAGCCTCCACTGCAGCATTTTTATTGGACAGCTTGTTCTAATGGTGCTTTACCATTGGTCCAAGGCTCCAAGCTATCCATTAAGCTCAGTGCTTCTGACAAGAATTGAGAGGCACTGTGAGCTCATCCTCTTAGTCTGCTGAAAATCGAGTGTGCCAGCTTGAATTTAAACTAGCCACTCTGTATGTAGCTTCTGACAGGCTGCACAAGAAGCTCTATATCTCCGGAGCCCCAAATTTTGACCAGTGGTGAGGTAGGACGTCAGCCACCTACCCACCCCCCCGCCCGATCTGTGAACTCAGATTGCAGAGCTACGACCCTCAATGCTTGATCGTTTTTTTTTTTGGTATGTGGTATATATGCCTCACCTGCCTCCCCTGACTGCACATCCTTGTCAAAGAACAAAATAATAAATAACCCCTGTATCAAGAGACAAGGGTAATATAGTAGCTATAGCAATGACAAAGAGTTCCGTGGTTGGGTTATCATAAATTATTTTATTTGTTTATGTAATTAAGAATCCAAAAATTCTTCCCAATTAAAAAGAGGGTATTTGAAACCCTAGGCCCCAAAGGATACACTTAAAACAGATAAGGTGCATACATTCGTGCATACCAACCAAGCAAACACAAACAAAACAAAATAACAAAAATCGTCCAGATGCTAAGTCATTCAACACACAAGGTTGAACCACAGGAAATCGCCCTTTAAAATAATTATCAATCTGGGTTATATATGGTAACTACCTCTGTGTGTGAAACCTCTTGGGTGCTCGAGCTGGGATAGACCTAGATGGTATTGTTGATATCTTCAAAAAGCTAAAAAGGTAAGAAGGAATTAAAAGCAATATTAGCCCCATGGGGTGGGGGGTGTAGTGCCTCTTTTGCGTCTAAAGTTGATCAGTAAAGAAAGATCTTTTCACCCGTCTATGGAAACTGACAAAGACAAGTGTTTTAGACATCTCATTATGGTTAAGAGAGTGAAGAGGGAACCCGATAGTCACAGGAGTCAAAACAAGAAATCTAGTTAAAGACCATGGTTTTCCTGGTTTTAAAGAGAAGTAGTCTTAGAAAATTCTCCTTGTGAAACCCAAAGGCAATATCACCAAATATCCACAACAAGCACCATTTTGCAAACATTTGGAATTGTAAGATTATAGAGAAAAATATATGGAATAGAGAAAAGATGGGAGGGAATCAAGAAAAGATATAGAAAGAAGCCTAGTGCATACATGGGATTGTTCCCTCTGAGCCCAATATCTGAAGGATCCTCAATCAAGAGAAGACAGTTTGGAAGCGTGGTAAGTTTGAAAAGAATATCCAGATAGACAACGTGGCCATATAGGTAGAGAGTTTATCATGATGTTGTGTAACCAGTTTCTCCAAGCGCTGAATACGAGTGAGTTCAGCAATCCATTTCTAATTTGGATTTTTAATTATGAAATTTCCTGGAACAAATTTACTGCTTTTATGGTTTAGGATTTGGGTGTGCTGTTGCATCCCCTTTATGGTCGACAGGACTGAACTCCAGACCAGAGCTGATTTGGATTCTTGCATGAATATTTTGCTTTTGATGTACTGTAAAAAAAAGTGGAGGACTACATTTGAGACTTCCAGGTATTACACCTTTTTTTTTTTTTACTTTTAAACAGGTAATGTTTATTGAACATTATTGCAGAGATTACAATCACAGTGGCATACACCGAACATTCAAAAGGCGTTGCGTCATAACCATAGCAGTAGATAAAAGACATTTTTCCATTACAGTAGCGATTATGTATCACAGTCAAGGAAAGTCCAAACATTGACATGTTATTTACTGTAACAGTACATCAAATTCCCTCATCACACGTGGCAGCCTCCTGCAGCCATTTATCCCATATTCTATGATATTTAGCTGGGCAACCCCTATTTTTATATAAGAATTTTTTGTATGGGAGCGTAAGATTAACTTCCCGTTTCCAGTCCTCAACCCGGGGTGGAAGGGGCCTCATCCACTGTCTAGCTATCACTTTTCGAACAGAAAACAAGGTTTCCTGCAGGAAAGTGCCAGTAGTTTTATCTAATACGTCAGGAAATATCCCTAGTAGACAAGGTTTGGGGTCTAGAGCCAAGGGCGAGCCCATAACATCATGTAGAAATGATACTACTTGTTTCCAAAGTTCCTGCAGTTTGGGGCAAGACCAGATAAGATGGAAGAACGTCCCAGTCTCAAGAGTACACATCGGGCAGAGCACAGATTGATTCATATTATATTTGGCGGTCCTGAGTGGGGTGAGGTATGCTTTATGCACTATGTAAATCTGAGAAAGCCTGTCCTGGAGCCTAGGGGACACCAACTTGCACGTCTCCAGAGCCTCCTCCCATTCCTCGTCTGTCAGTTCACCCACATCACCCTCCCAGCGGGACTTCAGAGCATACGCTAGTCTCGCCGAGACGGGGGCCGTAAGCATACCATAAAAGCACAAGATAAGCTTTTTGGGATCAGTGTCCTTCACTATGGCGACAATAGGATTGGGAGCAGGCCGAGGCAATGACTGCGGGAATTGTGTTCTAAGTGCATGTTAAACCTGTAGGTACTGAAATAGCATAGTGTTTGGAATACCATATTCCTCCTGCAGCGCCTGAAACGTTTTAATAGTACCATGGTGAATCAGGTGATGCAGGTAGTATATTCCCCTCGATACCCATAACTGAACACTCTGGATCTTTTGAAGTTCCTGGCAATTGTTTGTTATGCCAAAAAGTGGGGTATAGTCATTTGGTGATGCAACATTCAGTTTAGTGGATGCCAGATCCCAAATCTTTCTGTAATGAAAAAGCATGGAGTGTTTACCTGGCTCCACGACTGAGCTCCCCGCCCCCCGTCGAGATAGCAGCTATTGGATCATCTGCCATTTGTGCCCAAGTAGGGGAGAGAAGGGTAAGAAAACGTTGTTTATCAGTCTTGTCCACATGGAAAAGCTGAGACAGTTGTGAGGCAACATAGTAATGATTTAGATCTGGAAGAGCCATGCCCCCCATATCAGTCGGGCTTTTCAAAGCCAGCAAGCTTGTGTCTATTATTCCCCCATACAAAGGGTCTAAGGAGACATTCAAGGGATTTAAAGTATTTCAGCGGCAAATATACCGGGGCATGCCATAACACATACAGTATTTTAGGTAATAGGACCATTTTAATCAGATTAACGCGCCCCCAAACCCCAAGGGGGAGACGAGACCAGGCCTGAATCTTAGTACGCACCAGGGAGAATAATGGTTCTACATTCAGCGCAATGTAATCTGCTGGATTCCTGGAGACATATACCCCCAGATACTTAATAGTGCCGACTCGCTGAAGAGGCAGACTGGCCTGAGATTCTGACTGTGGAAAACTGTCAATAGGCAAAATTTGGGATTTTTCCCAATTTATACGAAGACCGGAAAAGCTACCGAACCACTCTATCTTTTGTAGGGCCTTTGCGAGGGAAGGGCCCGAGTCCGCCAGGTATAACAGCGTGTCGTCAGCATATTGACTGATTTTTTCGGTTAGTCGACCCATCGTCAGTCCCCTGATCGCAGGGTCCTCACGAATCGACACCGCTAAAGGTTCAGCAGCCAAGGCATATAGTAGCGGGGACAGTGGACACTGGTACCTCTACTAAGGCCAAACTCCCGGGAGGACCACCCATTCGCCACCACCTTAGCCGTTGGGCGATGATACAACAGCCTCACCCACCGGATAAAGTTCGGGCCAAAACCGTATCCCGCTAGACACTTCCACAGATACTCCCATTCCACTGAGTCAAATGCCTTAGCCGTGTCACACCACACGCTCACCCACTGCCTCATGCGTTGCCTGCAGATTTATATAGAGCCTGCGTAGATTGAACGATGTATTCCGCCCCGGCATAAAGCCCGCCTGGTCAGCCTGAATCAGGCTAAGGATCACTCCGTTCAATCTAGTAGCAAGTATTTTAGCTAAAATCTTAATATCTACCTGCAATAGGGAGATTGGGCGGTATGATTCCGGGAAACCCGGGTCTTTGCCAGGTTTGGGAATCAAAACTATCGTTGCCTCCCTCATGGACGGAGGCAATGTCAGTGTATCAAAAAGACTCCCGTAGAGGGCAAGAAGCTTAGGCGCCAGCACGTCTTGGTAACGGGAATAAAATTCAATGGGAAGGCCATCTGACCCCGGCGACTTGGATTTTGCTAATTCCGCAATAGCACCCACTATTTCATCGGTGGTCAGGGGGGCCTCCAGAGCCTGCACCTGTTCCTCCGTAACCTGGGGGAGGGAAACCTGAGCCAAAAAGCCGTCCATCGGAGTGGTGTCGTCGGAGACTGTAGTGGTGTATAGGTCCGCGAAAAAGTCCCGAAATCTAGCTGTCACTTCAGAAGGGTCCGTGACCATTGTATCACCCTGACCCCGCAAAGAAATAACAACCGGGGGCCTGTCTTCCCTGTGTACCAAATATGCTAGCAACTTACCAGCTCTTTCCCCGGATTCAAAGTATTTTTGTTTGGTAAAAAATAGTTTCTGTCGGGCCTTGTCTTGGTGTAGCTGGGAAACCACCCTCGACTGTAGTCTAAGTGCATCTGCGTTTGTCGTAGACGGGTCATCTATGTAGGTGCGTTCCCTGGAGCTCAAATCAGCCTCAGCCTCAGCCTCAATAATGGTAGTGGCCGAGTCAGCTTTGAGCCTATTAATGTGGGCAGTCAGCACCGATCGAGCGTGTAATTTAAATGTATCCCACACTGCTGGGACTGAGGCCGTGTGGTCATTATCTTCAAAAAAAATTTTCCACTCCGCTTCAATAGTGTCATCTTCAGGTAACAATGTCAGCCAGAACGGATTTAGTCGCCACGCCCGCGGAGGCCTACCCAGGGGCACGTCAAGCACTACAGAGTAGGGCCTGTGGTCCGAAAGTAGTCTGGGGCAGAACAATACTTCCCTGAGTCTGGGAGTGAGTTGTTTAGATATTAGTATAAAGTCAATACGGGAGAGAGAACCATGTGTGGGTGAGAAGCATGAATACTCCTTCTTTTGCGGGAATTTGTGCCTCCAAGTGTCCACAAGGTGAATGGTGGTTATAAGCCTGGACAACCTAGTGGTCCCAGCTTGCCCCACCATCAACTCGGGGGGTTTGAGCCTATCCAGGGAAGGGTTAAGCGTAGTGTTGAAATCCCCCAGCCAGATAACAGGGACCGCCGGATGTCTGGACATAAAAGATAGACCCTCAACAACCAACGTCATGGTAAATGGAGGGGGGATATAGAAGGCCATAATAAGGTAGGGTTCCCCATACAATTTAGCATGTAGAAAAACAAACCTGCCCTGTGGATCAGTAAGAATTTCGCAAAGTTCAAATTGGACAGACTTAGCTACAAGTACCGAAACCCCCCTTGAATGAGACGTGTAGGTGGAATGAAATGCCCACCCTATCCAAGGGCGTTTAAGGGCCATCTGCAGTCCACCCTCCACATGCGTCTCAACTAGCACCATCACTTAGGTATTACACCTTTTGAAATAATATCTTCATGTCCCTCAGCTGTCCCCTTCTGGATTTGAGAATTTCCACTCTAGAAAACTGTATGGAAACTTTTGATTTTACACTACTGATTTTTTTCTATATGGACACTTGTCAGGTCACCTGAGACCAGGTGACAGATGCACTCTGTAGGAGTCGGAAGTGCACCGCTAAGGTAGTGGACCTTAGGACTGACTGCTGCAGAATGTACCCAGGGAGATTCAGGATGCAGGTCTACTGGATCACTAATACAGATCCCAGTGGGAGCTGGAGCATAGATTCCCCAGGGCGCGGAGTCTAAGAGCCAGCAGGTGTTCGCCAGAGCCTCCAGTGGTGAGGATGGACCTCGCTGCAGTGTGGCTCCAGGTCGCAGTCCCCAAGGTCTCACAGCTCACGCTCACGGTAGACTACAGGAGAAGGAAACAGCAGGCGGGAGCAACAAGGATAGTAAAGGGATAAGGAAGAGGTCAGGACAACTAGTAGACAGGAACAACAGAGTACACGCCAAAGGTTCAGGGTCACAGGCAGACAGGGATGTTCTAGGACACGACAAAAGGTCAAGGTCACAAGCAGACACGAATCGTCAAGAACACGCCAAGGTCGGTAACAGAGACAAGCCTAGAGCACACGGCAAGCAGGAAACAGGAAGCTAAACACACAGTGAATACACAATGGTTGATCAGCACTGCTGGCTTGCAGTGCACAGGTTAATATAGTGTTCCCTGATAGGACCTGGGGTGGAGCCATGCTTAGAGGAGAGGTTATAAAAACCACCAGGTGGAAATGGCTGGCCTCTTAAGAAACACATGGAGAAGGTAAGCTGATAGACACACATCACTGCATAACCATGACAACACTGCTCACATGTTCTCCTGATGAAGATGTTTGAAGCATTTGAAATGCGTTGAGCTAACATGTGGATGTTGAATTGAAATAACATTTGTGAATTTCACTTTTGTAAACACTAGATATGATGCTATATACAATATTAACGTTTGTATAAAAAAAAGTATGATTTTATGAATTTACTTTTATTATACCATTTTCTATATGCCCTGGAAAATCCATTGCTAAGATTTTTTTCTGCTTTACATGTATTTGAGGATGTGGGCATATAGGACAGAGAACCTTTATCCTTTATATTTGTACCAAAAAGGCCTAATTCTGCAGCATCCCCATTCCATGTAAAGAATATCACCATCTGCAGCTAAACATTTGTGATAAGGAGCTGCGTCCCCTTTGCTCATTTTGAAAAACCCTAACTGGGGTATAAAAATAATATAGTTGAATTTGTTTTTTTTTTTTCAGGTATAATAGTTATAAAAACAGGAGTTGTAAAAATGTATCCCAGTTCTTATCAGTCAGTCATATCTGGGATGTCCCTATTGCATTGGTTTCTAATTCAGGGCAACTTCCCTTGCAATAAGGAACTAGAGAATCTAGAGAACAACTTTGAGGACTGATTTAATTTACTTTCTGTACTTTAAAAAAATATTAATTTAAAACACTTAGAGAAAATGATAGTAACAATGCCAAAGGCTACAAATATGTATGTTTGTACATACGCATTTTGGATTTACTATAAGGTCCCACTCAAATGAGTTAGTGAAAAGGAAAATGTAGTGACCAAACACCAAGCTATTAACAGATCTTCATTAAAGTGTCTAATACAGGTTGCTAAGGGTCCTTTAAAGAGGAAGTAAACCCTGATGGATTTGCTTCCTCTTTGTCTCCCTGCAAAGGTAAAGCATAATGGGGCTACTATGCATCGCATAGTAGCCCATTATGTGTCACTTACCTGACACAGGAGCCAACAATGTCATCACTGTCCCCTGTAGCACGAAGCGTCTATCTTCTTTCCGGTATCGCTGCTCCTTCGTTAGGAGTGGCCGGAGCAGTGATGACATCACTCCCGCGCATGCGCACGTGAGCGGCCACTAACGGCATATCGCCGTTAGCAGCGGCATGCCCAGTGCGCCTGCGTGCCGCTGTCTACGGTGTATGCGCCATAGACAGCGGTGCCTGTCTTTTTGCGAATATCTCCTAAACAGTGTAGGTTTAGGAGATATTTCATGGTCTGTAAGGGTTTACAAACACTTTAAAGAGGAAGTAAACCCTTCCAAACAACTTGGACCTACAGGTAAGCCTAGATTAAGGCTTACCTGTAGGTCCAAGCAATATCTCCTAAACCTATATGGTTTAGGAGATATTTGCCCGAAAATGGGCACCGCTGTCTACGGCGCATGCGCCGTAGACAGCGGCGCGCAGGCGCACTAAATGCGGCAAATCCATGAATGGATTTGCCTAATTTGTCGACTCCCGTGCGCATGCGCGGGAGTGACGTCATCGCGGTTTCGCCGAGTGGCAGTGGCGGAGCTGCGAGACGCGACTCCCGTGCGCATGCGCGGGAGTGACGTCATCGCGGCTTCGCCGCTGTGATTCGTCGGAGCTGCGAGACGCCACCAGCAACATGGATGCGGCGGACTACAGGGATCAGCGGCGACTTCGCTGGCTCCTGTGTCAGGTAAGTGACACATAATGAGCTACTATGCGATGCATAGTAGTCCATTATGCTTTACCTTTGCAGGGAAAAAAAGAGGAAGTAAACCCATCAGGGTTTACTTCCTCTTTAAGCAACAAGCAATATCTCCTACTTAGATAAGTAACAATTGAAAACATGTACCTTTTAGCTATCTGTAAAAGGAGGATTCTTTCAGTCCACCACAAATGAAAAGAGAATTCTTTTTACTTTTGTTATTAAACAAGTGTAGCACTAACCCCCGAAGCAGCTACTGGTTATTTTTGGGCTTACCGTTACCTTCCGTTCTCCTTGTTGCACGTCTAGGGGATGTCCGTGGTAGATGGCCCAGTAACTTGGGACTGACAACAGATCCATTTTAATGCATTTTATTTGCAAAACTCAGACAATTAAACAGTCTCTCAACTTGGGATCACAGGGTTGGAAAGGAAGTTCAGGTACTCTCAATGTCAAAGTCCAAAAAATGTTAAAGAACTCACTTAATTTGACTGCATCCAGAGAATAGCCATTCGCAGCTGGATGTTCACTCAAGTTGGACAGTCCCTCTCTCACAAGGCCTAGCAGCCAACATGGTGCTTACTCGGGAACAAAGTCTCTGCCACAGACGTTGTAGAAACATACAAGATAATGTCTCTGCCACAGATGTTGTAGAACCCGTAGGAAAACTAAGCTTGAGAACACTTGTGGGATACCTGAAACTCTCAGCCTGCTTGGTGATATCCACAAGATCAGATTCTCTTGGTTACTTCAGCCCTTCCAGGCTCTTGCTAAGAAAACCAACTCGTATGTGGTGTTCTTCTGAAGAGTCCTCTCCTGGAATGCTTGAAGTACAATGGGTCTCTCCTGAACCAGAGACAGCACCCATCCACCTCAGAATCCTTCCTTTAGTTTCCTTGCCTTGGGCTCGCTAGCCCCGAGACATTAAAGTCGGGTGGATCCGCACCCAAGGCCATAGCCTTCCTGGGGGCTGGTCAGGAGGACCAAGACCACAAAGTCGGCATATCATTCTGCACTGGAACCCCGAACCACGTGACGTCAGCATCTTAAATACCCTCTCCCAGAAAGCACAGCGAGAGCGCCACTCCCACTGGGCGGGCTCCGAGAGAGAGTAATTTAAGCACCTGACCAGACTATAGTTCTATGCCTGCCAGAAGAGACAGTGCCCCCTATGGCCAGGCTGAACAACTCACAGTCCAGTCAGACTGATGCTGAGGCCCAATTTAGATAATTGTAACCAAACCAAACTGCAGTTTAGGCAACTTTAACTTTAGAAAAAACGCATAGTGCATGCTCTTCAGGAGCCGCCGCTACACAAGTGTGATACAACTGTACTGTCCCATACACACGGTCGCACAAAGTTGGCGGAAAATCCGATCGTTCAGAATGAGGTGACGTACAAAACGTACGCCGGGACTACGTGGAGGCCAGTAGCCAATAGCTTTCGTCTCCAAATTATTTCTGAGCATGCGTGGCACTTTATGCGTCGGAATTCTCTACACACGATCGGAAAAAGTCTGATCGGATTTTGTTGTCGGGAAATTTTAGATCCTGCTCTCAAACTTTTTCTGTCGGAAATTCTGACGGAAAAAGTCCGATAGAGCCCACACACAGCATTTTGTTTCCGACAACATAATCAGATCGGACTTTTTCTGTCTGAATTTCTGACCCTGTGTATGGGGCATACTTCTATCTCTGATGTCATGGTTTCCATTGGCTTGCCTTCTTCCCATACTGCATCCAGGAGCCATCTCTGGTGCCATTTCTGCCAGTGTCATTAGTACAGTGACAGTGCATTTTGTCAGCACTGATCACTGTATTGGTGTTGCTGGTCCCCAAAAAAGTGTAAATTAGTGTCAGGTTTTCCACCGCAATTTCGAAGTCCCACTAAAAATCGCTGATCACCACCATTAGTAAAAAAAAAAAAAATGAAAAAAAAAAAATTACATAAATCTATCCCATAGTTTGTAGACGCTAAAACTTTTGCGCAAACCAAGCAGTATACACTTATTGCGATTTTTTTATCAAAAATATGTAGCAAAACACATATTGCCCATAAATAGATGAAGGAATTCGATTTTTAAATTTTTTTTTTTACTGAATGTGTTTTATAGCAAAAAGTAAACAATATTGTTTTTTTTTTTCAAAATTATCTGTCTTTTTTTTTTTTAATATATAAAATATAAAAACCGCAGAGGTGATCAAATACCACCAAAAGAAAGTTCTATTTGTGGGGGAAAGAGGATATCAATTTTATTTGGGTACCATGTCGCACGACCGCGCAATTGTCTGTTAAAGGGACGCAGTGCTGAATCGCACAAAATGGCCCGGTCATATATATATATATATTCCCATGGATTTGCAATATTCTGCAAGGAGATTTGCAAGAAAATAAAGTCCAAAGTGACTGCATGCAGAGGAGAGCAGACAGTACAGTGCGGGGTCTCTCTCTCTCTCTATATATATATCTATATATATATAGATATATATATATCTATATATATATAGATATATATATATACAATATTGGCCCCTCTGTCCTCCATGTACACAGCACTGTGTCCCGTCACACACCTCCGAGTCCTCTACAGTCTACACTGAGCCCAGAGGCGGGGCGATGGGCGGAGCTCCGGCAAACAGCTCTCAGACACATTGTAACATTGTACAAGGAATCCTCTGAGCGCTGATTGGCGGAGGGCGTCACTTCCGCTCTGCGGGCGCGAACTTTGAATGACGTCACCTTCCCGGAGTTTTGACGTAAAGTGGAATGCGGCTTCCTGACTTCATCTGACCCGAGACTGATAATGTGAGTGAGGAGAGTATGGGGGGTGTAGACCATAGAGGGGAGAGGAGGGCTTCACCTGGGTATAGACTGTCACCAGAGAGGGGGCATTACCTGGGTATAGACTGTGACCATAGAGAGTAGAGGGGTCATTGCCTGGGTATAAACTGTCACCATAGACTAGAGGGGGCATTACCTGGGTATAGACTGGCATCATAGAGGAGGAGGGGGGCACCACCTGGGTATAGACTGGCATCATAGAGGAGGGGGGCACCACCTGGGTATAGACTGGCATCATAGAGGAGTGGGGGCACTGCCTGGGTATAGACTGGCACCATAGAGGAGTGGGGGCACTGCCTGGGTATAGACTGGCACCATAGAGGAGGGGGGCATTACCTGGTTATAAACTGTCGCCATAGTCCAGAGGGGGCATTACCTGGGTATAGACTGTCACCAGAGAGGGGGCATTACCGGGGTATATACTGTGATCATAGAGAGGAGAGGGGGCATTGCCTGGGTATAGGCTGGCATCATAGAGGAGAGGGGGCACCGCCTGGGTATAAACTGTCACCAAAGACTAGAGGGGGCATTACCTCGGTATAGACTGTGACCATAGAGATGAGAGGGGGCATTACCTGGGTATAGACTGTGACCATAGAGAGGAGAGGGGGCGTTACCTGGGTATAAACTGTCACCAGAGACTAGAGGGGGCATTACCTGGGTATAGACTGTCACCAGAGAGGGGGGTATTACCTGGGTATTGACTGTCACCACAGAAGGGGGTATTACCTGGGTATAGACTGTCACCGTAGAGAGGAGAGGGTGCATTGCCTGGGTATAAACTGTCACCATAGCGAGAGGAGAAGGGTGCATTGTCTTGATATAGACTGCCCCCATAGACAAGAGGGAGCATTACCTGGGTATAGACTGTCACCATAGAGAAGAGAGGTGACATTGCCTGGGTATAGACTGGCATCAGAGGAGAGGGGGCACCGCCTGGGTATAAACTGTCATCAGAGACTAGAGGGGGCATTACCTGGGTATAGACTGTCTCCATAGAGAAGGAGAGGGGCATTACCTGGGTATAGTGTATAGTATAGGGGGAAGGGTTTTGCCCTTTCAAGGGGATAGTATAGAGAGGTGATTGCCTAAGTATCTAATTTTGGATGAGAGATTATTACCTGTGTAGAGAGGGAAGGAGGTCTTTCTTTGGCGACAGGCTAATCATACCTGGGAAGAGGGCATTGCTTGGGCAGGGGTTGGTAGTAATGTGGGGGAGAGGGAATGACTTGGGGACAAAGTGATAGGTCAGGGGTCTCCAAACTTGAAAAGGGCCAGTTTACTGTTCTTCAGACTTTAGGGGGCTGGCCTGTAGTCAGTAGAAGAATAGTGCCCTGTAATAGTGATAGCAGTAGTGCCCCGTTGTTGGTGTCATTGGGAGGAATAGTGTCCCATGATTGGTGTCAGTGGGAGGAATGCCCCCCCGTCGTTGGTGTCAGTGGGAGGAATAGTGCTCCATTATTGGTGTCAATGGGAGGAATATTACCGTGTCAGTGGGAGGAATGGTGCCCAGTCATTAGAATCAATGGGAGTAAGGGTTCCCCAGGCATTGGTGTCAGTGGGAGGAATAGCACTTAAGATCTGTGGGAGGAATTCCCAAGTGCTGGATAAAGGCCTGCAAAAGGCTACACTCAGATCGCAGTTTGGGAACCACTGGTATAGCTGAAGGCACTGCCTGGGTATAGACCGAGTTAATATTGGGGAGGTAACATTTTATGGGTACAAACTACCGATATGAACACATAATTGTTATGATGGGGGGGGGGGGGGGTCATTGGTACTTGGGCACAGGCTGGTAGTATGATGTTGAGGGTATTACCTGGGTACAGGCTAAAACTATAAGTTGGATTAGCATTTCTGGGGTATAAATGGACATAGGAGGAGGAGGAGAAGGCATTTCCTTGGCACAAGTTAATAGCATTTGGAAGTGGACTTTTCTGGGCCACAAACTGCAAGTTTTGAGGTAGATGGCATTGTCTGGGCACGGGCTGCCAGTATGGTGCTGGAGTACATAGCTTGTAAACAAGCTGCCAGTTCATTGAGTGGGAGGAACTGTGTGTTCAGGATTCCAGTATTGATGACGGGGTTTGTTGTAGAGATTTACTGGAGTGTATGAAGACTTCCAAATCTGTAGACTTGGCCTATGAGAGAACTTTTTCAGGAGATTGGGCATGTGGTGGCAGATGAGAGTAAAGAGTGGGCATAAGAATTTCAGCATAAAAGGGGGAGTATAGTAAAAATAATGGGCTATAAAAAAAAAAAACAGTGGTCTAGGAATGGTGATAGAGTATAAGACCATGGCAGGTCAGTGTCTGGGAGAAGTTGGCAAAGCTTTATAAGGTGGACATAAAGGGGATGATTTACTAAAACTGTGCAGCTTCTAACTTCATTGTGTTTAGTTAAGTTTTGACAATAAAACCTGGAAGCTGATTGGTTTCTATGCAGAGCTGCACCAGATTTTGCTCTCTCCAATTTTAGTGAATCAACCCCAAAATGTCCCAGACGTCATGGCTGGGCATGAACAGGAGCCGAGGTTTGCTTGTGTATTTTTCCAGTCTGAATATCGGAAACTGTTGGTGACTCTTTTATGTCTTGTGTACAGAATACAATATTCGGGAATGGTAGACTTGTGTGGGTTGTGCAGCCCACTTGGACAGACCACAGCTATGTCTTTGTAACAATGTGTCTGCAGTATTACGTTGTCTTTATTCTCTAGCAGCTTAAACTCTTACTACCTTTTTATTCCTATCTGCTTTGTGGAGAGATAATGTCTCCTATGCAGATACAAGCTGATCCCCTCCCCCTGTATTAGCTTATTCTTTTGACTCGATGCGTGATTAAATACAAAATCACAGATAATTTGTACATCTACATTGTGATTTGCTTGTTTTGTGGTTTTATTATAAATTTTCCTGCTTGTGTGATTGGATGACTGATTTCCCCAGAAGTCTACACTAAGATACAAGTCAGATTATGAGCATTCTCTGCAACAAAGCTGATGGTTTTTGGTTAGATGCTCCTAAAGGGTTGTTGACCACTTAACGCCCGCCATATAGCAAACTGATGGGCAGAAAGTGGTTGTATTATCCTGACTGGACGTAATAGGACTTCCAGCATGATAAGCCGCAATCGTGTACAGCGCTGCGCTCTGTGGTATGACAGTCTGACACACCACATCTTCAGTCCAGGTAAAGAGCCTATGATGTAGGCTCTTTACCATGTGATCGGCGGTGTCCAATAACAGCTCAACACATTGTAACCAGAAAGTGCCAGTTATTGGCTCTTCCTTCTCGACTGCTCTCCTGACGGGGTGGGTCTGCGCCGATAATCGGTGCATTGATTTATCAGTGCTGGACCACCAGGGATGCCCACTAGAGACCACCAGGAATGCCAGTCGCTTATATTGGGCACTGATAGGCGGCACTTTGCCCATCAGTGATGCCTACTGAGTGCTACTGGGATGGCACTCGGTAGGCATCACTGATGGGGACCATCAGTGCCCAATATAATTGCCTCATCATCAGTGCGAAGCTGTACTGCCTCATCAGTACCTGTCAGTGCCAATCCAGTGAAGGAGGAAACTTAATTATTTACTGAGTTTTGTAACAGAAACAAAGAAAAATGTATTATTATTATTATTTTATTTTTTTCTAAATTTTCGGTTCTCTTTCATTTGTGGCGCAAAAAATAAAAACCCCAGTGGTGATCAATTACCACCAAAAGAAAGCTCTATTTGTTGGAAAAAAACTGGTACAGATTTTGTGTGGGTACAGTGTTAAGTGACCGCATGCAGGGCTTTTTTTCTCAGAGAATAGGCACAGGAACTCAACCCCTTCCCACCCCTAATTCTGCCCCAACCCCATCCTGCCCACAATTGCACCATTCCTTGGGGAAGAGAAGTAAAATGATGGCAAATAATGGATGTGAAAAACTTTGTATGAAGCATGTCATTATATTAAATGAACCACTCGATTTACATATTATTCCGTTTATTAATAGAAGCGAAGCCATACATACAATAGGTAGATAGTACGTTATAAATTAATAAATAGTTAAGCTAAAGGGTCATAATCATAATACATAATTGATTCAATAGAACACATAGTAATCTCATAAAAAATTATATTAATTATAAATCCATAAAAATTGAATACTTCATAGTATAACATAGTTCAGTTTAATATGCATAGCACTCAACCTCAGTATGTAGACCTGAATTGTAGTAGTAACAGCATATAGACCTCAATGATAGATAGGTTCATAAAAACTAATAAATTCTAAATAATAAATAAAATAATGGATGTGGTCAAGGCTCAAAACTACATTGCACACACAATTTAACGTGTTCAGGGAAGTGTAACACACAAAGTTGTGCAGTGCTGAGGAATGTGTGTCACACAGTGTGCAGAAAAAAAATTGGCATCTCTACAGCTCACCTTCTCTCCTCCTGTCCAAAGCTCGCCTTCTACTACCCCGTCCACAGCCCCCCCCCCCATCCACAGCTCGCCTTCTCTCCTCCCGTCCTAAGCTCACCTTCTACTCCCCCGACCACAGCTCGCCTTCTACTCCCCCGACCACAGCTCGCCTTCTACTCCCCCGACCACAGCTCGCCTTCTACTCCCCCGACCACAGCTCGCCTTCTACTCCCCCGACCACAGCTCGCCTTCTACTCCCCCGACCACAGCTCGCCTTCTACTCCCCCGACCACAGCTCGCCTTCTACTCCCCCGACCACAGCTCGCCTTCTACTCCCCCGACCACAGCTCGCCTTCTACTCCCCCGACCACAGCTCGCCTTCTACTCCCCCGACCACAGCTCGCCTTCTACTCCCCCGACCACAGCTCGCCTTCTACTCCCCCCGACCACAGCTCGCCTTCTACTCCCCCCGACCACAGCTCGCCTTCTACTCCCCCGACCACAGCTCGCCTTCTACTCCCCCGACCACAGCTCGCCTTCTACTCCCCCCGACCACAGCTCGCCTTCTACTCCCCCCGACCACAGCTCGCCTTCTACTCCCCCCGACCACAGCTCGCCTTCTACTCCCCCCGACCACAGCTCGCCTTCTACTCCCCCCGACCACAGCTCGCCTTCTACTCCCCCCGACCACAGCTCGCCTTCTACTCCCCCCGACCACAGCTCGCCTTCTACTCCCCCCGACCACAGCTCGCCTTCTACTCCCCCCGACCACAGCTCGCCTTCTACTCCCCCCGACCACAGCTCGCCTTCTACTCCCCCCGACCACAGCTCGCCTTCTACTCCCCCCGACCACAGCTCGCCTTCTACTCCCCCCGACCACAGCTCGCCTTCTACTCCCCCCGACCACAGCTCGCCTTCTACTCCCCCCGACCACAGCTCGCCTTCTACTCCCCCCGACCACAGCTCGCCTTCTACTCCCCCCGACCACAGCTCGCCTTCTACTCCCCCCGACCACAGCTCGCCTTCTACTCCCCCCGACCACAGCTCGCCTTCTACTCCCCCCGACCACAGCTCGCCTTCTACTCCCCCCGACCACAGCTCGCCTTCTACTCCCCCCGACCACAGCTCGCCTTCTACTCCCCCCGACCACAGCTCGCCTTCTACTCCCCCCGACCACAGCTCGCCTTCTACTCCCCCCGACCACAGCTCGCCTTCTACTCCCCCCGACCACAGCTCGCCTTCTACTCCCCCCGACCACAGCTCGCCTTCTACTCCCCCCGACCACAGCTCGCCTTCTACTCCCCCCGACCACAGCTCGCCTTCTACTCCCCCCGACCACAGCTCGCCTTCTACTCCCCCCGACCACAGCTCGCCTTCTACTCCCCCCGACCACAGCTCGCCTTCTACTCCCCCCGACCACAGCTCGCCTTCTACTCCCCCCGACCACAGCTCGCCTTCTACTCCCCCCGACCACAGCTCGCCTTCTACTCCCCCCGACCACAGCTCGCCTTCTACTCCCCCCGACCACAGCTCGCCTTCTACTCCCCCCGACCACAGCTCGCCTTCTACTCCCCCCGACCACAGCTCGCCTTCTACTCCCCCCGACCACAGCTCGCCTTCTACTCCCCCCGACCACAGCTCGCCTTCTACTCCCCCCGACCACAGCTCGCCTTCTACTCCCCCCGACCACAGCTCGCCTTCTACTCCCCCCGACCACAGCTCGCCTTCTACTCCCCCCGACCACAGCTCGCCTTCTACTCCCCCCGACCACAGCTCGCCTTCTACTCCCCCCGACCACAGCTCGCCTTCTACTCCCCCCGACCACAGCTCGCCTTCTACTCCCCCCGACCACAGCTCGCCTTCTACTCCCCCCGACCACAGCTCGCCTTCTACTCCCCCCGACCACAGCTCGCCTTCTACTCCCCCCGACCACAGCTCGCCTTCTACTCCCCCCGACCACAGCTCGCCTTCTACTCCCCCCGACCACAGCTCGCCTTCTACTCCCCCCGACCACAGCTCGCCTTCTACTCCCCCCGACCACAGCTCGCCTTCTACTCCCCCCGACCACAGCTCGCCTTCTACTCCCCCCGACCACAGCTCGCCTTCTACTCCCCCCGACCACAGCTCGCCTTCTACTCCCCCCGACCACAGCTCGCCTTCTACTCCCCCCGACCACAGCTCGCCTTCTACTCCCCCCGACCACAGCTCGCCTTCTACTCCCCCCGACCACAGCTCGCCTTCTACTCCCCCCGACCACAGCTCGCCTTCTACTCCCCCCGACCACAGCTCGCCTTCTACTCCCCCCGACCACAGCTCGCCTTCTACTCCCCCCGACCACAGCTCGCCTTCTACTCCCCCCGACCACAGCTCGCCTTCTACTCCCCCCGACCACAGCTCGCCTTCTACTCCCCCCGACCACAGCTCGCCTTCTACTCCCCCCGACCACAGCTCGCCTTCTACTCCCCCCGACCACAGCTCGCCTTCTACTCCCCCCGACCACAGCTCGCCTTCTACTCCCCCCGACCACAGCTCGCCTTCTACTCCCCCCGACCACAGCTCGCCTTCTACTCCCCCCGACCACAGCTCGCCTTCTACTCCCCCCGACCACAGCTCGCCTTCTACTCCCCCCGACCACAGCTCGCCTTCTACTCCCCCCGACCACAGCTCGCCTTCTACTCCCCCCGACCACAGCTCGCCTTCTACTCCCCCCGACCACAGCTCGCCTTCTACTCCCCCCGACCACAGCTCGCCTTCTACTCCCCCCGACCACAGCTCGCCTTCTACTCCCCCCGACCACAGCTCGCCTTCTACTCCCCCCGACCACAGCTCGCCTTCTACTCCCCCCGACCACAGCTCGCCTTCTACTCCCCCCGTCCACAGCTCGCCTTCTACTCCCCCCGTCCACAGCTCGCCTTCTACTCCCCCCGTCCACAGCTCGCCTTCTACTCCCCCCGTCCACAGCTCGCCTTCTACTCCCCCCGTCCACAGCTCGCCTTCTACTCCCCCCGTCCTAAGCTCGCCTTCTACTCCCCCCGTCCTAAGCTCGCCTTCTCTCCCCCCGTCCTAAGCTCACCTTCAACTACCCCATCTACAGCTCAACCCCCCCCCCCCCCATCCACAGCTCACCTTCAACTACCCCATCTACAGCTCAAACCCCCCCCCCCCCCCCCCATCCACAGCTCACCTTCTCTCCTCCCGTCCAAAGCTCACGTTCTACTACCCCATTTACAGCTCAAACCCCCCTTCCCCATCCACAGCTCACCTTCTCTCCTCCCGTCCTAAGCTCACCTTCTACTACCCCATTTACAGCTCAAACCCCCCTTCCCCGTCCTAAGCTCACATTCTCTCCTCCCTTTTAAAGCTCACATTAAACTACCCCATCCACAGCTTGCCTTCTCTTCTTTCTGTCCACAGCTCACCTTCTCTCCCATCCACAGGTCATCTTGTCTTTTCCCCCCTCGCCCCCTCCACTGCTCACCTTCTCTCCTCCTCGTCAACAGCCCACCTTCCCTCCCCATCCACAGCTCACCCCCCCCCCCAAAAGCGCAACCCCCTTTACTTCTCTACATTCCACAGTTTACCATAGCATGCGCCACCCCATCCACAACTCTCTTTTTTACCCTCTGTCAACTCAACATGTCACCTCTGCACCCCCATCCACAGATGATCTCTCCGCCCCTCCACTTGTCACTTCTGCACCCCTATCTACAGCTCTCCTTAATCCATAGCACCTTTCCCTCTGCAGTTCCTCTCACCTCTTCATAGTTGACAGCCACAGTTCATCTTCACGGCAATAGAGCGGTGCAGCCACCACCATTCTATTAGGTAGAACAGGCTACTGTGCAGTCTCCTCTGTGCAGCAGGCGGGCACAGAAGCTGCCTCTGAAAGCCCTCAATTGAAAAACTTCTTAAATTTGCCACGTCTGGACCTATTAACAGGTGTGGTGACCGTACACTGGGTGCTGGCGCTAACGCACAGCCGGTGGAGGAAGTAATATAGAAAACTTTCTATATCGGCTTCAGTGTTGAGTGGCAGCCTGGAAAGCAGAGGGCTGCCACAGTTGGCGGAATGCCGTTCCGGCAGAAAACAACCCCTGACTGTGCATTTGTCATTCAAAGTGCGACAGCGCTGAAAAGCTGATAATTGGACTGGGCAGGAATGGGGTGAACGTGCCCGCTATTGAAATTTTTAACTTTTTAAAAGTATGCAGACCTTGCAGCTCATTAGGGCACCTTCACACTGATCTGTGGCAAAAACTTTTGTGGCGCGATTTTTAAAGGACATGTGGCTCAAAAACCACACTGCAAAACGCATGGGGGGGCATTTTTACCGTGTTTTCCATTGCTTTTAATTGGAAGGTGCATTTTTGGTGCGTTTTTTTTTTCTCTCCCCAAACATGCTCCAAAGCTGCTTTTTTTTCACCGCAATGGAAGCGCACCGCCCCCCCCCAGTGTGTACACATTCTTGATTTTAAAGGGAAGCATTTTTCTTAAACTTTTCAGGCACTTTTGACTCTTCAGTGGCAGTCTTAGTGCTAGTCAATTCACTCCCATTCATAATTCAAAAGACATAAAAAAAAACGCTCCTGAGTCCTGCTGCGCCCATTGACACAGACAGCAGGACTCAGCCCCACCCCCCGAATCCCGAGTCACTGGATTTGATTGACAGCAGCGAAAGCCCATGGCTGCCCTCTTATCAATCTATCCAGTGAGGACCCGAGACAGCGGCTGGAGCTGTTAATGTTACTTGTTAATGACTCCCTACCCTTTTATAATCTTGCCTTTGCAATTTGGAAGAAGCTGAAAGTGTTCCATAAGATTTGGGGTAAGTGGATTACTAGTCCTTTGACTTTGGCTTCTGTACAGACGTAGCACCCTGATGTTTAGGTAGGGTTACTATCAAATTTATTTGCCAAGCGATAGTTGCCTTTCACCCTAGTTCTGGAATTGCTGCACTTGTCTCTTCTGTCACTAGATGACCGGGTATCTGGTTGCATTAGATAAGACAAGGGCATTGCAAGGACAGATTAGGAATGAATGGGCTGTCTCAGCCAATGGGCAGGGATTTTCTTGGGTCCCTCAGCCAGCTGGGAGAGCCTATTTATTTTGGACAGTTTAATGCCTCCAACTTTGTGGGAACAGTTTGGGGATGGTTCCTTCCTGTTCCAACATGACTGCGCACCAGTGCACAAAGAAAGGTCCATAAAGACATGGATGAGCGAGTTTGGGGTGGAAGAACTTGCAGAATCGGCTATTATTCCAGCCCTGCCAGTGCCCACCTGCCCCCCGTCAGTGCCACCCAGCAGTGCCCACAGTGCCACCCAGCAGTGCCCACAATCTGCCTCAACAAAGGTGCTGCACCCCAGTGCCACATATCCGTGCCCATCAGTGTCATCAGTTTGGGGTGGAAGAACTTGACTGGCCTGCACAGAGTCCCGACCTCAACCCGATAGAACACCATTGGAATGAATTAGAGCAGAGACTGTGAGCCAGGCTGCCTTGTCCAACATTAGTGCCTGACTTCACAAATGCCCTTCTAGAAGAATGGTCAAACGTTCCCATAGACACACTCCTAAACTTTGTGGACAGCCTTCCCAGAAGAGTTGAAGCTGTTATAGCTGCAAAGGGTGGGCCAACTCAATATTGAACCCTACAGACTAAGAGTGGGATGCCATTAACCACTTGAGACCCGCGCTATAGCCGAATGACGGCTACAGCGCGGATCTCCTTTGCCGGGACTACGTCTATTGACGTCGTCCCGTGCACGAGCGGCCTGCGCGCCCCCTGAGGGGCGTGCGCTCTGTGATCGGCGAGTCTGAGACTCGTCTGATCACTGATCCGAGCAAAGGGTCGATGCCGACCCCCTTATCACGTGATCAGCTGTCAGCCAATGACAGCTGATCATGTGATATAACGGAGCCGGTAATCGGCTATTATTCCAGCCCTGCCAGTGCCCACCTGCCCCCCGTCAGTGCCACCCAGCAGTGCCCACAGTGCCACCCAGCAGTGCCACCCAGCAGTGCCCACAATCTGCCTCAACAAAGGTGCTGCACCCCAGTGCCACATATCCGTGCCCATCAGTGTCATCTACCAGTACCCATCAGTGCCCAGCAGTGCCTCCCATCAGTGCCCAGCAGAGCCACCTATCAGTGCCACCTATCAGTGCCCATCAGTCCCATCTATCAGCGGTACCTATCAGTGCCCTTTAGTGCCACCCATCCGTGCCACCCATCCGTGCCATCTTATCTGTGCCCATCTTTGCCCATCAGTGCCGCCTTATCTGTGCCCATCGGTGCCGCCTTATCTGTGCCTATCAGTGCCCACCAGTGCAGCCTATCAGTGCCGCCTCATCAGCGCACTTCAATGAAGGAGAAAAATGACCTGTTTGCAAAATTTTATAACAAACTATTAAACATGATTTTTTTTTTTGCATTTTTTTTTTGTTTGTTTAGCAAAAAATAAAACTCCCAGCTGTAATTAAATACCACCAAAAGAAAGCTCTATTTGTGGGAAAAAAATGATAAAAATTTCATTTGGGTTCAGTGTTGTATGCCCGCGCAATTGTCATTCAAAGTGCATCAGCGCTGAAAGCTGAAAATTGGTCTGGGACTGAGGGGGGTTTAAGTGCCCAGTAAGCAAGTGGTTAAAGTTCATGTGTGTGTAAAGGCAGACGTGTGTGTCTGTGCTACTGGTGATGTACTGTGTGTTTTGTGGAATTCTGACTTTGACATATTGTTCTACAATAGTTATTTTGTCTAAATCTGTATCTATAATAAAGGAATGGGGTGTCCACTACATGGCCTTTAATTGGCTTCTTTTATAAATTAAAGTTTATATTAAACCACACACATTCCGCAGGTGTTCTGTAACCACAGGCCGGTGGCTTTTTCCTGTGGCTCACATGTGGCGGCTTGTGGCGTTGTAGGTGGCTCCAGTACGGCAGAGGTTAATACAATCACTAACTTAAATATCATTTTCCTAGTCACTGTCCTCTTTCATCGTGCTGCAAAAATGGACTTCATTCTATCAGGTTCAATAGGAAGGTTTAATGAAGTATTTTTAGCGCATGATACAGGAGGACGGGTCCCCATTAAATTCCTCCGGGGGTTATGAGCTATTAAACGTGTCTCTGTACCTATAATGAGCAGCGCTTGATTATAATGTCCATTATAGAATTCATCTTCCAATTCCTCCCTGAATTTCCTTCGGGGAGGGAAACGTAGAGAAAGATAGATTCATCTTTCACCAAACAATCCCTCAAGAGGCCAATTTATTTTCCTCAAGCGGAAATATATTCACTTGTAATGTTGTGAATAAAAAAGTGTCGTGAGCACCGCGTTCCGCAGAGCTATTTTTGAATGAATTTATACAGAAGAGGGAGGTAAAGAGAGACATGGTGAATTGAGTTAGCTAATAGGTATTGTCACCCCTCCATTTTTTGCTTATGGTGTCAAGGGCTTGGTTTTTGTTACATGCTGCTTTCTGCAAAACATCTGTACCCCAAAATGTTGCACAGACACTTACCTGTATGCACATCAAATTTTACCTTCAGCACTTGTTACGTATTCACTTTCATCCTTGCAAGAATGTATCACAATGATATTAAAATAAATAAAATCAAACATTCCTGATTTCAGTGATAGTGAATATGTAACAATTGTTGAATTATAAGCATCTCATTGAAGCCGAGTTCCACTCAAACTTTTCTCTCCTCACCACGCAGCCCTAATGTGTATCCTAGAAATTAATTGGCAATTTTTTTTTTTTTTTATATATTTTTTTTTATTTTTTTTGTTCACTTACCTGATTTAAGCCTATATGTAATTTCACTTCCTCCTTTAGGGGGCCATGGCAGCGGGTGTCATTTCCGGTTTTGCCTTAGCTCCTGGGAGATCTTGGTCAGCTTGGCATGGCACGGCTCCAGTAACATGTAATATCGGCATCTATGGAAAAATCCCTGTCGGCTTGGTATGGCCGCGCCATGCCAAGCTGACCAAAATTGCACCGCACTTGCTCGAGATCGGCAGGTGCATGCTGGGTAGCAGGCATGCACTGAATCCAAGAAGGACACTGTGGCTTCAAATGCCGCATTGGAGATGGCCGCTCTGTGCAGAAACATCACAAAGTAAGAAAACAATGCTGCACGCATAGAAAACCGAGTATAGTTTACAGCATACCGTTACATTGCATGAGGCATGAGTATTCTAGGGGCATTTTTATCTTTAAAGTCATATTTCGGCCGCGCTCTAAGAATATGGTAGCATTTAAATAATTCCAAGCATCTGTATGTCATCTATAGTTAGACAGGTCCAACTTGAACCTATGTAACAATGTACAGTATAGATCAGGGATATGCAATTAGCAGACCTCCAGCTGTTGCAAAACTACAAGTCCCATCATGCCTCTGCCTCTGGGTGTCATGGTTGTGGCTGTCAGAGTCTTGCTATGCCTTATGGAACTTGTAGTTCTGCAACAGCTGGAGGTCTGCTAATTGCATATCCCTGGTATAGACCAAGGCTTGATAAATTTGCTTTTAATCTAGGAGCCAGCGAAAAAAAAAAAAAAAAAAGTTAGGAACCAGTTTTTCTTTAAACCAACAAAGCTGTATTTTTAGCGAGAAAATCCTGAAGTCAAGGTTGATTGTCATTCTGCCAGAAGAGAAGGCATTGATCCGGTGTTTCTGCAAAGCAGGAACATGGATCTTTGCCTTCCCCCTAATCAAAGCACCTCCCCCACAGAGACTAAGCACAACCTAGGCACACAGTTAAACCTTTGATCGCCCCTGATGTTAGCCCCTTCCCAACCAGTGTCATTAGTACAGTGACAGTGCATATTTTTAGCACTGATCACTGTATTAGTGTTACTGGTCCCCAAAAAGTGTCAAAAGTATCAGGTGTTCGATTTGCCCACTGCAATATCGCAGTCCTGCTATAAGTCACTGATCGCCACCATTACTAGTATAAAAAAATAAATAAAAATACCCCATAGATTGTGGACGCTATAACATTTGCACAAATAAATAAATATGGTTGCATAGTTAGGTTGGAAAAAAAAAGACTCAAGTCCATCTAGTTCAACCCCCCCACAAAAATAAATAAATACAATCCCATATACACAAACCTACACCCACAGTTGCTCCAGAGGAAGGCAGAAAATCCCAGCAAAGCATGATCCAATTTACTACAGCAGGGGAAAAAAATTCCTTGCCTCTCGGGGGATCAGGAATCCAGATTTTCCCTGGATCAACTTCACCTATGAATGTTAGTAGCCTGTTATATTATTTGTACATTTAGGAAAGAATCAAAGAATCCAGGCCTTTTTAAACCACTACAATACCGGGCACTGTTGCCCCCTTCCTTCCCAGACCAATTTTCAGCTTTCGGCGCTCTCGCACTTTCAGTCAGAATTACGCGGTCATGCTACGCTGTACCCAAATTTAATTTTTATCGTTTTGTTTGCATAAATAGAGCTTTCTTTTAGTGGTATTTATTCACGACAATGTTTTTTATTTTTTGCGGGAAAAAAAAAAAAGCTGAAATTTTGAAAAAAAAAATATTTTCTTCTATTTTAAAAGAAATCCAAAAAAATCAAATTTTGTCATAAATTTAAGCCAAAATGTATTCTGCTACATGTTTTTGATAAAAAAAAAAAAAAATCCAGTTTAAGTGTATAACTGGGTTGTGTGTTCATGGACAGATGTACGCAAATGATCATGTACAGATGTGCGCAGGTGATCACGGACATATGTGTGCAAATGATCATTGGAACATGTGATTTTACTGTTATATATGTGGGGGGACGTGTTTTGGGGATCATTACTATGTGGGGACATGTGTGTTTTACACTGTGGGGGACACTAGGTTGGTGATCGGTAAGTAAAAAGCTGTAAAGAAACAGCTCATACTCGCTAATCACCAGCTGGCTGCAGAGATCCACTCTCCTCTCCTCCCCTCACCGACAACTTCCGTGTGAGGAGAGGAGGGCCGATCGCCTAGCAACCGGCTGTTTGTTTACATCACATGATGGCCGTGTTTGGACACGGCCGTCATGAGATCAGGAGGGCCAATCACAGAGCCCTCCTGCTGATTTAAGATGCGCCCGTGTCCGGGTGAGACGAGCGCATCGGGATCGCGCCTCTGTGCGGACACACGCATGCGATCCCCCCTCCTTCTGAGGGACGTTCCTGAATGTCTACTCAGAAGGAGAGAGCGCCCACCCAGCCGTACATATGCAGTGGCCGGGTGGGAAGTGGTTAAAGCAATCTACTTAACTTGCCAGAAACACCTCTGGAGGGAGTCTATTCCACATTTTCACAGCTCTTACTGTGAAGAAACCTTTCTGTGGAGATTAAATCTTTTTTCCTCCAGACGTAAAGCATGTCCCCTTGTCCATCGTGAATAACACAACACCAAGTTCTCTATATGGGCTACTTCTGTATTTGTACACGTTGGTCATTAGGGGTGCAACGGATCGTCACCGATCCGTGATCCAAACGGGTCAACCCGCTCGGATCGGCACATGCCGCGATCCGCGGAGCACTCCGCGTTCTCGGCCTTAGGAAAGGCCGCAGCTTCGGCCTAGCTCCGAAGCGGCGGCCATCTTTCTACACCCAGGCTGTTTACACTGATCGCTCCGACAGAGCGATCACTTGTAAACAAACCGGCGTCATGTCATGATGCCGGTTCCTCTCTCCCCTCTCTGTACTAACCTGTACAGTGGAGGGGAGAGATCCTGAGATGGAAGCAGCCATCCCTCCATACTCTGCAGTACCCAGCAATACCCTGCCAATACTCTGCAGTACCCCAATACTCTAGCAATACTCTGCAATACCCCAATACTCTGCAATACCCCAATACCCTGCCAATGCTGTAGCGATACCCTGCCAATGCTGTAGCGATATTCTGCCATATACTCTGCGGTGCCCAGCCAATATTGCGGTGGGGGAGATTGTGGATACTACAGTGGGGACTATATGGTGGTGGAATTTTCACAGGTTTTTGCAAATTAAATTATTATTTGCTGATCCGAAAAATGATCTGATCCATGACTCTGATCCGAGGAACGATCCGATCCGTGAGTTTTTTGATCCGTTGCACCCCTATTGGCCATATACCCCATTAATCTCCTCTTCTCAAGAGGGATAGATTCAGTTCCTCTAATCTTTCCTCATAGCTGAGCTCTTCCATGCCTCTTATCAGTTTGGTTTGCTCTTCTCTGCACTTTCCTGCATATGCTTATTGGGATTGGCTTAGAGGAAATTCTTTTTTTTATTTTTTTTTTATTTTTTTTGGTTGTTTTATAGCAGAAATTAAAAAATATAGTATTTATTTTTTTCAATTTTTTTTGGGGGGTTTTATAACGCACAAAATAAAAACCACAGCAGTGCTCAACTAACACCAAAAGAAATGTCTATTTGTGGGAAAAAAAACCCATACATTTTATTTGGGTACACTGTTGCACAACTGCGCAATTGTAAGTTAAAGTAACGCAAAAAAATGGACTGGTCATGAAGAGGGGTAAATCTTCCGGAGCTCAAGTGGTTAACTTGCAGGAAAAAGATTTTTTTATTTTTTTAGTTATACTACTGCTTTAACATCAGACGAGGGCTAAGCAACAAAGGCATGTACTTCACTTGCCTGTTGGATTCAATGTAATCAGAGTCAGAAGTCCTTCGTGATGATTTCTGTCCTGTACTGCAGTTGTCTAATCACTGGAGATCACAAACTGCTAGAAGTAGGCAGCCCCTGTATAATTTCCACTTGACTGTAGAAAAAAAATGTCTCCAGAGCATGATTGAAATCAAAGAGGGCATCGGGGATCTCTCTAAATGTGTATAATCCACGCTCTCTAGCCCACTCCAATATATACCTGATATACAGTGTACAAAAACTATTTTACCCCCATACAGCACTGTGTGCAATCATAACATAAATTATATATATATAGCACATCAACCTCATCCCCTTATGCAATAACCATCAAAAACAATACTTCCATCATGAAGTGCTCCAATTTAAAGTGACAGAACATCAGTCAGTCCAAGATAAAAATAAGTGCTGAAATCTCATGTGCTTTCTTCCTCCGACGCTTTTCACATACCTGCCGTATGTACAATGCACAGATCAAATCCCTTTTGACCTCCTCTGTCACACATGCAGGTCAATGTTATGCTCTGTTCTCTTAAGGAATTCCTTTATGTAAATGTAAGGCAGAAATACCATTGTATAAAATGGTTTAAGGGCCAGTTCACACTTGTGCGATGCCAGACATCGCTTGCAATTCGCAGCGCACTGCTGTTCACGTTACATGCGATGTCTGTGCGGTGCGATATCTGCCATACAGATAGTATGAATGATATCGCACTGCATTCGGTGCGAACATGCACAGGACCCTTTTTTCTGTTCGGACCAGAATCTGATAGCATGCGTGTTCACAAAAATGCGATCCGATTCATGTCCAAACTGTCAGTTCGCAGTGCGATATGCGAGCTGAAATGGAGCTGTCGTTAAGATATGACGTTCTCCAGCAATTCGCATATGGCAGTGTGAACTGCCGTGCGCGATGCGGGAACCCATATTGGATTTGCAGGGTTCTCGCATCGCACTAGTGTAAACTGGCTCTAAAACGTATTATTAAGGGAATCATCCAATTACATAAAGTATTTTTTTGTGTGTGTGTATATATAATATATATATTTATTGATTATATGCGCTTTATTTCTTGTCTAAATTACCCTGTTTCGCCAGGATGATGAACACAATACCTTCGATATGGAAGATTTAACACGATCAATCAAACTATTTTTTGTGTGTGTGTGTATGTATATATAATATATATTATATAATATAATCTTGCACAAATCCATTAGATACATGTGAATCCTGTTCTATAAAAGGCCCCTATCTAAGTTTGAGTCTGAGTTTTAAATGTCATTGATGATTTGATTTTATAAGATGTTTTTTTTTAAAATATGGATTATAATGTGTAAGTGTCGTTGTGTGTGTGTGTGTGTGTGTGTGTGTGTATATAATGTCATAAACACGTTCATTTCTCCCAAGAAGTTAGTGCTTAATGTTACCATTTGTTTTCTCCTTGATACGGACCTGGGGCTGGAGGAATATTCTGCGGAAGCCTGTACTTTGCGTGTACCATGCACTGATCACGGTTGCAAAGCTTTGAAGAATCAAATGCAAACAAGAATTTCTATGTGGAGGCGTTTTTATTATTTTTTTGCGATATTTGCTTAAAGGATTTTTTTTTTTTTTTTATTTAACATCAGCATTGTAACGATAATGCAAACAATAGTTTTATTTGACAATCCGATATATATTTCCGTAGTTTGGTTGAAAGAAGGCCATCTAGTCCAAGCCTTAAAAGACAAAAAGAATAAATTGCAATCCTATATCTACAGTTGATCCAGAGGAAGGCAAAAAATCCCCAGCAAAGTATGATCCCGATTTGTTCCAGCAGGGGAAAAAAATACTTCCTGATCCAACAGAGAGGCAATCTTATATTCCCATGTTCAACTTTACCTGTAAATGTTTGTTAGTATGCAGTTACAGTATCTCACAAAAGTGAGTACACCCCTCACCTTTTTATGAATATTTAATTCAATCTTTTCATGTGACAACACTGAAGAAATGACACTTGTCTACAATGTAACGTAGTGAGTGTACAGCTTGTATAACAGTGTAAATTTGCTGTCCCCTCAATATAACTCAACACACAGCCATTAATGTCTAAACCGCTGGCAACAAAAGTGACGGCACCCCTAAGTGAAAATGTCCAAATTGGGCCCAATTAGTTATTTTCACTCCCCGGTGTTATGTGACTCGTTAGTGTTACAAGGTCTCAGGTGTGAATTGGGGGCAGGTGTGTTAAATTTGGTGTTCTCGCTCTCACCCTCTCACACTGGTCACTGCAAGTTCAACATGGCACCTCATGGTAAAGAACTCTGAATCTCTACATGAAGATGGCCTAGGCCAGTGATGGCGAACCTTGGCACCCCAGATGTTTTGGAACTACATTTCCCATGATGCTCATGCACTCTGCAGTGTAGTTGAGCATCATGGGAAATGTAGTTCCAAAACATCTGGGGTGCCAAGGTTCACCATCACTGGCCTAGGCTATAAGAAGATTGCCAAGACTCTGAAATTGAGCTGCAGCATGGTAAGACCATACAAAGGTTTAACAGGACAGGTTCCAATCAGAACAGGCCTCACCATGGTCAACCACAGAAGTTGAGTGCAAATGCTCAGCGTCATATCCAGAGGTTGTCTTTGGGAAATGGACGTTTGAGTGCTGCCAGCATTGCTGCAGAGGTTGGAGGGGTGAAGGGGTGGGGGGGTCAGCCTTTCAGTGCTCAAACAATACGCCGTACACAGCATCAAATGGGTTTGCATCTAAAGATGATGCACAAGAAAGCTTGCAAACACTTTGCTGGAGACCAGCAGACTAAGGACATGCATTACTGGAACCATGTAGCTGATGAGACCAAGATAAACTTATTTGGTTCAGATGGTGTCAAGCGTGTGTAGTGGCAACCAGGTGAGGAGTACAAAGACAAGTGTGTCTTGCCTACAGTCAAGCATGGTGGTGGGAGAGTCATGTTCTGGGGCTGCATGAGTGCTGCTGGCACTGGGGAGCTACAGTTCATTGAGGGAACCATGAATGCCAACATGTATTGTGGCATACTGAAGCAGAGTATGACCCTGTCTTTGGAGACTGTGCCACAGGGCAGTATTCCAACATAACGACCCCAAACACACCTCCAAGACAACCACTGCCTTGCTAAAGAAGGTGTGGGTAAATATGGACTGTCCAAGCATGTCTGCAGACCTAAACCCTATTGAACATTTGTGGGGCATCCTCAAACGGAAGGTGGAGGGGTGCAAGGTCTCCAACATCCACCAGCTCCGTGATGTCGTCATGTAGGAGTGGAAGAGGAGCCAGGTTCAACCTGTGAAGCTCTGGTGAACTCCATGGCCAAGAGGGTTAAGGCATTGCTGGAAAATAGTGGTGGCCACACCAAACATTGACACTTTGGGCCCAATTTGGACATTCTCACTTAGGGGTGTACTCACTTTTTTTGCCAGCGATTTAGACATTAATGGCTGTGTGTTGCGTTATTTTGCATGGACAGCAAATTTACACTGTTATGCAAGCTGTATACTCACTACTTTACATTATAGAAAAGTGTAATTTCTTCAGTGTTGTCGCATGAAAAGATTATAATATATTTACAAAAATGTGAGGTGTGTACTCACTCTTGTGAGATACTGTATATTATGTACATTTAGGAAATAATCCAGGCCTTTCTTAACCACTTGCCGACCGCCGCACGACGATATAAGTCGACAGAATGGCACGGGCAGGCATATGGGTGTACCTGCACGTCCCTGCCTTCCCGCGGGTGGGGTGCCCGATCGGGCCCCCCCCGGTGCCAGCGACGGTCGGTATCCGGGATGAGGGGGCGGCCATTCATTCATGGCCACCCCCTCGCGATCGCTCCTGACGAATGGAAGTGAAGCATTGCATCACTTCCTCTCCTGTAATGTAAACACAGGCAGAGGAAGTGATGTAATCTCTCCTCCGTGTCGGTATTTTTCGTTCCGGCACCGAGGAGAGAGGATCGGTGATTTGCACCAACACGACACTACACAGTAGTGTCGTGTCATGCCAGGCACACTCACGCCCCCCCCAGTCACAGTGACACCAATTGCATTTTTTTTTTGCATTGGTGCTATTTGTGACTGTAATAACTGTTAGGGCAGTTAGGGTTAGCCCCCTTTAGTTCTAAGGTACCCCCCCAATAAAGGTTTAACCCCGTGATCACCCCCCGTCGCCAGTGTCACTAAGGCTGGGTTCACATTGCAGCGGTTTATGAGAACGGATGTGATTCGCACCGCACTGCAGTGCAAATCACATCCTATCTCTGTGCGATTCGAGTTCAGCCATACAGATAGTATGGCTGAATTCGTGTCGCACCCGCCGCAAACTCGCACGGGACCCTTTTTTTGGTCCGCAGCAGAATCGGATCGCATTGGTGTTCACACCATGCGGTCCGAGTTTGCAGATCGCACTGCGATATGCGAACTGATCTGGGGGTGTCATTAACATTTCACTGACACTCCCAGCAGTTCGCATAGGGCAGTGTGAACTGCCGCCGGGAGGCATGTGATGCGGGAACCCGCCGCGGATTCGTGGCGTTCCCGCATCGCTCCAGTGTGAACCCAGCCTAATAAGCGATCGTTTTTCTGATCGCTGTATTAGTGTCACAGGTGACGCTAGTTAGGCAGGTAGGTATTTAGGTTCGCCGCAGCTTTTTATAGCGCCAGGGACCCCCATATACTACCGCATAAAGCCCCCTGATTGCCCCCTAGTTAACCCTTTCACCAGTGATCACCATATAACTGTTACAGGTGACGCTGGTTGGTTAGTTATTTTTTTATAGTTTCAGGGCACCCGCCATTTATTACCTAGTCTCACTAGTGTACCCCTAAATTTAGGGGTGTCTACTTTCCAAAATGGGGTCATTTGGGGGGGGGGGGGGGTTTGTGCCATCTTGGCATTTTATGGCCTTCAAAACTGTAACGCCCTTAGAAAGCCTGAAGGCGGTGCTTGGTTTTCGGGGCCCCGTACGCGGCTAGGCTCCCAAAAAGTCCCACATATGTGGTATCCCCGTACTCAGGAGAAGCAGCAGAATTTATTTTGGGGTGTCATTTCACATATGCCCATAGCATGTGTGAGCAATATATCATTTAGTGACAACTTTGTGTAAAAAAAAAAAATATATTATTTTTTGTCATTATTCAATCGCTTGAGGCAAAAAAATAAAATATTCAATGGGCTCAACATGCCTCTTATCAATTTCCTTAGGGGGTCTACTTTCCAAAATGGGGTCATTTGGGGGGGTTTTGTACTGCCCTGCCATTTTAGCACCTCAAGAAATGAGATAGGCAGTCGTAAACTAAAAGCTGCGTAAATTCCAGAAAACGTACCTTAGTTTGTAGATGTGACAACTTTTGCGCAAACCAATAAATATACAATTATTGACTTTTTTTTTACCAAAGACATGTGGCTGAATACATTTTGGCCTAAATGTATGACTAAAATTGAGTTTATTGGATTTTTCTAATAACAAAAAGTCGAAAATATCATTTTTTTTCAAAATTTTCGGTCTTTTTACATTTATATCGCAAAAAATAAAAATCGCAGAGGCAATCAAATACCATCAAAAGAAAGCTCTATTTGTGGGAAGAAAAGGCAAATTTTGTTTGGGTACAACATTGCATGACCGCGCAATTACCAGTTAAAGCAGCGCAGTGCCAAATTGTAAAAAGACCTCTGGTCATTTACCAGCAAAATGGTCCGGTCTGAAAGTGGTTAAATCCCCATTTTAAATCGCTAATAAAAAGGCTCGATTTAAATCCCACTTGATTTAAAACCATATTTGTTAAAGAGCAACTGTCATCAATGTCCTGCAGCTGCTCCTGCTCTGACCCGCTGTTGTCTCGCAGACAGTCTCTTTCACTTTAATGGGGCGGCTGGTGATGTGGCAGTGACACAACAAGGTGAGGGATGTGGTGGCAGCAGATGAGTGGATCCCTGCCAACAGGCGCTGCCGCGATGGATCTGAAATGACTGGTGCTCTTTAAATGTAAGGACTCATTCTTGCTGGTAATTAGAATATTTTAATATTTGCAAAAAAAATTAAGGTTTCCTATTTAGAATAATAAGCTGTTGGGTAAGTAAAACTTTGATATCAAAAGAACCGATTCAATCATACAGTTTGTAGTGTACATGGATTTGCTAAACAATGGGATGAAGGGATATTCTTGAACTTTGTTTTACCTCATGGTCACTGTGAAATTGTGTGACTGCATCAATGCAGTGCACGTTTAGTTGCAGAGCTTGGATTCACTGAAATGAGTTCGCCAAAAATTTAAATATAGCAGAATATACAGCCTCTTGCTACATAACTAGGCTCCATTTCATGCTGAATAAACTAAATTATTAATTTATATTTAATAGAAAACGAACTTTAGATAGATTTTTACTCCAAAAAGCATTTTATTAAAATAAATTTGATTAAAAAAAAAAAAATAAATAAAAAAAAATTTTTTAAATCGGAGTTTAAAAAAAAAATAGATTAGTTTGATTTAATTTCGAACAAATCGTATTATTTTTATTTAAATCTTTAAACCGGACCATTTTGCAGCTAAAGGACCAGCCCCTTTTAGTGATTCTGCACTGCATCGCTTTAAAGCGGGAGTCCACCGGGACTCCGCGTTTTTTTTTTTTTTTTTTTTAAAGCCAGCAGCTACAAATACTGCAGCTGCTGACTTTTAAAATAGTGACACTTACCTGTGGCACCCGAAGCCGATCTCTAGATCGTCTGTAAGGTGCTGCCGCCGCCATCTTGGGTATGGGAATCAGGAAATGGAGCCTTTCGGCTTCATTACCCGGTTCCCTACTGCGCATGCGCGAATCGCGCTGCGCAATAAGGACGGTCCCAGCTGCCTCTGGGATCTGTGTGTTTCCCAGCAGGCAGCGGGGCACTTGCGGAAAGGGGCGTAATCTACGCCCCTTTCCGCAGAGAGCTATCCCGGAAGTGGGTGCAGAATACCTGTACTGTACAGGTATCTGCACCCCCCTCCCCCCTGAAAGGTGCCAATTGTGGCGCCGGAGGGGGGGAGGGTTCCGATGAGCGGAGGTCCACTTGAGGGTGGACCTCCGCTTTAACTAACAATTGCCCGATTGTGCGGCGTGGCTCCCAAACAAAATTGGCGTCCTTTTTTCCCACAAATAGAGCTTTCTTTTGGTGGTATTTGATCACCCCTGCGGTTTTTATTTGTTTGCGCTATAAACAAAAATCGACAATTTTGAAAAAAATAAAAAAAATTTTTTACTTTTTGCTATAATAAATATCCCCAAAAAATATATAAAAAAAAACAAAAACTTTTTTATTTTCCTCAGTTTCGGGTGATACGCGTTCTTCTACATATTGTTGTTAAAAAAAATGCAGTAAGCGTTTATTGATTGGTTTGCGCAAAAGTTATAGTGTCTACAAAATAGGGGATAGTTTTATGGCATTTTTATTAATAATTATTTTTGTTTTACTAGTAATGGCGGCAATTTTTTTTATTTATTTTTTTGTGACTGCGTCGTCATGGCGGACACGTCGGACAATTTTGACAAATTTTTGGGACCATTGGCATTAATACAGCGATCAGTGCGATTAAAAAATACATTGATTACAGTAAAAATTTCACTGGCAGTGAAGGGGTTAATTCTAGGGGGCAGTGAAGGGGTTAAGTGTGACCTAATGTGTTTTTTTACTGTAGGGGGGCGTGGCTTGGTGTGTGACTTCACTGATCGTAGTTTCCCTATGACAGGGAACAAACGATCAGTGACAGGCAACTAGGAAGCACGGGGAGAGGTTTTTTAATACCTCTCCTCGTTCTTCAGCTCTGTGAACCGATCGCAGGACACCGGCGGCGATCGGGTCCCACGGCCACGGAGCTCAGGACTGGGTTGCGAGTGCCGCGCTAGGGCGCGCGCAACCCATGGCTGGGATCTTAAAGGGCAACTTACCTGTACGTGCTTGTGCCCAGCCGTGCCATTCTACCGACATATATATCGGCGTGAGGCGGTCAAAATAATATCCACCCTGATTAGTGATAAGCTCTGCAGGGTATTAGATTACCAGCTCCAGCAGAGCCTCATTTCTTGTTAGGGCTTCATGAATTGTATCCTAAAATATCTCTTTTAATAAAAGTCACCTTTCATGTGATTGCTGCGTGTCTGCTGGCTTGCTTCTTTTTCCATAACTTCTCAATTTTTTAAGTACTTTTGTATCCCATGGTACCTTGCGTCCAAGCTGTGATTCCTGTACTGACTCCACCTCCTGAAGCTCCTCCTCCTCAGCATCTCTGTAGTTCAGAAGGCAGGCTCTGTGAAATGTGTGGCACAGCAGTGCCTACTCACAGGGCATAGCGACTACGGGTCACAGAATTCAAGAAAGTAAATGTGTGGGGATCTTCACAAAATAGGTTTACCAACTTCAAGGCCGTTAAGATTAATAAGAATAAGCTAGAAATAGCTAAAATACAATGTGAAAATGAATATATAATTTGACATATTGTCTATTGATATGCTTTAAAGATGAATTCCAGGCATGGTATGCTC
This sequence comes from Lithobates pipiens, assembly GCF_037356315.1. NCBI lineage: Eukaryota > Metazoa > Chordata > Amphibia > Anura > Ranidae > Lithobates > Lithobates pipiens. The sequence continues at coordinate 83,824,425 of NW_027507784.1, read as the reverse complement.
TTACATGGTAAGACTCCATGCACACTGGAGCTCAAAAAAGCTTTTTCTGGACGCCAGGTTGCTGGCAGAAAGTGCTGGTTGAAAAACGTGATTTTATCAGCACGTTCAGCGGCGCTAGCTTTTAGCAGTGTTTCTCTGCCTCTATTCAAAATCAATGGTTCCCTATGGGAGTAGGGCTGCAACTAACGATTATTTTCATAATCGATTAGTTGGCTGATTGTTTCGATTAATCGGTTAATAACCTTAAAATAAAAATAAAAAAGGTAATTTTGCTGCGATTTGCATTTTTACATTTTTTTTTTGGCCAATTTGTTGTTGGGCAGATTAAAAACACAAATTGCAGCAAAAACGCATTATTACATGCTTTTCTGTAGCTTCTACATTGAAGTATATTGAACCAAAAAAAACAAAATGGCACCGTTTTGCGTTACAAAAAAAAAAAAAAAAAAAAAAGTCCTCGTCTTTTCCAAATACGCAGCAGCTGAAAAAATCATGGAGGTGAATGTGTCCCATAGGAAACCATGTAAATGAACTGTAGTGCGTTTCTGCAAAAAGCACCAAAAAACACATAGATGTGACCCAGGCCTGAGATGTTTAGTAACATAATGGGGTTAAAAAACTAAAATCAGTACAAAAAGAGCAAATAATCGCTACTGTAAGGGGTTCATTTTTTACTATGGGACAGTGAAAGTAATATTTACAGTAGCGGTTTGCTCTTTTTGTACTATAAAGGGCTAATTTTTTTTTTTTTTTAACCCCACTATGTTACTGTCCGATTAATCGATTATGAAAATAGTAATCGATTAATTTCATAATCGATTAGTTGTTTCGGCCCTATATGGGAGCCCATTTATTTGAATAGAAGTCGCACCAGAAGTCGCATCCTGATGATCCGACTTGAGGTGCGACTTGTGTGCTGAGGATGAAGGTGAACCCCGCCAAAATGAAAAAAATAATTGGCGTGGCCCCCCCCCCCCCCCCCCTCGGACAATACCAGACCCATATCTGAGCACGCAGCACGGCCGGTCAGGAAAGGTGGTGGGGATGAGTGAATGCCCCCCACCTCGTGAAACATACCAGGCTGCATGTCCTCACATGTCAACGTGGAGGGTAGGTGCTTTGGGGCAGGGGGGCCCTGCCCCCCCACCCCAAAGCACCTTGTCCCCATGTTGATGAGGACTAGGGCCTCTTCCCGACAATGCTGGCCGTTGATGGTCGGGGTCTGCGGACAGGGGACTTATCGGAATCTGGGGGCCCCCAGATCCTGGCCCCCCACCCTATGTGAATAAGTATGGGGTACATTGTACCCCTACCCATTCGCCTTGAAGTGTCAAAAATAAAACACACTACACAGGTTTTTAAAGTAATTAATTAGGCAGCTCCGGGGGTCTCTTCAGACTTCATGGGTTTCTTCCTTCTTCTCCACGCTCTCTGGCCTCTTCTGCCAGGCTCCTCCGCTATCTTCTGCCATTGATGTTGAATAGAGGCAGAAAAACGCAGAACGAGGCTTAACGCTGTTTTTACAGCGTTAACCCTCGTTTAAAATCTTTTACCGGTGTCTGGTGTTTCCAGTACTGCTCCTGAACACAATTTTATGTTGTTCAAGAACAGCCTATAAACTCCATTGCTGATAAACGTCCAACAACGTCCATGTGTGCATGGATGCATAGGATAACATAGAGTGGAGTTTATGGGCTTTTAAAAAAAACAAAAAAACGCTAAAAAACTTCTGTTTATGAGCTCCAGTGTGCATGGAGCCTCAGATTGGCCCAGCTTGACCCAATGTAACTATGTATATTCCTCCTGGAGGCTGGAAATCACTGAGGTAGACACAAGTACTCTAGTCATCTCCGCAAGCTTCTGGTTCCTGAGCCGAAAATCTGCTTTCCGCCACAGGAGGTCGGCTGCTTAGCACAAATGCCATTTGGCGAATGCTTTGCAATTTGATTCAATGAAAATCATTCACTAAATAAGGTGGAAAGTGTGATGTCACTGTGTCTCCACTTCATCCAATCGGAGAACGCTTTGCATTCATTCAGAAGGTGCAAAGCCTTCTCTGATTGGCGCCCGTGCCAAGCAGCTGACCTTCTGTGTTTGCAGTGCATCAGTCTAGCCATTCAGCATGGGTCCCAGAAGCTGGTGGAGATCACTGAAGAACAAGGCCTGGAGCTTGATGAGCAGCACACAATTCTAGTATGGTCAGACATGGTGTCCAGGTCTTGTTAGCACCTGGCCCGTTCCGTTGATAGGCTAAACCCGGTTTAAGGTCAATAGGGAAGTGGCCAGGTTCTTTGTTAGTAATAGTGGCCTTGCAGTGCGCCATGTGGAACTGGAGGAGGATACTCTTGAACTTTGTTTTATCTCGTTGTTACTGTGGCGTTGTGTGAATGCATCAATGCAGTGCATGTTATCTCAGCTTCCAGAACTTTGAGTCGTTAAATGAGTTTACCAAAAATCTAAATATTGCACAATATACAGCCTCATGCTACATAACTAAGCTTCATTTCATGCTGAATAAACTAAATTATTAATGTATTTTTAAATAGAAAGCAATCGTTCGATATATTTTTACCCCAAAAGAGTTTTTTTATAAAATGTAAAAAAAATAAAGAAATCGATAAAAAAAAAATCAGAAATCATTGATTTGGTTGTACTTACATGGTGGCGGCGTTCACCATAACGTGATTGAGATTGACTTGTGGGTTTTAGGCTTACAAGAGGGCATCTAGCATGCACTTAGGGTTTGGCGGGCCGTGGCAAGGGGTCTCGGGGCCTTTGAAGACAGTGGTGGCTACCAGTTTTGGTGAATGAGTTGGGCCCATCTCCAGGATGGGGGTCCCTTCCCGATAAGCGGTAACAAATTAAGAGTTATTTGGCTGTATCAAAGGTCTCTTGATTGTAAATTGTTCCTGAGTCTGTGTATTTGTGGCTGGGGCCCTTGAAGTTAATTTGGGTGGTGGATATAGCTGGTTGCGTGTTTTAATAATGGTGCCTTCAAAGACCCTAGACCAGCCTTTCTCAACCTTTTCATCCCAGAGGAACCGTTGATATAGTTCTCCATTCTCGGGGGAACCCCTGCTAACATTTAGAAATCTACAACTCATGATACAGTAGTGTGATGGTAAGTGGGGAGAATGGTCCTTATACCTGTGGTCATTGGGAAGAATTACCCCCTTACAGATAGCTAAAAAGATCAATGGTGTCGGTGGGAACTTATCCGAGAGGCAGAAATGGCCCAATGCTGAAGGAATCCCTAGCAACCTCTGGAGGAACCCTAGTTGAGAATCACTGGCCTAGACTATTCTGGAGATCTGTTACTGTCTGTGTAAAGTGGTTTATTATTGTTTGTCTTATTAAATCACTGCTATGGCCTTTAAAGAGGAAGTAAGCCCTGATGAGTTTACTTCCTCTTTCATTCCCTGCAAAGGTAAAGCATAATGGAATACTATGCATCGCATAGTAGTCCATTATGTGTCACTTACCTGACACAGGAGCCATCGATGTCACCGCTGTCCCCTGTAGTCCGGCGCATCCATCTTCTTGGTGAGTCTCGCTGCTCCGCCGCTGTCATTCGGCGAAGCCGCGATGACGTCACTCCCACGCATGCGCATGGGAGCTGCCACGTGTGGCATATTCACCATTGACGGTGCCGTGCTCAGTGCGCCTGCACGCCGCTGTCTACAGCGGTGCCTGTCTTTCGGCAAATATCTCCTAAACCGTGTAGGTTTAGGAGATATTTCTTGGGCCTACAGGTAAGCCTTAATCTAGGCATACCTGTAGGTCAAAGTGTGTTGTAAGGGTTTACAACCCCTTTAAGCTCCATAAAGGAAGTCTTTTGTGTTTTTGTTGTGGGGGCACCATTGCGTGACGTGCTGTTTTTAGTTTTAAGGGCAGCCATAATATCTGGCAATGCCTAAGTCATGTAGCGGTGTTTACTTCAGTGGTTACTGGCGGCTTTGGCCAGGTATGGCATATTCATAGTTACTTTGGTCCAAGCTGGACCGATTTATAACAATGTAAAAATGTTCCATGCCTGGAATCCACCTTTTTTAATTATCTTCTTTTGCAGAAGATTTTTTATTTTTATTTTCATTTCAGAGTGGCGATAAGTAGGGTGGGAGCTGACAGTAAATTGTTCAGGGGGTCAGGCAATTCCCATATTGGCTTCCCTTACATCTTCAGAAACTTACATTTTTATAGGTCCTATTTAAGGAATTTTAGAACGTTCTGCCTTAAGAAACTACAGAAATGTTTTTTGTTTAGTGAAGTTAATATTTTATATAACGGTCTACTACGTAGAACACATCTGACTTATTTTAGGAGTTGTGATTATTCAGCACTGAGCCAAGTAGTTTTCACAAGTTATGAGTGCAGTAATTCATGTTAAGTAGTCTAATTCTGCAACACTTCACGCATTTCGCACTCAGGGAAAGATCGCAGTGCTGCAACAGATTGTAAAATCTGCTTGGGTAAACAGCTTGAAGTAGAAGTGACTTCTCCCGGAATATTTATTTCGGATCTCTGCTACAGGATCAACTCTGCATTTCTGTTGACTTAAGTGTCTTTTTTTTATTTTTATTTTTTTAACCACTTCAGCCCTGGAAGAATTTACCCCCTTCCTGACCAGAGCACTTTTTGCGATTTGGCACTGAGTCGCTTTAACTGCAAATTGCACGGTTGGGACTCGCAAACAAAATTGATGTCCTTTTTTCCCAACAAATAGAGCTTTTTTTGGTGGTATTTGATCACCCCTGCTTTTTATTTTTTGTGCTATAAACAAAAATAGAGCGACAATTTTGAAAAAAACGCATAATTTTTTAATTTTTGCTATAATATCCCCAAAAAAATATATAATTTTTTTTTCCTCGGTTTAGGCAGATACGTATTCTTCTACATATTTTTGGTAAAAAAAATCGCAATAAGTGTTTGATTTGTTTGTGCAAAAGTTATAGCGTTTACCAAATAGGGGATAGTTTTATGGCATTTATCTTAATAATTTTTTTTGAACTAGTAATGGCGGCGATCGTGTTTTTTATTTTATTTTATCGTGACTGCGACATTATGGCGGACATATCGGACATTTTTGACACATTTTTGGGAACATTGTCATTTATACAGCAATCAGTGCTATACAAATTCACTTATTCCTGTGCAAATGGAAGTGAAGGGGTTAATCATTAGGGGGCAGGGTAAGGGTTAAGTTTGTCCTGGGGAGTGATTCTAACTGTGGGGGGGTGTGGCTTTGTGTGACGTCACTGATCTCTGCTCCCGATAACAGGGAGCAGAGATCGGTGACACTGACACTAGGCAGAACGGGCAGATGCTTGTTTACATTAGCACCTCCCTTTCTCTCCGTGAGGTGATCGCGAGTATCCCCGCAGCGATCGAGTCCACGGGACCCACGACCTGACTTGAGGTGGTCCCGACCGGCGCGCACGTGATGGCATGGCGGTAAATTTAAAGGGACATACAGGTACGGCCCTTTACCCATCCGTGCCATTCTGCTGACTTACATCGGCATGTGCCGGTCGGGAATCGGTTAAATGAACAGTTTGCCTAAAAGCTGCAGTGCAGTGTTTTTTTTTGTTTTTTTTACATCTTGTTTTTCCTAAATTGGCAGCAACTTTACAAACCGCTTTAGATTGAGTAAAAACTCAAAACAAAAGCACGCTCAAATCTCTGCCATGTCCATCTTTGTATCTTCATAGGGGCCCATCTTGCCGGTTAGCCAACAGTGAAAGAAAAGTGGAAGTGCAGACCAGACCGCCGTCCCAGTTTCTAATATGTCAGAAAGGCTTCAGCCTCACCTCTTCCTAGGCCGTCTCCCCCCAACGCGTTTCACCTGTTCATGCACTTAGTCATAGGGATCTTTAAGTAACACGTACAGAACTTTTCTCCTAACCTGTTATTGGTTTGGCATATGATTTGTGCAGCATTTACTTCTGGCAATTTAACCACTTGTCGACCGCTGCACGCCGATATGTCGGCACAATGGCAGTGGTGGGCAAATGGGCGTACCTGTACGGCCCCTTTAATTGAGGGGGCTAGTGGGCGCGTGCGCCACCGTGTACAGCATGGCCATGCCCGCGGGCATGATGTCCGACCCGTGTCCCGCGATCATGTCAGAGTGGCAGAATGGGGAGATGCATATGTAAACAAGGCATTTCCCTGTTCTGCCTCGTGACATGATGATGATCGGGAGCAGTGATCTTTGTCGTGTCAGTGGTAGCCCCTCCCCCCCGAGTCGCTCCCTAGGACACACTTAACCCCTTGATTGCCCCCTAGTGTTTAACCCATAACCTGCCAGTGTCATTTACACAGCAATCAGTGCATTTTATAGCACTGATCGCTGTATAAATGACAATGGTCCCAAAATGGTGTCTGAAGTGTCCGCTGTTATGTCACAGTCATGATAAAAATCGCAGATCACCGTCATTACTAGTAAAAAAAAAAAATTAATAATAAAAATGCAATAAATCTATCCCCTATTTTGTAGACGCTGTAACTTTTTGCGCAAACCAATCGATATACGCTTATTGCGCTGAAGCGGTTAATCTGCTGTTAGGTCAGGCATGCAAGCAGGAGGGTGTGCTTAACTGCTCTCAGACCCTCTTCTAGATGAAGAAAAAACAAAAGTCCATAAAGCCTCCTGGGATGTATGATATAATGATGACCTTGGAACCAGGAAGCAACTAAAAGAAATGTAAAATAAAAAGTTTTTAAAATAAGTAAATGTGATCTACCTTCTTACCTTTTTACTAATGCTAGTAATATAAGGATTAGGTTAATTTTGATTGCGAGAGCTTAGTTCCGCTTTAATGATTACAGAGCTGCTTAAAGTGGTTCTAAAGGCAGAAGGTTTTATATCTTAAAGCGGTGTTGCACCCATTTAAAAGTTAGCAGCTACAAAAAATGTAGCTCCTGACTTTTAATAATCAGACACTTACTTGTCCCATAGTCTAGCGATGCGGGCGCACAAAGCCCCGCTCCTCTCGCCCTCCTCTCCACAGCGCCAGCCTTCTAACTGTGGGCGCGCGCTGCGCATATGAGAGCTGTGATTGGCCGGGTGATCTTCTGGGACCTGTGATGTGTCCTAGAAGATTGCAAAGAGGGAGGAGGGAGAGGTGATCTTCCTTCTGACACCGCGGCACCAGGGAAGGAAGTGGGAGCTGGGTATCTGTAAAAATAGGGTACCCGCTCCCCCTCCCAAAAAAATGACATACTAAATGTGGTATGTCAGGAGGTTTACATCACTTAAAGCGGAAGTTCCATTTTTGGGTGAAAATACGCTTGAATGCATTCTGTGCATTAAGATAAAAAACCTTGTGTGTGCAGCAGCCCCCTAACTTCCTTAAGCCCCATCTCTATCCAGTGATGTTGCATGAGAGCCTCAGCTGTCCTGGGACTCTCCCTCATTGGCTGATACACAGCATTGGGCACCATTGGCTCCCGCTGCTGTCAATCAGTCAGTGAGCCAATGAGGAGAGAGGGGGGACGGGGCTTAGCCCCAGCTCTGTGTCTTAATGGACACGGGGAGCAGCGGCTTGGCTCGGGTGCCCCCATAGCAAGCTGCTTGCTGTGGGGGCACTCAGTAGAAGGGAAGGGCCAAGAGTGCCAGTGAGGGACCCAAGAAGAGGAGGATTGGGGCTGCTCTGTGCAAAACCATTACACTGAGCAGGTAAGTATAACATATTTGCTAATTTTAAACTAAAAAAAAAAAAAGTAGACTTTACTATCACTTTAATTTATGTTCCGCTTTATCTGAAACTAGAACATGTTGGTGGGGTTGCATAGATTTGCGATGGGTTTGTGTCTTGCCACCCAAATTTCTAATTTACTAAGCTTTTTCCTCCTTTAGACAGCTTTCTGGGTGGTGGTCTATGTATTTCATGTTATAATGCTATGGTTATATCCTCCTGTGAAAATAGACACCGCACGCCCATACGTAGAATCAGTCTAAGAATATGTAATGTGTTACCTTCAAGATAAAGACTTTAACAGGTTTTCCTTCTGCTTTTGTGCTATTTTTCTCTGCTCTGGAAGGTTTGCCCTTTTCAATTTAATTATCCTTGTTTGGTATTTGGATTTAGGTTTGCTGGATGCTCTGGAATGTCCTCAGTCAAATTACGGCTCTAACCATCGATCAGCTGACAGAGTATGATTTACCAGTTTCATATGCTGAACACCAATGCCCTTAGGCACGAAACACTGTAACTCTATACCCGATGATAAGCTCACAGCCTCACCAAGTTAAGAGTTTGATTGATCGTGTTAAATCTTCCATATCGAAGGTATTGTGTTCATCGTCCTGGCGAAACAGGGTAATTTAGACAAGAAATAAAGCGCATATATATATATACACACACACATACACACACACACATACTCTCTTATTCATATAACAAAAATAAAGCCAAAATATAATATAAATAAAAAAGAAATGATATATATATATATATATATACACAGTGGTGTGAAAAAGTGTTTGCCCCCTTCCTCATTTCCTGTTCCTTTGCATGTTTGTCACACTTAAGTGTTTCGGAAAATCAAACCAATTTAAACAATAGTCAAGGACAACACAAGTAAACACAAAATGCAATTTGTAAATGAAGGTGTTTATTATTAAAGGTGAAAAAAAATCCAAACCATCATGGCCCTGTGTGAAAAAGTGATTGCCCCCTAAACCTAATAACTGGTTGGGCCACCCTTAGCAGCAACAACTGCAACCAAGCGTTTGCGATAGCATGCAATGAGGCTTTTACAGCGTCCTGGAGGAATTTTGGCCCACTCATCTTTGCAGAATTGTCCTAATTCAGTTACATTAGAGGGTTTTTGAGCATGAACGGCCTTTTTAAGGTCATACCACAACATCTCAATAGGGTTCAGGTCAGGACTTTGGCTAGGCCACTCCAAAGTCTTCATTTTGTTTTTCTTCAGCCATTCGGTGGTGGACTTGCTGGTGTGTTTAGGATCATTGTCCTGCTGCAGAACCCAAGTTCGTTTCAGCTTGAGTACACGAACAGATGGTCGGACATTCTCCTTCAGGATCTCTTGGTAGACAGCAGAATTCATAGTTCCTTTTATCACGGCAAGTCTTCCAGGTCCTGAAGCAGCAAAACAGCCCCAGACCATCACACTACCACCACCATATTTTACTGTTGGTATAATGTTCTTTTTATGAAATGCAGTGTTCCTTCTACGCCAGATATACTTGGACACACACCTTCCAAAGAATTCCACTTTTGTCTCATCGGTCCACAGAATGTTGTCCCAAAAGTCTTGGGGATCATCAAGATGTGTTGTGGAGAAATTGAGACGAGCTTTGATGTTCTTTTTGCTCAGCAGTGGTTTTCTCCTTGGAACTCTTCCATGCAGGCCATTTTTGCCCAGTCTTTTTTGCCTGCAGTTCCTTGGACGTTGTTGTGGGGTCTTTTGTGACCTCTTGGATGAGTCGTCGCTGCGCTCTTGGGGTAATTTTGGGCGGCCGGCCACCCCTGGGAAGGTTCACCACTGTTCCATGTCTTCGCCATTTGTGGATAATGGCTCTCACTGTGGTTCGCTGGATTCCCAAAGCTTTGGAAATGGCTTTATAACCCTTTCCAGACTGATAGATCTCAATTACTTTCTTTCTCAATTGTTCCTGAATTTCTTTGGGTCTCGGCATGATGTGTAGCTTTTAAGGATCTTCTGGTGGACCTTACTGTGTCAAGCAGCTCCTATTTAAGTGATGCCTTGATTGTGAACAGGTGTGGCAATAATCAGGCCTGGGTGTGGCTAGAGAAATTGAACTCAGGTGTGGATAACCACAGTTATAGTATGTTTTAACAAGGGGGGCAATCACTTTTTCACACAGGGCCATGATGGTTTGGATTTTTTTTCACCTTTAATAATAAATACCTTCATTTACAAATTGCATTTTGTGTTTACTTGTGTTGTCCTTGACTATTGTTTAAATTGGTTTGATGTTCCGAAACACTTAAGTGTGACAAACATGCAAAGGAACAGGAAATGAGGAAGGGGGCAAACACTTTTTCACACCACTATATATATATATATATAGCTATATCTCATTTATTTATTTATATTAGATTTTGACTTTATTTTTGTTATATGAATGTGTATATATATATATATATATACCATAATACACACACACACACTTATTCATATAACAAAAATAAAGCCAAAATCTAATGGCTATTATATTTTTTAGCTATAAATATCACATTCTCACTCTTTAGCTTAGAGTAATAATGTGTTTATAATCTACCAGAACCATCAGATACTTGTGATGATTGTCCATGCTTTACCTTGTATCCAAGAATTCCACAAAATGGAAAATTATTTCCTTAGGCTACCTATAAGCGGCTCGATAATAGCAAACTCCTCTCCTGATTTCGAGCTCTGCTTGCGCTTATCAGACTGTTTCTTCCTTTCTTAAGTGCAAGAAATTAGTTCCTCAGGCAGTCCAAGGCAGTAGTTAGTGCACAGGGGGGATTCTGAAACCTGTTGGAGATTTTTTTATTTTTTGGTGTACTAAACACTAGGAATGTGTAACATTCTTCTATGTAGAAGAGTAAAAGGTCGGAATAATGGTCCTTGCTCCACATTGGCTGCCAAGCGAGCATTGCAACAGGTCCCAGGGTGGAATTTCATTGTGAATAGGCAGATATCTACTATCAAAATTTTAAATTAAAATCACTAAAGGTATCAAAATCAGTACAAATTAGTCTAAAAACGCTTATTGCTTCCATTAAAGTGGTTGTAAACCCTTACAAACCACTTTGACCTACAGGTAAGCCTAGATTAAGGCGCGCAGGCGGCACACAGGCGCACTGGGTAAGCCGCAGATCGCGGCGATAAGCCGCGAGCGTCGGCTCCCGTACGCATGCGCGGGAGTGACGTCATCGCTGCTCCGGCGAATCACAGTGCCGGAGCAGCGAGACCCACCAAGAAGATGGACGCTCGGAATTACAGGGGACAGCGGTGACTTCGCTGGCTCCTGTGTCAGGTAAGTCACACATAATGGACTACTATGCGATGCATAGCAGTCCATTATGCTTTACCTTTGCAGGGAATCAAAGAGGAAGTAAACCCATTAGGGTTTACTTCCTCTTTAACCAGGGTGGATAAAAATCCGATTTTTTTTTTTTAATCATGTATTTTTATTTTTAATTAACCACTTCAATACCGGGCATTTTCACCCCCTTCCTGCCCAGGCCAATTTTCAGCTTTCAGCGTTGTAACAATTTGTATGACAATTGCGCGGGCATGCAATACTGTACCCAAATGAAATTTTTATATATTTTTTTTCCCCCTGCAAATAGAACTTTCTTTTGGTGGTATTTGATCACCTCTGTGGTTTTAATTTTCTGTGCTATAAACAAAAAAAAGAGCAACGATTTTGGAAAAAACACAATATAGTTTACTTTTTGCTATAATATCCCAAATGAAAAAAAAAACAAGCACAATTGTTTTCCCCAGTTTACGCTGATATGTATTCTTCTACATATTTTTGGTTAGAAAAAAATTGCAATAAGCATATATTGATTGGTTTGAGCAAAAGTTATAGGGCCTACAAAATGGGGGATAGATTTATGGCATTTTTTATTATTCATTTATTTTTTATTTTTTTAATAGTAATGGCGGCGATCTGCAATTTTTATTGTGACTGCGCACAAATTGGACACTTTGACACTATTTTGGGACAAGTGACACTTTTACAGTGATCAGTGCTATATATATATATATATCTCTCAAGGAAGGAGTTAACATTAGGGGCGATCAAAGGGTTAACTGTGTTACCTAGGAAGTGATTCCAACTGTGGAGGGGGGAGGATGGGACTGACTAGGGGAGGAGACCATTCGCTTTTCCTATATACTGGGAACACATGATCTGTCTCCTCTCCCCTAACAGGACGTGGATCTGTGTGTTTACACAGATCCACATTCCTGTTCTGTCACCAGCAATAGTGGGTGTTTGGCATGCGCGTCGGCTCCCTATACCGCTGGGAAGCTGAGGACGTCATATGGCGCTTACCCGGAGGCACAGGTTGTTCCTGCAGACATCATATGACAATGGGCAGGTAGGGAAGTGGCTAAAACGATTTTTATTATTATTATTATTATTTTTATTTTTTTGTTTTTTCTCAAATTCATTTTAATAAAATGATATCTAAAGATAGTTTTCTATTTTAGATACATAAATAATTTAGTTTATTCAATCTGAAATGGAGCTTAGTTATGTAGCATGAGGCTGTATATTCTGCAATATTTAAAAAAATTATGTTTTGGGGTTTTTAAATAATTTTCTAGCCCAAAAAAATGATTTTAACTTGAAACCAATAAACGAAGAGGAGTTCCGCATTCTAACTGAGCACCCGGCTGTGGCTTCACAGCTGGGCACCCACTGCGCATGCACGAGAGGCGCAGCGTGCCGTGATTGGCTGCACAGTCATCTGGGACCTGTCACGTGTCCCAGATGACTAACCAAAGGGAGGGGGCAGAGCCGAGCCCTTCCTGCACCGAGGGGAAGTGATGTAACCAGCACAGGCACTGAAGGAGTGTAACACCACTTTAAGTGGTTAAACTTTTTTTCACTTGTTACAATGTTTATACTTAAGTTCAACTGATAAAGAATGTTTTGATTCTTCGCAGACTGCCCAGTTTTTCTCTTCCTTTCTTTTGAAGGCTTTGACTTCAGAAGAGCAGAGAGAATTCTTTGCATAGAAAGAATTGTGAAACACACTAGTCAAGATCATGATAACGATTCTTGACGATTAATTGTGCAGCTCTAGTTATAGGTACTACATTTTTATTTTATTTAACTAGATATCTTCTATCCTATGTTCGTTATCATCATCATCATCAGGGAGATACATTACAAGTGTCTGTTTTGCTTTAGCTGCAGCTTCCTTGAAGCGGAGGTCCACCCTAAAGTGGACCTTCCGCTCATTGGAATCCCCCCCCCCCTCCGGCGCCACAATTGCCACCTTTCAGGGGGGAGGGGGGTGCAGGTACCTGTACAGTACAGGTATCTGCACCCACTTCCAGCGTAGATTCTGCAGAAGGTACGCCCCTTTCCGCAGAATCTACGCCCCTTTCCGAAAGTCCCCCGCTGCCTGCTGGGAAACACATGGATCCCAGAGACAGCGGGGACCATCCTTATTGCGCAGCGCGGCTTGCGCATGCGCAGTAGGGAACCGGGAAATTAAGCCAAAAGGCTCCACTTCCTGATTCCCATACCCAAGATGGTGGCGGTGGCAGCACCCGAGAGACGATCGAGATCGAGATGATCGAGATCGCGCTGGGCGGGTAAGTGTCACTATTTTAAAATTTATTTATTTTTATTTATTTTTTTTTAAAGCCAGCAGCTACAAATACTGCAGCTGCTGGCTTAAAAAAAAAAAAAAAACGGCGGACTCCCGCTTTAACGCACAAATGAAAGCTTTAAAAGAATAAAACATTTTAAAGTGGAAGTACATTTTTTAAACCCCCCCCCCCAGCTGGGTTATGCCATATTGTGCTAGTATACACAGCATATTGGTACATTGTGACAGACTTACCTGCCATATGGTGTCCTTGAGCGCAGCACTGGGACCAATTAGGTGGGCCCCCGGCACTTCCATCTTCGCCTGGTCTTCCGGGTCATGTGTCTTCAGCCATTTTATCGGCCAGGCCCATGCATGTGCACAGGAGTCGCATTGATCGGAGCCGATCAGGGATGTAAATGTTCGCTGAGCTGAGTGCGGCTCAATGAACATGACAGGCAGAAGGACGCATTTATGGCAAGAGAATAAAATGCATCATAAATACCCTACCTGTCAGCCACTTGTTCATACAACAACTTGACTTCCACTTTAGGAAAAAATAAAAATAAATACTTGGCTGAGGCTAGGACTTCCAGCAAACATTCTTAGGCAAAGGTGGCATCACCGGTCCTTCTTCTGGGATCCTAAGAACGATGAGGATTGAAAAGCTAGAGAAACTTCTAATGAGCTTTAGAATCCTGGGCTTTCCCAGGAGCCTTTGGGCGAGGTCCAGTGTTGTCACCTTCATCTGATGAAAAATGTATTATTGAAAAAAATAAAGTTTTTTACATTTAAAAAAAAAAAAAATTTTGAGTTTAAACTTTTTATTGAATACATGACATTACATCGCATGCAGACCAGTCACAGTAGTCAGATGATACCCAGAATAAAAGAGACTCACCATAGCCTAATTCTGATGATAACCATTTACTCCGATAATAAAAATTACACTTAAAACGTTGCAGTTAAAAGACAGCAAAAATAGCCGGCCGGCTGTGCAGAACGCCCGTCCGCTTAGACACCTGTACGCGATGACGTCAGCACTTCAGCTCCTCCCAATTTTTTGTTTTGGAAGTAGCAGGATACTCCTTGCAGGGAGTGTAGTACATACAGTCACAAAGATAGATATTAGACGGAAGCGTCATGGAGGGAGGGATAACTAAGATGCATTTCAACTAAATATCAAATGCCAAATGTAAATTAAAAAGAGGCAATTGGGGCAAGTAGATAGGAGGCTCAGCGCTTGATTGGCCCACCCCAGCCATAGCTCAGGGATTAGGTTGAGAGCCACCCAGCAAGTTGTCACTTTTTTTTTTTTTACGGAAGGGAAGGTCCGATTGAAAAATGAACTGGACAGGGGCTTTAGTAAGTGGGGTGGACTGACTTTAAGATTAACTTGCCCCCAGGACTTCTTCCGAGCTGCTCCCATCTTATGGAGCTCCCTTCCCCAATCTGCCTGACTATCTCCTACTTTGTCCGCTTTTCTGTGATCCCTGAAAACTTTCCCTGCCTCCATCTAACATCTGTACTTCCATCAGCTTATCCCCCACACTTATTACATTTTTTGTATCACTTGACCTTCCATATTGGATTGTAAGCTGTAATGAGCAGAGCCCTCTGATTCCTCCTGTATTGAATTGTATTGTAACTGTACTGTCTGCCCTCATATTGTAAAGCGCTGTGCAAACTGTCGGTGCTATAAAAATCTTGTATAAATAATAATAAAAATAATATACTGTACATAAAGACTAACGTGCCGTTAGAAGTGAATGCATGTTCTCTCTGCCCACTTTTTCACAGTGCGGTGCTGTTTCAAATGTGAAAGTTTGGTTTGATGAAATATTTATTGTAATGGTGGTTGGGGGGGGGGGGGGAAGGAGGGTGGCAGATGCTGTCAGTGCCAGTCACTGGGGTGGGGTGACTCAAAACATTTGGATTTATTTACTAAAACTGGAGGGTGCAAAATCTGGTGCAGTTCTGCATAGAAAGCAATCAGCTTCCATTTTCCTTTGTCAAAGCTTAATTGAACAAGCTGAAGTTATAAGCTGATTGGCTGCCATCCTTCCAGTTTTAGTAAATCAACCCCAATGTTTCATCCCAAGTGCATTGTTACATGGGGCTTTAATACTAGAGGTGGACAAATTAATTTGGAACGATCTGTCCAATCAAGGACCCAGCAGCTTATTTATTTATTTTTTTAGAAGCCAGCTTTTTTTAAAACAATTAAAAACCCCAAAAGTTAGGTGCCAGCTGTACTTTTTAAGGAGAATTGGCTAAGTGGCTCCTGGGATTTGTCCAGCCCTGGCTATAGACATGCCACTGCATTTTTCTGAAATCTGTCATTTTATATCCATTGGTCGATTTGAAAAGAAAGTTTAAAATACCACTGAAGATTTTCTTTTCTCTTTCAGTAAAACAATGGCAAAGACGGACAAAAAGCAGAAGGAATCTGTTTCACCTGCAGATGTGGATGAGCTTCTATCCTATCTTCCTGACAAGCTGAAGGAGCGCCTGTTGCCTTTTCAGAAGGAAGGGATTGTGTTCGCCCTACATAGGGAAGGAAGGTAACACAATTTTCTTTATATTATTTGGGGAAAGCAGGTTAATGTGGGTACAGATGGACCAGTATGGCACTGCCAGGCACATTGTGTTTACATGGGGATGATGACTTCTGGCATTGTCAAGGTTAAAAGTAGATACATCCACTGCTCTATTGGTGAATGTACGTTTTTATTCCACATTTAAAAAGTTATTTTTTTTTTCCTTCTTTGTTTTGCTTGCCTGAGTTCCTTCCTGATTGTTATGTAGAAGGCAAACTTTAACATCTCTTAAAACGCGCTAGTCCGACTGACAACCGTCCCTCCCTAATGGGTCTGAAACAAGTTGTGGTTCCCCTTCGCTGCCCTCTTGTTTCATCTTTATTCATTCACCAGAACCTTCTAAGATCAAAACCTTTGTTTATTTTCTTCTTCTTCTTCTTCTTTTTTATTTTTTTTTTTATTTTTTATACATTTTATTTTTCCTATCATGGTAAATGCATACATATCTTGTTGCCTGAAACAAAGCTTTTACCAAGAAAATTTTACAAGATTTTTATTTTTTTCAGTTCACGGGTTTCTGAGTAGATTTGTGTTTTGAATTTTTTATCTTTGGATGTATTCCTAGGTTTGTTACTGGTGCCTGTTACTTGTGTTTTTTATTTTTTATTTTTTTTGTGTCTAAGCTTTATTATGTAAATGTTATGGTTATTTGTTTTGTTTGGAAAGAGTTCTAGTTTGTGGTTTCTGATTATTAATTACGGATGTGGGATCGTCTTTAATATCCTGTTATAATTAATAATATGCTGTGAAAACAGCAATTTTTTGTAATATTGCTTTTTTTTTTTTCTCCTCCTGGTGTAAGGTGTTTTGCTAATTAAAGTTTATCTCTGACAGAGTAATCCGTTTCCCAAAGGTTAATAACGGTGATAATTTTTCAACATGGACCTTAAAATAAAAGACAATGCTAATTTTCTTGGAAAGGAAAAAAAGTTAACCCATTTGAGTGCATGTAGCGCTTCCTGTTCTGTGCCTTGGCTCAGTATTCAGTGCATGAAGGCCTAGGGGCTCTAAATCGGGGGTCGCCCAACTTTCTAAAGAAAAGGCCAGATTACGTTCATTCAGACTTGAGGGGGGCTGGACTGTGGCCAGTGGGAGTAGAAAAGCCCCATGTAACCCATGTAACTGGGATTAAATAATGCCTTAGGCTTGTTTGTCAGTGGAAGTAATGAAACTAGTGCCTCATTGTAGGTGTCGGTGGGGGGAAAAGTGCCAATTGTTGATATCGGTGAGAGAAATAGGAGGACTAGCACCCCATTGGTGTCAGTGGGAGCAATTGCACCCCATTGTTGGTGCCAGTGGGGGGGAATGGTGCCAGTGGGGAGGAATAGTGCCCTCTGTCAGTGGCAGTCGGGAGCAATAGTGCCCCGTTGGTGCCAGTGAGAAGGAATAGTGCCCCGTTGGTGCCAGTGAGAAGGAATAGTGCCCCGTTGGTGCCAGTGGGGAGGACTAGTGCCCCATTGGTGTCAGTGGGGAGGACTAGTGCCCCATTGGTGCCAGTGGGGAGGACTAGTGCCCCATTGGTGCCAGTGGGGAGGACTAGTGCCCCATTGGTGCCAGTGGGGAGAACTAGTGCCCCATTGGTGCCAGTGGGGAGGACTAGTGCCCCGCTGTCGGTGCCAGTGGGGAGGACTAGTGCCCCGCTGTCGGTGCCAGTGGGGAGGAGACTAGTGCCCCGCTGTCGGTGCCAGTGGGGAGGACTAGTGCCCCGCTGTCGGTGCCAGTGGGGAGGACTAGTGCCCCGCTGTCGGTGCCAGTGGGGAGGACTAGTGCCCCGCTGTCGGTGCCAGTGGGGAGCAATAGTGCCCCGCTGTCGGTGCCAGTGGGGAGCAATAGTGCCCCGCTGTCGGTGCCAGTGGGGAGGAATAGCGCCCCATATGGGATTTGCATTTCCACAAAAGTTTATGGACGCGCAAAAACAGCTTGAAGCAGGTCAGAGGGATGTCAGCTTCTGGTGATATGCATCTGTCAGTGTATTCTGAATGAACCTAGATGTGTCTTAAACTGATGCCATCAATACAAGCCCAAAGCCCATCGACAGTTCGACACCAGCTCTGTTTTTCAGCTGCTGGTCACTGTCAGGATAATGGTCATCTGACAAAACAATGCTTACTATACAAAACAAAATAATAAGCGATTAATATGCAATGATAGTAGATGATAGGCTCAGCAGTGGCATGCAGTTAACAAAGCAAACAGAATATTGGCATTAAAAAGGGGATTCATTCTAGAGATAAAAAGGTAATTCTCCCGCTCTACGAGACTCTGGTCCGGCCGCACCTGGAGTATGCTGTCCAGTTCTGGGCACCAGTCCTCAGGAAGATTGTACTGTAAATGGAGCGAGTACAAAGAAGGGCAAAAAAGCTAATAAAGGGTCTGCATATTAATTATGAGGAAAGGTTGCGAGCACTGAACTTATTCTCTCTGGAGAAAAGACGCTTGAGAGGGGATATGATTTCAATATACAAATACCGTACTGGTGACCCCACAATAGGGATAAAACTTTTTAGCAGTAGGGAGTTTAACAAGACTCATGGCCACTCATTAAAATTACAAGAAAAGAGGTTTAACCTTAAACTACGTAGAGGGTTCTTTACTGTAAGAGCGGTAAGGATGTGGAATTCCCTTCCACAGGCGGTGGTCTCAGCGAGGAGCATCAATAGTTTCAAAAAACTATTAGATAAGCACCTGAATGATGACAACATACAGGGATATACAATGTAATACTGACATATAATCGCACACCTAGGTTGGACTTGCGTCTTTTTACAACCTCGCCTACTATGTAACTATGATAATTCAAACCTATTTTTATCTGATTTTTGTTTTTATGTGAGCAGAAAAATATTTTTTAGGGGCATGGAAATGTTTCTGAAGCCTTCCACTGACTATAAGGAGCCCTATATGGATTATGTTAACTCTTGTAGCAGTTTGCGTACCTACATGCTCTTAAAACCCAAATCTAGTTTAAAAAATAAATAAATAGAAATGCCAGGCAGGCTACAAAATAAAGGGCAGCTCTTGCTGCAATATTCACCTTTTCCCTAGCGCTGTCTTCCTGCAAATTCTCTGATTGGCAAACGGCCATCTTTTTAGTTTGAATGATGCCTAGCATTATTCACCCCACTTCCTCTGAGCCTAGGCTGTCATGGACCTGACACCTGAGGCTTATAGTACAAAATTGCTAAGCAGCACTAATGTCATAACAGCTCTGCAGTATTAAAGGCTGTCTGCCACTGCCGCAAGGACATGAACGTTACACGGTTGGCCAGATGTCTTCTCAATTTAAAGTGGTGCTAAAGTCAATTTTTTTTTTTTACCTTAATGCATCATCTGGATTAAAGTGATTGTAAAGTCTCCTGCTGTGTTATTATTATTATCTGCTTAAGGACCACCTCATGCACATATACGTCGGCAGAAAGTCACGGCTGGGCACAATCAGGTACCTGTACGTTGCTCTTAAAGTGCCCAGCCGTGGGACGGGAGCGCGCTGCCGCCGGCATGCTCCAGACCCGGTCCTGAGCTCCGTGGCCGCGGGTCCAGCGGACCCGATCGCTGCTGTTGTCCCATGATCGGGTCACAGAGGAGAGGTCTGTGTAAACAAACCTCTCCCCGTGCTTCCTACTGTGGTTGTCACCGATCGTCCATTCCCTGTTATAGGGAAAGACGATCAGTGATGTCACATGCCAGGCCACACCCCCCTACAATAAAAAAACAAAACACATAACGTCAAGCATAACCTTTCCTCGCCCCCTAGTGGTTAACTCCTTCACTGTCAGTGTCATTTACACAGGAATTGGTGCATTTAAATAGAACTGATTGCTGCATAAATGACAATGGTCCCAAAAATGTGTCAAAAATGTCTGATGTGTCCGCCACAATGTCGCAGTCGCAATAAAAATTGCTGATCGCCGCCATTACTAGTAAAAAAATAAAATATTATTAAAAATGCTATAAAACTATCCCCTATTTTGTAAACGCTATAACTTTTGCGCAAACCAATCAATAATTGCGATATTTTTTGTTTTTTTTACCAAAGATATGTAGAAGAATACGTATCGGCCTAAACTGAGGAAACTTTTTTTTATATATTTTTTGGGGATATTTTTTATAGCAAAAAGTAAAAAAGATTAAATTTTTTTCAAAATTGACGCTCTATTTTTGTTTATAGCGCAAAAAATAAAAACCGCACAGGTGATAAAATACCACCAAAAGAAAGCTCTATTTGTGGGAAAAAAAAGGACGCCAATTTTGTTTTGGGAGCCACGTCACATGACCACGCAATTGTGGGTTAAAGCGACTCAGTGTTGAATCGCAAAAAGGGACCTGGTCCTTTTGGTTGCAAATTGGTCCGGGGCTTTAGTGGTTATACAGGATTTATATAGCGCCGACAGTTTACGCAGCGCTTAATAAAAAAACTAAAAAAATGTCATACTTGCCTGCTCTGTGCAGTGGTTTTGGATCTTCCTCTTCTCGGGTCCCTCGCTGGCTCTCTTGGCTCCTCCCTCCTTTTCGAGTGCCCCCACAGCTAGTAGCTCATGTCTCAGCCAATCAGGAGGGACGGTCGAGACACTCATGCACATCACTGGAGAAAGATCGGGCTCAGGTATGAGGGGGGGCTGCTGCACACAGAAGGTCTTTTATCTTGATGCATAGAATGAATTAAGATAAGAAAAAACCTTCTGCATTTACAATCAATTTAAACCCAAAAGTAAACATTTTATTATATTGCAGTTTACGAATTCTTATATGTGATGGCTGCGTTTGTTTTGTTTTTTTTCTTTTAGGCTTTCTTTCTTCTGGCGATCTGGCCACTGTTGTTTTTCAAAAGAACAAGTTGTCCTGCAGATATATCATGTTACAGGGTTGAGACAAATCATTTATCTCCTTCCTGTGTCATGACCTAAAGTCTGACCAGGAAGTAAGGCAGGAGTAATAGAGAAGTGTTTTTAAACAGCCACAAGGACAGTGAGGTACGCGTGTGTTAGAATAAATGTAAAGCTATTTTTATTTTTGTAAAAGTAGTACATTAATTGTTACATAGGGGAGCTGGAAGTTAGAAAAAAATATTAAGGTGAACTTTAGCCGTTAACCACTTCGACTCCGGAAGGTTTATCTGCCCCTTCCATTTTTTTGGCTCTGCCTTTGTTGAAATGACAATTGCTGTCATACAGTCACGAGAAGCTGTACACAAATTTGATATCCTTTTTTTTTTTCTTTTTTTTTTTTTCTTTTGGTGGTATTTGATCACCCCTTCTTTGTGCTATAAATAGAAAAAGACAGACGATATTTTTTGTTAGTAATGGCAGCTATCAGCGACTTATTTTTTATTTTTTTTGCTAGACTGCGACATTGAGGTGGACAAATCTGACACTACAGTCTCATACACGTGATCTGATTTTCAAACGGGAATTGTGTGTCGACGGACTGTTTGTACTCTCCATTGGACAATTGTCTGATTTTCCGCAGACAAATGTTGGCTGGCAGGCTTATAAATTTTTCACGGACAACTGTCTGTTATCAGATTTTTCTGATCGTGTGTACACAAATCCGTCAGACAAAAGTCCAAAGTACAAACACGCATGCTAGAAATCAACGCTCGCCTAACGCAACATTAGCAGAAGGTGCCCAAAGGGTGGCACTAAAGAGCTGAAAAAAACACGTAGTACGTCACTACGTTTGTGTTTGTTGGCCGACAATCGTGTGCCGTTTGTATGCAAGACAAGTTCCTGGCCAACGCCTTCATCTGACGGTTTGTCTGCGGATAATTGGATCGTGTGTACGAGCCTTTAGTGACACTTTTTGGGAACCAGTGGCGCCAATACAGTGATCGATGCTAAGGAAAAAAAATGCACTGTCACTATATAAATGACACTGGCAGGGAAGGGGTTATCAGGGGGCGATCAAAGGGGTAAAGTGTTCCCTATGTGTGCTTTCTAACTGTAGGGGATGTGTTTTGACTAAAGGAAGAGGACACACTGATTGGCTCCCGCTGTGTCCATTCCCAGCGGGGCTCGCGCCCCAGAGCATATCACAGGAATTGCGTACAGGTGGTTTTGTGTCTTAAGGGCCACCCTGCCACAGTAAATGTACATGGGGCAGTCCTTAAGTGGTTAAGGTATGTATTGGGTAAATTTTATAAAATCATAAAAATGCTTGTGTGTGTCTGAGGAGGGGGTTGGAGAGATGGGTGATTGTTGGTAGGCGATGGTGCGATTGTGTGTGTGTTTTTTTTTTTTTTTTGAAAGGTGTTTATATTTTTCCATCAACACATAAAAAAAACAATATAGCACCCTACAATGACGATATTGAGGTGCGGCAAATAACCATATCATGTCTTGTAGGCCGACATGGCCGAATATTAACAAGAAGGAACAATAACTCAATCCCCCCACAGCCAGAACAATGGTGGCGGGGGTAATGGGGTCAAGATGGGCGATTGTTGGTGGGCGATTGTTGGTGTGAGCTGGGTGATGGTTGGTGATTGTTGGTGGGAGATGGGTGATTGTTGGTGAACAATGGTGGCAGGGGTAATGGGGTCAAGATGGGCGATTTGTTGGTGGGAGATGGACGATTGTGGGTGATTGTGGGAGATGGGCGATTGTTGGTGGGAGATGGGCGATTGTTGGTGGGAGATGGGCGATTGTTGGTGGGAGATGGGCGATTGTTGGTGGGAGATGGGCGATTGTTGGTGGGAGATGGGCGATTGTTGGAGGGAGATGGGCGATTGTTGGGAATTGCTGAAAGGGTTACATTCAGAACTATTTTTTGTTATGACTGAATTTTTTTTTACCTACAATTTTTCATATTAAGGCAAATATTGGAAACATATTTCTATGGTCTTATAGTTTCATAAGATTTTACTGAAGAAAAGAGAACATGAAACTCGGACACTGGCTACTCTGCCCACGCAGGGGATGAAAAGTCACTACAAATAAAGGAAACAAGCGTAATAGCAATAATATCTGTTCCGACAAAAAAAGAACAATTGGCTTTGTTTCTTGCGCAACACAAAATCAATGATTAATAAAAAGAGAAGATGACAGAGGTGGTTCAAGCATGAGTAGCTGTAGAATTTCATAGGTATCTTATCATTAATGTAACCTTAGAACTCTAAAGCTTTTGTTGCCAGAACTATATATCCATAATGATCCAGCCGTAGTTAAGTGTTTAAGAAGGTCTTTGTGGAGTCAGTTTGTATTGCAATAATTTTTTTTAGAGAGCCATATAGAGTTACCAATTAAATACAATAAGGTGGTTATTCTCCATATTCATATGTAGGTCCAGATAGCTATTGCTGGATCAATCTGTAAGCCATCAATTTTATCTTTGTTGCCTAACAAAACTGCAGCGGCCTTTGGGGTTAACTCTATTCTCTCTGGGCAACCTGTATTACAGGATTAAATGCACAGTGTTATATGGTGCAAATATGTCTATCAACTCGTCAAGCTAAATGGAAATCATTTATTTTGAATGTTGGATTTCTACTCTTCCAGTATTAACCTTGGATCTGTTAAATTCTGAGATGTTCTATTTCATACATGCAGTACAAGGCAAAGAAAATGCTCACCATAGTACAGATCCAGTGACATCAAATACAATCTTTCCTATTTTTGGCTTTTAAGTGATTGCACTCAGATTAATTTGGACTCCTATATATCAACACTAGACACTTGGTGGATGGGAAGAGAACCAGGTTTTTGGCCCTGTTGAAATAATAGGCTCTTTTTATTTGTGCTTTATATGCACATTTTAAATATATTTTTACAAGTCCATAATTTATCATTTTGTAGGGTTTTGTTATTTTGTCTGGTGGCTACACTCTACTACAAATCCCTTTTTTTTTTTTTTTTTTTTTTTTAATTGAAATTTTTGTCAAAATATCCCTTTTTTAGTGTTTTTTTTTTTTTTGGCTGTCTATATTCCTGCTGAGGAAATTCACCCTCATTATTATCTTATTCACTTTCTCTATTTTTCCCCTTTAACCATTATTTGTGGGACCAGAAGGGAGTAAAATTATAAACTGAGTTTTCACTGGAATAGGAGGTTGTGGGAAATCAATGGATACACTTGGAGAAATTTCTGTTCAACTTCCTGTTGTGTCCAGGGAAAAGGAAGTAAAGCGAAAAGTTCCCCAATGGGAGAAAAAACATAACTTGACAAGGTGTTTACCCTTCCCTACTTTAGCTAAATATATGTAAACTATTTGGGCTTTATATATACTTTAATCTGTTTAAAGCTTGACTATACTGACTTTCACAGTGCTGTGGTATCTTAGAGCCGGCTGCTGACATCTTCAGCCTGTCTGCTTCTGGGTACCACTCTTTGTCTGTGTTTGTTGTAGGGCTGCAACGATTAATTGATAATGAAATTTGTTGTCAACGATTTTCATGATTGATTAGTTGGTCCGCACCTTCCTCCCTGTCCGTCCGTCAAATAAATCCTCCTCCTGTCTGTGTACAAGGCGCCGCCGTATGTTACAAGGCACGTCCGCGCCTCCTCCTCCCCACTGATCTTCTCCGCCCCTCCCTCTGCTGCCTCGAGGGAATAGAGAGGCGAGAAGCAGCTGCAAGGGGAGCAGAGCTGGCGAGCTGCACGCTGACTGTGAAAGGCAGTAAAATAAAACTTAAACCGTACATTCATTTTTATGAGAAGTGCCCCGTCGTAACACTCTTAAGTATTCCTGGTGGAGTGGGTGCCCCATCATTGGTGTTCCGGGGGTTGGGTGGAATAGTAGTGCCCCATCATTGGTTTTCTTGGGGGGGGGGGGGGGGAATAGTGCCTGATTGGTGTTCCTGGGAGGGGGACAATAGTGCCCCATTGGTGTTCCTGGCAGGGGGACAATAGTGCCCCATTGGTGTTCCTGGCAGGGGGACAATAGTGCCCCATTGGTGTTCCTGGGAGGGGGACAATAGTGCCCCATTTGTTTTCCTAGGAGGAGAATAGTGCCCCATCATTGGTGTTCCTGTGAGGAATAGTGCTCCCATCATTGGTGTTCCCGGGAGGAATAGTGCTCCCATCATTGGTGTTCCCGGGAGGAATAGTGCCCCCATCATTGGTGTTCCCAGGAGGAATAGTGCCCCCATCATTGGTGTTCCCAGGAGGAATAGTGCCCCCATCATTGGTGTTCCCGGGAGGAATAGTGCCCCCATCATTGGTGTTCCCGGGAGGAATAGTGCCCCCATCATTGGTGTTCCCGGGAGGAATAGTGCCCCCATCATTGGTGTTCCCGGGAGGAATAGTACCTCATCATTGATGTTTTATTCTGCAGTTTGAGTGTAACACTCAGTTTTTTCATTATTACTTTTAAATCAACAGAAAAATGGTATATATATGTTTTTTTATGATTTTATCCAATTAATCGAAAAAATAATCAGCTGATTAATCGATTATGAAAATAATTGTTAGTTGCAGCCCTAGTTTGTTGGCTGAGATGATGTCAATCCCATGTATGCCGTAAAGTACATTCATCTTGAAATTTGATGAAATTGTACAGGGCAGACAGGCAGCTAAGAAAATTTAAATCCTTGGGTTTTTGAAGTCCCGCCCCCTTTGGGAAGTAACGCGTACGGAACCACGTGACTTTTGTTTGTGACATCACCCGTGTCTTACACGCTGATTCTTGTTGAGTACATCACTATATGCTGTGAATCCTTTGCACTGAGGCTCAGTGCGTTACTTGTAAGTGCACCATTTATATTTTTAACCACTTGCCGCCCGCCCTATTACAAATTGACGGCGGCAAAGTGGTTTCATAATCCTAACCGGACGTCATATGACGTGATTAGGATTATGAGCCGCTGCGCGCCCCCGGGGGCGCGCATCGCGGCGATCGTTGTTGCGGGGTGTCAGTCTGACACCCGGCAACTACGATCTCGGTAAAGAGTCTCCGACGGAGACTCTTTACCATGTGATCACCCGTGTCCAATCACGGCTGATCACAGTGTAAATGGGAAGAGTCGGTGATCGGCTTTCCCTCACTCGCGTCTGTCAGACGTGAGTAGAGGAGAGCCGATCGGCTGCTCCTCTGACGGGGGGGGGTCTGTGCTGATCGATTATCAGCACAGCCCCCCCGAGGATGCCCACACTGGACCACCAGGGACACCACTAGACCACCAGGGAAAAGGTAATAAAAATCCATAATCCTCCCTAGACCACCAGGGTGCCAGTCAGCACAATGGGTGCCAATCAGTGCCCATAATGGATGCCAATCAGTGGCCACAATGGGCATCACTGATTGGCATGCATTATTGTTTGGCACTGATTGGCATCCATTACTATAACACCGATGCCGCCTATGAGTGCCCACCTGTGCCGCCTATGAGTGCCCACCTGTGTCGCCTATGAGTGCCGCCTATGAGTGCCCACCTGTGCCGCCTATGAGTGCCCACCTGTGCCGCCTATGAGTGCCCACCTGTGCCGCCTATGAGTGCCCACCTGTGCCGCCTATGAGTGCCCACCTGTGCCGCCTATGAGTGCCCACCTGTGCCGCCTATGAGTGCCCACCTGTGCCGCCTATGAGTGCCCACCTGTGCCGCCTATGAGTGCCCACCTGTGCCGCCTATCTATGCCCACCTGTGCCGCCTATCTATGCCCACCTGTGCCGCCTATCTATGCCCACCTGTGCCGCCTATCTATGCCCACCTGTGCCGCCTATCTATGCCCACCTGTGCCGCCTATCTATGCCCACCTGTGCCGCCTATCCATGCCCATCCGTGCCGCCCAATCCGTGCCAGCTATCAGTGCCAATTTGTGCCACCTATCAGTGTCGCCCATCCGTGTCGCCCATCCGTGTCGCCCATCCGTGTCGCCCATCCGTGTCGCCCATCCGTGTCGCCCATCCGTGTCGCCCATCCGTGCCACTTCATTGGTGCCACATTGGTGCCCATCAGTGCCACCTTATCAGTGCCCATCAGTGAAGGAGAAAACGTACTTATTTACAAAGTTTTGAAACTGAAACAAAAAAAAAACATTTTTTTTTTCAAAATTTTCGGTATTTTTTTATTTGTAGCGCAAAAAATAAAAACCGTAGAGGTGATCAAATACCACCAAAAGAAAGCTCTATTTGTGGGAAAAAAATGATAAAAATTTAATTTGGGTACAGTGTAGCATGACCGCGCAATTGTCATTCAAAGTGCGACAGCGCTGAAAGCTCAAAATTGGTCTGGGCAGGAAGGTGTTTAAGTGCCCTGTATTGAAGTGGTTAATAAATCTTTATTAAGATTACGGAGAGCACTCAATATAATTGCTTCCTTTTTATGTTATCTACCCACCTGGAGTTGATAGTGAGAGTCTCTATGATCTAGCAAGTTTACCGGCATCCATCCAGTGCTACTCGGAGATCCTGTTGTGCTCATCCCTTAAGGGAAAACAGCTAGTGAGACCTCATAGATCTATTCCGGGGTCCATTTCTTGAGGTGAGCTGCTAGAATTATCGTTTGGTGGAGGTTGTCACTGAGTCAACTTATCTATCAATTTATAATCACTTCATTGGACACTTGTTGGTGCTTGCTGACCATCTTATGTGAAGAGCATGGACTTTATATCATCATTTATTTAGTATTGTTTTGAAATGTTTTGCACTATACTGCTTTTTTGTATAGTTACGATTGGGGATTTGACCTTTTGACCCTCAGTGTTCTAGCTGCTGTTTTTAGGGTTTCATTTGCGCTGATTGATTTTCTTTTATTTAGTACTGGAGAATGTCCAGATACTACAGAATATCAGAAAAGGTTAGGATATTTTTTTCTTGGAGGATATAAAATTTACCAACACAAATGGAAAGCTGTAGAAGGGTACCAGTAATGATTGCATATCTTCCATGCGTATGAGCAATGAAGAATCTCTGACAAAAAGAAAAGCCTCCTCTGTGATGGTCACCTCAACACAGAAACCATGCAGAACAAAACATGGTAAGTCGGTAATGGGAAAAGATGGGCTGCGTGGAACCTATAGGCCAGGGATGGCGAACTTGGGCACCCCAGATGTTTTGGCACTACATTTCCCATGATGCTCATGCACTCTGCAGTATATTGAGCATCATGGGAAATGTAGCTCCAAAACATCTGTGGTGCCAAGGTTCGCCATCGTTGCTATAGGCAATACAGTATTAGTGCCTGCCTACCTGGTCTTTTGTCCTCCTACATTTTTTGAGCAAAGCTTTCATAATTCAGTTCCTCTTTAGTTCTTCTTTTTATAGGTATGCCATGCTTTTAATAAAGGGGCTCAATGCTGAAATTCCCTATTTGATGTAGTGAAAAACCCACCAATGTGCACCATTACCTCACAGGATGCTCATGATTGACTGCAAATGGGTCTCCTAGAGATTCATGCTTTCTTGCTGCCCCAGTTGTATACAAGCAGAAACATTTTTCAAATCTTGCTCATTAAAGGTCCCAGAAGACCAGAATTGGAACTGTTGCAGAATGACACTAATACTGCATCAGCTGATAATGATTAATAAGCTTACTCATAAACTCTGCAGGTTTGCCTCTGCTGTTTATCATTCTGCTGTTCTTTATTCATGTGAAGGCATGTTATCACTAATATAAGCAAATGATTTAACATTTACAAAGTGCTAAAATGACCACATGATATAACCCTAATCTTGTTCCAGTAAAACGGCAACCCTTTCTATGGGTACAGATTGCTTTTGCTGTCCCCTATTCCTCAAAAGGTCATACACATGTACAAGACTGACCACTCATTCTCAGCAGATCATAACTGTTAATGGTGGAGGTGGGCACAAACACTGCATGCCTATTGACCCCAGTGGCTCCTGAAGAAGCGGCTTATGAGGTTAGCTGATTTGCATGCTAGCAGCAACCCGCTTTAGAAACCGAAACCAGTATTAGAAGGTTGTAAGATCGAAGCAGTTCTAACCTTGCACACCAGTCTGCATTTTTAGAGTTTTTCTTTAATGTAGACTTGCACCCAAAGAAATCTTTGAAGCTATTTGCCTTGTTGGTACAGTAAGGTCCTTGAACGTACTTTTACTACTGTTTGTCTGTAAGGAAAGGAGGAGGAAATGGACTATCGGGGTCTGGGGGAAGCGTCCCCCTTCTGACGAAGCTTGGAGTAACAACAGGGAGGATGGAATTAAGAGAGGAAGTTTTACTCTTCTTATTTCTCTGTCTTCATCGCCTTTCTTTTGTTTTTTTGTTTACCTGGGTTCATTTGTGTATCCATCTTTATTGGATAGTATATTGGAAACATACAGGAGTAAATAGAATGCAACGAGGTGGTATTATGTTTTTTAAAGTCTGGATGTATGCACAGAAATGAAATGTTAAATACAGAAGGATTGTTCATTGTTGTCCCGTTTTATAAAAAGAAAAATAAAGAAATTAAAAAAACACTTATGTCCTGCCCAGGACTACATGTCCCATGAGGCATTGCTCCTCACACATTCACAAGTTCTCAGGCACTTGATGGCATATATGGATGATATACTGAGCTGTATGTGTGCGATAAGTAAACAATGCATTCTGTATGCAGGCCAACTAATCGGCTGGCTGATTAATCGACTATAGAAATTGTAATCGATCAATTTCATAAACGATTAGTTGTCGATTAATCGATTAGTTGTTTCAGCCCTAATGTATATATCTAAAATAGTATTTGGTTCAGTTTTCAAATGTTAACAAAGTGTATTTTTTTTAACTATAAGAAATTGGCTATCTTGGCGAGTAGCTGCTAAACACGCAGGAGCTAAGTTTTAAGGCCTGAATGTATGACTGGGATGTGGACATAATAAAAGTTAGTTTGTTTCTATAGAAAACACTTGGAGGCTTATTAATAATTAGGAGATTGCTATATGTGCATTTAAAAATAGTTCCTAGCAGAATTTATTGTATTGCTCCGATTTGAGATCCTGGAGAACCCTTATCTCCTACTGTCATCGAAATCTGTTTCTAATTATTTCATTAAACTTAGGAGCTGCAAATCAAGGCCACTTTGCCCACAGCTTGTCATGGGATCTGTTCGTGAAGAACGTTTCCAACAATGGTGTCGTACAGTGTGAATTTAAAGCTCTTTGCCAGTTAGGATAAAACAACATTTTCCGTACCCACTCCACCAGCCCCTAGCTGATCACTAGCTTTTATTATAAATAAGCGCTAATTACCTAAAATCTTGCTGACGTGACGGGTACTGGGCCTTTTCTTTCTGGTCTGTAGCTTAAGAAGGTCCAGTCTGCAGTGTTCTGAGTGTTGCTGATGTCCTTTGGCTACCAGAAGTGACCATCACAGTGTTCTGAAGGCTGCCAATGGAGGTAACAGTGGAAGATATCAAGGGTAGCAAGAAAGCTGTTTTTTTTATATGTTTTTTTAAACTTTATTGCCACAACACACTGTAGTAAAGTACAGCATGCTGTCCTTTTTCATAGCACACACCACCACAGCGCAGTGGTGCCAACTTTCATAATTAAAATCAAAGGAAATTGCCTTTTGGTTTGTGTTTGGCATGCACTGGAAAAGGCTGCTCAGTTTGTTCCAATGCACCTGGTGCTTATAGGACTTAAGAATGTGGCATACTTGGTACATTTGACACTGATGGCTGCTCTGTGATGAAATTATTTGTCCATAATAATAAAAAGAAAAAATAGGACTACAAAGTAAATACAGGCAGTGAAAGTGTTAGTGTTCCCTCATGTTGGCGGTCATTGGTGAAATGCCAGGTTACATTGAGTGTCAGTTGAAACGTGACCCCTTACATTGGTGTTCTGTGGACGTGGATTGTTGAGAGAGAGAGAGAGAGAGAGAGAGACTTCTTTACATTGGAGCTCATTAAGAGAAGGGGCCTTTAGACTGGTGGCCAGTGGGAGAAGAGGCCTATTACGTTGGTGGTCAGTGAGAAGAATGCCACCATTGCAAATGGCTAAAAAGATTATTATTGCAATGACTACTTATACAGGAATCTCAAATATTAACTCAATTAACCCCCTAGCAACCTCTGGAGAAAACATGATTGAGTTAGACTGCTTTACACCCATGTATGCCTAGTGTTAACTCCTTCACATCTAGGGTAAAACAAAGCTTGATTCCTAAGCCCAATTTTGCAACTTTAACGTGATATGTATGGTTTTACTAACACATAACTACTTTGTGCATCCAGGTGGATTATTTCTTTTTTTTTTTTTTCAGTACAAATTAGCTATTTTATTAGGCATATTTTATTATTCGGAAAACTGGCCCAAAATATTAAAAGTAAGTTTTTATTTTTTTATTTTTTTTATAAATGTAACTGGTATATTTCTTTCTACTACCATAACCTACCACCAAAGAACAACTCAAAATAAATTCCCCTGCTCTTGATAATCTCAGCAATACCACATGCAGTATGTTTTGTAACCATAGAGCACATTTTCCTTTTTTTTTTTTTTTTTACTACCTAAAACACACAGACACAAACTGAAACTAATTTAAAAAAAAAAAAAAATCTATATCAAGAATTATTATATTTTTCTTTCCACACACTTTGTTCCTTTCTCTGTCCTTGCAGAGATGGGGAAAAAAAAAAATATCTGTCTCACAGTGACTGATCACTGCGATTAGCTATTCAGAGGCTTTAACCGCAATCAGGTGACCCGGAATTGGACGTTGTCGTTCCCAATCATTAGAACGGGGACTGGGGGTCTCGGTGAGAACCCGTTTTCTGTGCTTGTAGCGTGCCATGCTCCCAGTACAAAGGGAGATGCGTAAATATTGACCACCACGGAAAAAAAGCCTAGTCCAGTGGGGCCGCATATTTGCATATGTGGCCGGCGTGAAGGGGTTACACTTGCTCAGAGCAGCCCGCTCAGTTGTTCAATCCAGTTTTGCTTCTGTAAATTAACTAGGTTAGTGACCGGTAGTGGTCGCTCCATTTGTTCATTTCTCTCTCATTGTTTATGTAGCGGCCATAACCCTTTGTAGGGTGGCCTTGACTTATTGGGCTTACCGGTTACCTCCGCTTGGCTTGTTCTTCCACATCTAGGGGTTCCCAGGGTTGATACCCAACAACTTGGACGCTGACACCAATAAAGCCCTTTTGAAAGGTTTTCTTTTGCAGGAGTAACATCCAATAACACAGTTTCATATAGGAACAGAGGGCAAGGGTGAAGAGCTCAGGCACCTTGAACTGCAGACATAACAAAGTCTCTAATACCACCCAGAGAGTAGCCACTCACAGCTGGGCACTTCAAGGCTGAACAGATCTCTAGCCAGAGATCATGCCAATCAGCACGTTGATTCAGAACTTGTCAAATCTTCTGAACGTGTACAAGTTATAACTGAGAGTGAACAGGATCCTTTTACCTCAGTACCTGGAACGTTCGCTGTCTTCTTGATAGTACTGGAAAAAGCGTGGATTCCTCAATGTCCTTCCCAACTCAGTAACCAGGCACTTCTCAGGATGCCACTTGTCGGCCCTCCTCTGAAGAGTCCTCTCCCAGTCATTTCCACGAGCTGTGGTGCCCCTCCAAGCCGAGAGCACACCCGGACACCTTGAATCCTCCCTCAGTTACTGCGCTTCAGACCAGCCGGTTCCGAGACTCGGGAACATATGGATCCCTACCCCAGACCAGGCGGGTCTATTGGGGGAAACCAACAGAAGCATGTTGCAGGATGTCGAACACCCCGTGACCCCTCGCGGGGATACCCCGTTCCTGGAACCAAGAACAGACTACACGGGCCTCACAAACGCCTCTCCCAAACACGTGACCTCAACATCTTAAGTACTCCTTCCCAGACTCCTCAGCGGGGCCCGGCACACCCACTGATTGATTGGTTCCGAGAAGGTTGATACCAAAAACGTCCAACCAGGCCTGGTTCTGGTTTGTCATGCGCACCTCACTGTACACATGACCAGGCAGAACTTCTAACACAGCCCAGCCAAAATGATGTCAAAGTTAACCTACATAATTAACCCTCAGAACCTCTACTGTTCTGAGGCAAAAACTAAATTTACACATGACATTTACTAAGTCCTCACTTTGTGAATGAATAGGAAGCCCTCTGTACAGAGTGCTTCCTGGTCATTCAGTGCAGCTGTGGCTGCAGAAGAGAAAATTATCAGCGTTTGTGTCCTACAATCTTTTTCTATCTCAAAACTAAAACATAAGGGGTCTAATATTTAATCAAAGCACCCCCCCCACCCCAAACATGAAAGTTAAATGTTTCCATGATTGGGAGTCAAAGCTGCTTGTGTACTTCTGTGGACAGCAGCTGGTACAAGTTAATAACAGGCTGGTGGGGATGTCTTTCACAAACTCTGCAAGCTGTACATAAAATATTGCAAAAATGGTTTGACACCAATTTAGGCCTCATTCAGATGAGCGTACTACAGAGTGCCTGTGCAAGGGCTTTGTTTACCCACACAAGGATGCACAGTTGTTCCTCCATCCACATGCAGGCAGTCTTACTCATGCCAATGGGAACACAGTGACTCCCAATTTGACATTTGTGTGGGTGCACTGCCCTGAATGCATACTGTCTGAATTTGGGGCCATGCATCTGCACAGATGGCAAATTAAGAGCAGTAGCTGCGTTTGTGCACTGCTGCATCCTGTTTGACATGTATGGGACTGCCTGCATGGGGATGCATATTACACCTGTGCATTTTTGTGTCGGTAAACACGGTCCTCACACGCTGTGATATGCCAATGTTAATGAGACCTTAAGGCCCCTTTCACACTTGTATGACTTGTCCTGTGACTTGGGACTGCAAAGTTGCATGACAAGTCATTCCCCATGATTTCCAATGACAACCATTCCTATTAGTATGACTTCAAAGTAGTCCTTGCACTACTTTGGTCCAACTTCCATGCGAGTTGAGGTCCATAGACATCAATGTTAAATCCTTAAAGTCACATGCAAATCGCACCTGAAGCATATAGACGCAATTTCAGTACTATTTCAGTACGACTTTGTAAGCCCAAGCTGGCTATGCCAAAGTTGCAGCAAAGTCGTACGGTTTCCAAATGGCATCGAAAACGCGTCTAAATTGCGTCTAAATTGTTTAAAGTCGTACTTTTGAAATCGCAATGGAAATTGCACGATTTTGAAGT
Organism: Lithobates pipiens; assembly: GCF_037356315.1. Lineage (NCBI taxonomy): Eukaryota > Metazoa > Chordata > Amphibia > Anura > Ranidae > Lithobates > Lithobates pipiens. Next base: position 83,790,472 of record NW_027507784.1, on the reverse strand, counting down.
TGTTCAAGTGTGAAAGGGGCCTAAAGTGGAGCACAGGGCCCGACATCAAAAGGGTTAACATGTATTAGTCTTATAGTGCCTTGGTGACTAATAAGCTGTGATCTAAGGCCAATCCCTGGCTCAGCACATATATTCATATTGCTTCAGCAGGAGGTGATCAAGATTTAAATCTGTTTGAACAGTATGGAGTCCTTCCCTTGCTGGGGATGGCGTTCGTATTCTCCCTGTCACTGCAGAGATGTCAAAGTGCGCACATTGCAGAGTTTAGTAATGGGCTGTGACGGTGCTAATTTCCTCTGCTCCCCATATCGGGCTCGTCTCAGCCGCCTCTAGACTTCCAACAGAAAGCAATATTGTCCACTCCGCAATTGCTTTAAGGGGACTGAACAATTCAGCAACAAAAGCTTAGTGCAGGCTGTGAATCAGCTGGTGTGCGCATATAAAAAGATGATTAATGTACGCAAACGACTTTCTGTAATGAAGCCAAGCCTTTTCTGTACTCCGTAGCCAAAATGGCTGCATCCCACTCTAGTAATTAACATTCGGAGTGACACCAAGCGCATTAATCATCGGCTGTCATGAAGGAACTTCAACCCTTTTTATTTCGTGAAATAAAAAAAAATTAAAAATAAGAAAATTGGGATTTGGCAGAAAAAAATACAAATTTAAGAAATTGCACAAAACATTTTTTTGTTGTTGTTGCAGATGTCGCAAAGTTTTTTTTTCTTCTATTTATGCTTGTACCCGTGGATTCTTACCGAAAAAACATCCATGTGGGAGATATAGGGACTGTCATTGCCGACTTTCTTTAGAAAATGTAAATTCCTTGGCTGTAATTCTGATTCTTTTTCTTTCATACTTTGAGGTATCAGCTGGGAACGTGTATGGAGGTTGAAGGTTTTTGGCTTCGCTTGTTACGTGATCATTTTTAGGTTTTTGAGCCATAGAATTTCAGCCTCTTCCCATGATCAGCCAGCCTAATTGTAGTTTTGCTTGTGGATAAGCAGAGGGGGGGACGTGTACAAGTTCCATCTGGTATCTGTACCCGAGTGCCCTGACACCAGAGCCCTTGTGGATACTTAAAAGCCCTGACCTATTTGCTAGTGGTTGCAGCAGGTGCTCAGCAGTGGCAGCCAACGCCCAGGATTGTTAAAGCGGAGTTCCACCCTAAAGTGGAACTTCCGCTCATTGGAACCCCCCCCCCCCCCTCCGGTGCCACAATTGGCACCTTTTGGGGGGGAGGGGGTGCAGATACCTGTATAGTACAGGTATTTGCACCCACATTTTCGGCATAGATAGCCGCTGATTCTGCGGTGCCAAACTCTGCATTTTGATAAACGGGCAACATTAAGGAGATATTCTAGCGAGCGGCCATTGGCGAGCTGTGTGCCACATGAAATCAGCACAAGGAACTTTTAATTATATTCACAAGGGTGAAAACAGAGGGGGGGGGAAGAATACAACCACCATATCTAACGATAGGTAAACTGCAATATATTTGTTGGTTTTGGGTTTAATACCGCTTTAAGCCGCAAGTCTAAACAAGCCCTAAAGTGTTCAGTACACAATTATTATTAGCTGCTTAAGGACCACCTCACGCCGATATACGTCGGCAGAATGGCACGGCTGGGCACAATCACGGACCTGTACGTGATTTTTTAAGTTCCTAGCCGTGGGTCGGGACCCTGTCCTGAGCTCCGTGGCCGCGGGACCAGCAGACTCGATCGCCGCTGTTGTCCTGCGATCGGGTCACAGAGCTGAAGAACGAGGAGAGGTCTGTGTAAACAAACCTCTCCCTGTGCTTCCTATTGTGGCTGTCACCGATCGTCTGTTCCCTTTTATAGGGAAAGACTATCAGTGACGTCACATGCCAGGCCACGCCCCCTACAATAAAAAAAACATATAAAGTCATACATAACACCTACACTGCCCCCTAGTGATTAACTCCTTCACTGCCAGTGTCATTTACACAGGAATCGGTGCATTTAAATAGCACTGATTGCTGTATAAATGACAGTGGTCCCAAAAATGTCAGATGTGTCCGCCATAGTGTCAGTCACAATAAAAATCGCTGATCTATAAAACTATCCTCTATTTTGTAAACGCTATAACTTTTGCGCAAACCAATCAATCTCTAATTGCTTTTTTTTTGTTTTGTTTTTACCAAAAATATGTAGAAGAATACGTATCGGCCTAAACTGAGGGGAAAAAAAGTTTTTTTTATGTATTTTTTGGGGATATTTATTATAGCAAAAAGTAAAAAATATTAACTTTTTCTCAAAATTGTCGCTCTATTTTTGTTTATAGCGCAAAAAATAAAAAACGCAGAGGTGATCAAATACCACCAAAAGAAAGCTCTATTTGTGGGAAAAAAAGGACGCTAATTTTGTTTGGGAGCCACGTCGCACGACCACGCAATTGTCAGTTAAAGCGACGCAGTGTCGAATCGCAAAAAGGGGCCTGGTCCTTTTGGCTGCTAGTTGGTCCGGGGCTTAAGTGGTTAAAGAGGGACTTTACCCTTCTCTTAATCGCTTCACACCCGCTGTGTAGATAAATGATGGACGGGCGGGATGCTCTCTTGTTCAGCTATGACTAAGATCCCATACACTCTATTAGATTTTCTGCAGATTTTTGTCTTCAGATTTACCAAAACCATGTAGTGCAAGGGCCTGCCTGATTGCATACAAATTGAAACTCTTAAGGTTTGACCTCATATTATATGGTTTTGTTAAATCTGAAGACAAAAATCTGCAGAAAATCTAATAGTGTGTATGGGGCTTTAGCACCATATCTGGTGTGAAACGCGTCAACAGCTGTGCAGTTAGTCTGTATTGCCCTGTGATGCTTTGATATCCATTTTTTAATAAAGGTGAACTTTTTTGCAGTGCGGCTATCCAGCATTCTATTTTTTCAATTATCTCTGTTGCAAACAGAGCCAACACCCTGCCTGATTGTGGAGACGGCTGTTCTCCGGAGAGGTGATTACTTTGGAGAGGTGCACTCCCATGCTCTCTTGTTAATTCAACATCACCTAGTCTCGCCACAATCAGTGATCCCTGGGACACAGCGCGACCCCAATCTCGGTAAAGAGCCGATGATGCAGCTCTTTACCCATGTTATCAGCTGTGCCCAAGCACGGCTGATCACATGTAAACTAGTGGGTGTCGTTTAACGGCTCTCCTCGCCACACACTGACTGAGTGTGAGAGGAGAGTGGATCAGCTGCATCTACTCACAGGGGAGACCTGTAGAGATAATCAGGGCACTGATTATCAGTGCAGCCCTAACAGTGCCCATCAGTGCTGCATATTAGTACCGCCTCATCTGTGCCCATCAATGCAGCCTGTCAGTGCCACCTCATCACAGTGAAGGAGGAAATTTACTTATTTAGAAAATCTTCGGACAAACTAAGAAAAACCTTTTATTTTAAAAAAAAAAATTCTATCTTTTTTTTTCGTTTTTTTTTTTTTTTTGCAAAAAAGAAAAAACCAAGCTATGTTTAAATACCACTAAATGAAAGCTCTATTTGCAGGAAAAAATTATAAAAATGTAACTTGGGTACAGTGTTGTCCTCCAAATTGTGACAGCGCTGAAAGCTGATGATTGGTCTGGGCAGGAAGGTGGTGGGGTGGTAAAAGTGCTCTGTAGGCAAGTGGTAGTAAATTCAATTTTTTTTTTTTCATTCTTGGCTACAGCTAAGCTTCATAATAAAGCTTACCTGTGGGTTAAATGAAATCTCCCAAATGTGCACCGTTATATAGATATTCTAGTGAGCAGGAGGTCATGTCACCCTTGCTTGCGCTTCTGAAGAAACGCCATTCTCGTGCCATTCATTCAGAGCTCTTTGCCTCACAGTGATGTCATCGCAGCTCGGCAATTCAAATGGATGCAGCCCACGAACCCAGAAGGAAAACTGGGTGTAGATGGAAGCCTTTGGAGCGGTGACACTACTGCTTTAAAGTGGTTGTAAACCCTTACAAACCACTTTGACCTAGATTAAGGCTTACCTGTAGGTCCAAGAAATATCTCCTAAACCTACACGGTTTAGGAGTTATTTGCCAAAAAAACAGGCACCGCTGTCTATGGCGCATGCGCCGTAGACAGCGGCGCGCAGGTGCACTGAGCGAACCGCTGTTAACGGCGATATGCCGCGAGTGACGGCCCCCGTGCGCATGCGCGGGAGTGATGTCATCGCGGCTCTGTCGAATGACAGCGCCGGAGCAGCGATACCCACCAAGAAGATGGAGGCTCCGTACTACAGGCTCCTGTGTCAGGTAAGTGACACATAATGGACTACTATGCAATGCCTCTCTCTCTCCCTCGCTCTCTCGCCTTCGCCCTCTCTCTCTCGCCTTCGCCCTCTCTCTCTCGCCTTCGCCCTCTCTCTCTCGCCTTCGCCCTCTCTCTCTCGCCTTCGCCTTCTCTCTCTCGCCTTCGCCTTCTCTCTCTCGCCTTCGCCCTCTCTCTCTCGCCTTCGCCCTCTCTCTCGCCTTCGCCCTCTCGCTCTCGCCATCGCCCTCTCGCCTTCGCCCTCTCGCCTTCGCCCTCTCGCTCTCGCCTTCGCCCTCTCGCCTTCGCCCTCTCGCCTTCGCCCTCTCGCCTTCGCCCTCTCGCCTTCGCCCTCTCGCCTTCGCCCTCTCGCCTTCGCCTTCGCCCTCTCGCCTTCGCCCTCTCGCTCTCGCCTTCGCCCTCTCGCCTTCGCCCTCTCGCCTTCGCCCTCGCCCTCTCGCCCTCGCCCTCTCGCCCTCGCCCTCTCGCCTTCGCCCTCTCGCCTTCGCCCTCTCGCCTTCGCCCTCTCGCCTTCGCCCTCTCGCCTTCGCCCTCTCGCCTTCGCCCTCTCGCCTTCGCCCTCTCGCTCTCGCTCTCGCCTTCGCCCTCTCGCTCTCGCTCTCGCCTTCGCCCTCTCGCTCTCGCCTTCGCCCTCTCGCTCTCGCCTTCGCCCTCTCGCTCTCGCCTTCGCCCTCTCGCTCTCGCCTTCGCCCTCTCGCTCTCGCCTTCGCCCTCTCGCTCTCGCCTTCGCCCTCTCGCTCTCGCCTTCGCCCTCTCGCTCTCGCCTTCGCCCTCTCGCTTTCGCCTTCGCCCTCTCGCTTTCGCCTTCGCCCTCTCGCTCTCGCCTTCGCCCTCTCGCTTTCGCCTTCGCCTTCTCGCCTTCGCCCTCTCGCCTTCGCCCTCTCGCCTTCGCCCTCTCGCCTTTGCCCTCGCCCTCTCGCCCTCGCCCTCTCGCCTTCGCCCTCTCGCCTTCGCCCTCTCGCCTTTGCCCTCTCGCCTTTGCCCTCGCCCTCTCGCCCTCGCCCTCTCGCCTTCGCCCTCTCGCCTTCGCCCTCTCGCCTTCGCCCTCTCGCCTTCGCCCTCTCGCCTTCGCCCTCTCGCCTTCGCCCTCTCGCCTTCGCCCTCTCGCCTTCGCCCTCTCGCCTTCGCCCTCTCGCCTTCGCCCTCTCGCCTTCGCCCTCTCGCTCTCGCCTTCGCCCTCTCGCTCTCGCCTTCGCCCTCTCGCTCTCGCCTTCGCCCTCTCGCTCTCGCCTTCGCCCTCTCGCTCTCCCTCGCTCTCCCTCGCTCTCCCTCGCTCTCCCTCGCTCTCCCTCGCTCTCCCTCGCTCTCCCTCGCTCTCCCTCGCTCTCCCTCGCTCTCCCTCGCTCTCCCTCGCTCTCCCTCTCCCCCCCTCGCGCTCTCTCCCCCCCTCGCGCTCTCTCCCCCCCTCGCGCTCTCTCTCCCCCCCTCGCGCTCTCTCTCCCCCCCTCGCGCTCTCTCTCCCCCCTCGCGCTCTCTCTCCCCCCCTCGCGCTATCTCTCCCCCCTCGCGCTCTCTCTCCCCCCTCGCGCTCTCTCTCCCCCCCTCGCGCTCTCTCTCCCCCCTCGCGCTCTCTCTCCCCCCCTCGCGCTCTCTCTCCCCCCTCGCGCTCTCTCTCCCCCCTCGCGCTCTCTCTCCCCCCTCGCGCTCTCTCTCCCCCCTCGCGCTCTCTCTCCCCCCTCGCGCTCTCTCTCCCCCCTCGCGCTCTCTCTCCCCCCTCGCGCTCTCTCTCCCCCCTCGCGCTCTCTCTCCCCCCTCGCGCTCTCTCTCTCCCCCCTCGCGCTCTCTCTCCCCCCTCGCGCTCTCTCTCTCTCCCCCCTCGCGCTCTCTCTCTCTCCCCCCTCGCGCTCTCTCTCTCTCCCCCCTCGCGCTCTCTCTCTCTCCCCCCTCGCGCTCTCTCTCTCTCCCCCCTCGCGCTCTCTCTCTCTCCCCCCTCGCGCTCTCTCTCTCTCCCCCCTCGCGCTCTCTCTCTCTCCCCCCTCGCGCTCTCTCTCTCTCCCCCCTCGCGCTCTCTCTCTCTCCCCCCTCGCGCTCTCTCTCTCTCCCCCCTCGCGCTCTCTCTCTCTCCCCCCTCGCGCTCTCTCTCTCTCCCCCCTCGCGCTCTCTCTCTCTCCCCCCTCGCGCTCTCTCTCTCTCCCCCCTCGCGCTCTCTCTCTCTCCCCCCTCGCGCTCTCTCTCTCTCCCCCCTCGCGCTCTCTCTCTCCCCCCTCGCTCTCTCTCTCCGCCCTCGCTCTCTCTCTCCGCCCTCGCTCTCGCTCTCTCGCCCTCGCTCTCTCGCCCTCGCTCTCTCGCCCTCGCCCTCTCGCCCTCGCCCTCTCGCCCTCGCCCTCTCGCCCTCGCCCTCGTCCTCGCTCTCTCGTCCTCGCTCTCTCGCCCTCGCTCTCTCGCCCTCGCCCTCGCTCTCTCCCCCCCGCCCTCGCTCTCTCCCCCTCGCCCCTCTCTCTCCCCCTCGCCCCTCTCTCTCCCCCTCGCGCTCTCTCTCCCCCCCTCGCTTTCTGTTTCTCAATTTTTCTATCATGCAGTTTTTGTAACAGCTGTCAGTGGCATTTAGCAGTTATTATCCAGTGCTTCCAAACACAGGAGAAGTTAGCTGTACACGCAGCCAGGAGTGCGCACTGCTGTCATCTCTTAAAATAGCAGTGAGGTTACACTGTCTTACCTCTCATTCTACTTGGTTGTATATAATTAATTCCATAAGGAATTGGCCTTCAGCGATCTGTCATGGAGTCATCACAGAGAGGTGTCTGCAGCCGCTTTTGCTCAAGCACAGGAATCGGAAAGACATGGCAAATTGATATTAAAATAAGTGTTTCAGCAAATTGAAATCTTACGGCATTGTTTTAAAGGGTCTCTCCAGTTAATAGGATGAGCCGAGGGTAACAAGAGAGGCTGAAGCAGCATCTTATCTGGTTCCCTTGCGGACAATGTGTTCATGCAGGTAGGAAGCACATACACGCTGCCAGATAATGTGACGCTTTAGGAGCCCCTGGCCTTCTACATTGTTCATCCCGTTAAAGAAGAACTGTACAATCAAGCAGATGAATATACTTTTAATGAACAGGGAGTTTATATAAAAATTTAAAAAAATTATTATTATTCATCTGACAAACATTTCTTGTGTAATCATACAGGGAGATATCCAAAAGGAGATGGGACTTGGCTAAGGAGTATACAGTATGGTGTACAGATTTGTTAAAGGGCCAGGAAGATGGACTTTGTGATAGGAAAAGGATTTCACTAAAATGTTCACGCACATAATATCCAAATATATAATAGTGCCACATTGCTCTCCCATCAATCACCAAAATCAATTAAGTGTTCAGTATAACAAAGTCAAAATCAATATGTGTAGAAAACTGTACAATAGTAAAAACCGATATGCTGTATAACAAGACATTAATGTGCATCAAGTCTCTTATTTTGTGATACCAAGATCAAACATTTCCGGTGCTCCCCTGCAAATGCTTTACCTTTAGTGTGTTCAAAACTCTCAGCTTCTTTTATAGACCTAAATATGATGCAGGTCAGAATGCACTGTTCCCTTTAAAGGGTTAATGAACACAACTTTTCTCTCTTTCTCCAAACCAGGAACTTTGGTATGGGACAACAAGGTATATGCCCCTTTAAGGGGAAGAGATCTTTACTCCTATCTCCTCAGCCAGCCAAACAGATGGCAATATGCTCAAAATAAAGTAAAAAAAACTCAAATTGCGCAACAATCTAATGCATACATAAAAAATAAAAAAAATGACAAAATACATTTGCTGATCCCCTGCAGAAACATTGCCTCCAATATACTGCAATTGCTGTGTGCATTGTTTCTTTCTGTTTGTGACGTCACTCAGCTCCGCTCTACGCGAATCGTCCATCACATGACTTCATCAGGGGCTCCTGATTTTTGGGATAACTGACATTTATATTTCTTATTTCTTGTGGGGTTTTTACTTGTGTATAGTTTGTTACACATATTGATTTTATTTGTTGTTTGAACGTTTATTCATTTTTTGTGATTGATAGATTAGAGCTGCAAGATTAATCGTTAAAAGATTGTGATCTCGATTCGACCCTCCCCCCCAACATGATCTTTAATCCAACATCTCCACGATTCATGTAAAAAGTGCAACGCAGTTCCCCTGCTCACAGCTGTCAAACATTTTGGGCTTTTTTCCGACATTGGTCAGTGCTGAAAGAGACAGATAAAAAGAAACATTGTATCTTTCCTTTTGTTTATTCACGTGCTTTTAGATCAGGTCCACCGGCCTGTTTTTCATTCAACCCCAATCCTGTTCGTGATATCCAGACAGATGGTCACCCTATTTTCTATCCGTCTGGAGAATCAGATGGGATTGGATGAAAACGGACAGGCGGACCGTTTTCATCCGATCTCCATAGAGGACGGCGGGGCTTTTACTGGTCCATCTCTGTCAGGTTGATCCCTGCTGAGCAAAACTAAGTCTGTACACGGACAAGCCCACGTGAAAGGATCCTTACAGATCAAAGGGATGAACTTTGGTCTGCAAATGAAGTCAGTTTAAAGCAACCTTATCAAGTAAAAAAAAAAAAAGTGTGTGTATATATGCCGACACGCACGCTGATGTACGTCCACAGAATGGCACGGGCAGGCATATTGGCGTACAGGTACGTCCAATCTTTAATGCCGCCCTGCCATCGCGAGCGCGCCGCCGGCGGCGCGTTCACATGCCAGTCGGGACCCCGTGAGTCCGGTCGCGTGTCCCGCAGACTCGATTGCCACGGGCATACCCGCGATCGTCTCACGGGGCGGCTGAACGAGTAAAATGCAGTTGTAAACAGCATTTCCCCGTTCTGCCTAGCAACTAGTGACGCTGATCTCTGCTCCATGTGATTGGAGCAGAGATCAGTGTTCACTAAATTAAAGCCCAGCCCCCAACATTTAGTAACACACTCCCTAGGAACACTTAACCCCTACACTGACACCCACTGGTTAACCCCTTCACTGCCAGTGTCATTTACACAGGAATCACTGCATTTATATAGCAGTGATTGCTGTATAAATGACAATGGTCTCAAAAATGTCTGTGTCCGCCATAATGTCGCAGTCACAATAAAAATCGCTGATTGCCGCCATTACTAGTAAAAAAAAAAAAATATATATTAATAAAAATGCCATAAAACTATCCCCTATTTTGTAAACGCTATAACTTTTGCACAAACCAATCAATCGCTTATTGCGAAAAAAATTTTTTTTTATATATTTTTGGGGGATATTTATTATAACAAAAAGTAAAAAATAATGTGTTTTTTTCAAAATTGTCGCTCTATTTTTATTTATAGCGCAAAAAATAAAAAACACAGGGGTAATCAAATACCACCAAAAGAAATATCTATTTGTGGGAAAAAAAGGACGTCAATTTTGTTTGAGAGCCACGTCACATGACCGCGCAATTGTCAGTTAAATTGACGCAGTGCCGAATCGCAAAAAGTGGTCTGTCTTAGACCAGCAAAATGGTCCGGGGCTGAAGTGGTTAAGGAGGCCATGATGGTCTCTGCCAGCTTGGGACTCTGGACAGACGTATGTGAAAAGAAAGATTAAAATGGCATCTGGAAAGCCCTGGGTCTCCTGTTGTCTACTAGGTATTCTGAGTAGGGGGAGATTACTTTTTGTATTGCTAATGGTGCTAATTAACTCACCTATTGTCTGTCTGCTAGCAAACCATTGAGGGATGTGTTTATAATTGTAATAACGTGTATTGTACCTTGTGGGTTCGAAGCCAGCAAGTCTGACCTGGAATGAGTCATTCAGGTGGCTAATTAACATAATGTTTATAGTATATGTTGGCTGTGTTAATTATATTCCTGTGTACAGGTTGTATTGTTAAGGTAATTTGATCAGGAGGGGGGATGTCCTCCTGTGGGTTCAAAGTTTGTTCAAATAAAGGAGTTCCAGCTTTGCAGCCAAACGAGTCATGCCTAGTTCTTGGTTACAATAGGTGGCTATAATATCTAATATCTATGTTCAGACTGGAGGAAGCGGTATATTGACGGATGCACTCAAGTGGAGTGTGGGACCGGTTCCGTTACAGCCACTATCTTTGTGACAAGTCTATGTGCAACCTTTGTTAACTGACCTTTGCCTCAGCTAATTGCTTCATTTGGTGCAGGGGGTGAAAGTTTGCATTGATATACAAATGGAATCAAAGGCAGTCTTTCGTTATTGTGCATAAATTGAGAATCGTTGTTCAAACCAGTGATTCACCATTCAAAAAAAATCTTTTAAATCAATCGAAACCTGTAATTATGAAATTATGACTTGACCAGGTGATATGCAAGTGAGTTTTGCTGGCAATGGATTCACTTTATAAGTGGGATGAATCATCCATCATCTATCAGGCATCCAGTAATCAACAGATCGATTTGCTGCTTTTAAATATACTCCCGTTTCCCAACCTTTTGTTTTTTCAACATTGTTTTGTGTGTTTGTAGAAATCCGCTAATGCCTGGTACACGTGATATTATTAGGCGAATAAACATCTGATTTTTTTTTTTTTTGGGGGGGGGGGGGTGTTTACAGGCTAATCTCATATCAAAAAGGAAGGGTTTACTAAAGTTTAAAAAAAATTCATATGACAACTGTACTGATTAGGATGAAGGTACCCCCCTATGGTATATCTTTTCAATCCCTTTTAGAGGCTTTGCTCTTGTTAACCAGATTGTACGACTTTCATTTAATAAGTACAGTTATCGTATGCAGATAAATTGTGTTTGTCCGATCGGATAATATGAGATTATCAGACGATCGCTTCAAAAGCGGTATTTTTCGTAAGATTTTCTGATCGTGTGTAAAGGCCATAAGGCAGGGGTCCTTAAAGCGGTATTAAGACCAAAAGCAAATATTTTATTACATTTCAGCTTACCAATTCTTAGCCCCTGTACACACGGTTGGAGATTTCGACAACCAAATCCGTCGGATTTTGTCCGTTGGATCTTGTCCGAAACTGTTGCATACACACGGTCGGACTAAGTTGTCGAAAAATCCACAATGGGACTATGTTCAGGCTAGTAGCCAATAGCTTTGATGTAGGAATTTGATCTGAGCATGCGTGGCACTTGGTCCGATCAAAATTGTCCGATTGAACCAGTTGGTCGGAAAATATTTCCAACAAGTTGGAAAATTGGGTCCGACGGATATTCCGACGGAATCAGTCCGATGCATAGCACACACAGTCGGATTATCCGACAACGCGGTCTGATAGGACACATTCCGACGGATTCTCCGACCGCGTGTACAAGGGCTAAGATGTGATGGCTGCATTCATTTGTTATGTTTATTTTATTTTTTTGTCTTTGGGCTATATACATTTTATGTTCACCTGCTGATCCTGTCAGAAAATCTGTTGTTTTTCAACAGAACAAGCTGTCCTGCAGATGTAGCAGTTGACAGGGGTCCTTTACAATGGTCAGATAAATAAAATATAATCCTACAGAGTACCCCCATCTTTTAGGAAAAGTCTAGAATGAATATTATAACCTTTTGTCTGTTTACAGGTGGAAATAGAAACTGAATTAGAACTGAGAATTTCATGAAACTATGCTAGAAATAAGTTGTTTGACACGCAAGGCCAGGTGCCATCATTCTGCCCAAGCACTGAGTGTTAGGATAATGACCCGAGCTGCATTATCATTTGGGTGAAATGCTGCCAAATGTTCCCTCGGTTAGAAAAAAACTGTTCTGTTCCAAGATAGTGATATTATTATGGAGATCAATCTAAGACTTGATTCATTGTCAAAGCAGCTCCAGATAATGAAGTTCTAATGAGATGCTATGGGAAACCCTTTTCCCCATACTTTTATGAAAAAATATAGATTCTGCTAATCTACATGTTGCCCATGTAGGGCACAAGTTCACTTTTAAAGCCACCCTGCCCATCCACACCTAGAGAACTCGCCTTTCCTATGCTTCTCTTCAACTCGGCTATTTCCAGGTATTAAGGAGCGTGTGACTCTATGCCCCTTCCTCTTATGTGACCATGTTGATGCTTGGTGACTGACCCAGCTCAGTTACCTTTGTGTGGTCAGAGTCCCTAGATTTCTCCTCTTAGTGGACATGATGCTGTCAGAGCTAACGCTCCAACTGACTTATTTCATCACAAGGGACATCGTCAATGCGCCGTTGTCAATCACCAATATAAGAGATATGGTAATTAGACTGCCTTTTAAATTTGGTTCTGTTGATCTCATTGAAAAAGCTCTGATGACCTCACACCAAGGAGGTCAATAATAATTGGTAAGAAGCTGGGATATGCACAAGTGGTGGAGCACTGGAGCGATCACATTTGAGAACATTGTTCTTACATATTATTGTGTATCGTATCATGGACTGTATATAGAATTTTGAGGACTATTTGTTATATATAGATGTTTCATTTATTTTATTATGCTTATTTGTGGAAACGATTTATTTGGTTGTACATGCTTTAATTTTTTTATGATAGTCTAAAGGGATAGCACATCAATAACTTAATAACTTTATTGATATTTCTTGCCTTGTATTCAGATTTGTGCAGCTGTTTTGAAGGTTTTATCACTATTTTACATTTTTTACACTTATCTTGCGTAACTATAACGCATCTTGGAGCTTACACGTGTAGCCAAGTCCCGAGCCTCTCCAGGCCTAATGGTGACCTCCAGAGTTAGGGACAGCTGACATGCTTCTGTGTAGGGTGGTTTAGGTTTAGGAGATATTTGCAGAAATGGTGGCACCGATGTCTACGGCGTATAATTTCTAACAGCGATCATGCAGTTAGTGGCGGTACCAGCGCGCAAGCGCTGGAGTGACATCATCGCGGCTCCGGCCAGCCACAGCGCCGGAGCCGCAATACCCGAAAGTCACTCTGGGATAGATAGCGGCGTTGGGGGAGGCGAACGAGGGCCAATGTGGGGGCTTTGATCTCAGGTAAGTAATTCATAATGATCTGGTTCATTATGCCTTTGTCTTGCAGGGTGTATTTTTATTTTATTTTTTCCCCCTGAGGCTTTACCTCCTCTTGAATGGTGACACGTTCCTGTAGACAAACTCAAAAATCTTCTGGAAAGTCATCCTAGAAGCACATAGGTTGATCAAGCTGCAAAGAGGACGAACTCCTTATTAATGTGTGTGGTTTTTATATAGATGTATTGGTCAGGTGTCTACAAATATGACCATATAGTGTATGTCAATGAGTTGGGAGAAAAGCAATGCTTTTTTACTTTCTTTGTTCTGTACAAGCTTCTCTAATGGAGGGCTCACAAGGGGGCCACATAGTTCATGAAATCCCCGCACTGCAGATTAGCATATCCCACTGAAGTAAATATTAAAAAGAAAGACGCGCTAAGCAATATTGCATATTGATACATACATAATAGAAATTATATACACTGAATATCAAATGATTGGTGATTTTGAATATATAAATAAAAAGAAGTCCATCAACCACAGGTGAATATGCGTGACTTGTACTGTTCAAATGACTTGAAACAACTAAAAAAAAAAGCTACAAACCCGTGAACCTCCACCACATAAAGTGCCTTCTTACCAAAATGCAAGCCAAGATTGGCTTACGGCTATCAACCCAGCCCAGGGCCTTTATCCAGGGAGTGTTGAGATAACAGCCCACAGGTAGATTCTTTGCATTAAATGGACAAGACACCTGCCATTCAGACCAGGAAGACTCGATCTAGTGATAGTGGACATAGGCCAGGCACAATTAGCCAAAAAGGAAAAAGCTCACCGTAGTGTATATCAAAACCCATAGGTTTATTTTAAAATTAAATGTTGCACTTACACAGAGAGCAATAAAAAGAAGCATCAGTGTTAAAAAGCTGGTGAACACCCGTTCTCTTGGGAACACAACGCAATGACGTCAGCACGCCACTCCTCCCGACGTGTGTTTTGTCACATGCTGACGTCATCCTGTGACATGGACGATGTACTGACACATCGCGTTTATATAGTAAACGATAAGAACCATGCCTCGATCTGAGTCTTGGGAAGCGGGTCCTAATTCCCCATACAGGAGACTGGCAAAATAGCCCATACGCCAAAATGCCACTTTATATGAAAGGATTACATTCTTTGTTTACATAAAAAATTGATTGGGATAAGAACTACTAGGATAGATCTCTAACAAGTAAAAATGTCTGCCCACTAGCCCAAGGGTAAGGTAAAACAAAACCATCCAGAATGATACCCATTTGTAAAACCCCACCAGTGGCCATATCAGAATGAATAGACCAAAAAAACGTATATGGCCAGCTGTCATTCCAAGGACACCCTAATCCCTGCCCAAGAATCTACTAAAAAGAAGTCCTAACCCAGAGGGCACACGGGTAAAAGAAATTTACCCTACACCTCCATAGAGGCTCCATCCACCGGATATCCCACTGAAGGAATGAATATGCAAAGTCCTTATTTCCTGATACATAAAATAATAATTTTGTTTTCTTATTAATGTGTATTTAACTACAACTAGTATACTCTGGGTTGATTTACTAAAACTGGAGAGTGCAAAATCTGGTGCAGCTCTGCGTGGAAACCAGTCTGTGTCCAGGTTTTTTTCACAGTCTAATTGAATAACCTAAAGTTAGAAGCTGATTGGCTACTGTGCACAACAGCAACAGAGTTTGCACTCTCCAGTTTTAGTAAATCAACCCCTCTGTGTCTAATCAGCAAGACCTCATTAGAAGTGGTGAAGAAGTGAATGTTAATTATCAACCTTTGTCAATTTAGCTGGGTATATTAATGCTGCCATCATACATCAGTTCTTGCATAGATTTTGCTGCCCTCAGGATATTTTCTTTGTCCTGGAAATGTAATATGCGTGCTATTGAAGGTCTTGGAGGGGCGGGGGTTGGTATTGATGCTCTTAAAGGGATTCGGTAAGCTTTTTCTATGGGAAAACAAGTGGGAGAAATCTGTGTCATCTATAGTGTCCCTGAGCCATTTTTCTAGGATATGTTCTGGCTGTTAACCTTCCACTCAACCCTTAAGGCTGGGTTCACACTGCTGCGGCTGGGAGACCCGGATGTGATTCGCACCGCACTGCAGTGCAAATCACATCCGATCTCTGTGCGATGCGAGTTCAGCCATACAGATAGCATGGCTGAATTCGCATCGCACCCACTCCAAATTCGCACAGGACCCTTTTTTTGGTTCGCAGCACCCGTGAACACCCATGCGATCCAATTCCTGTCAGAGTTTGCAGATCGTACTGCGATATGCGAACTGATCTGGGGGTGTCATTAAGATTTCACTGACACTCCCAGCAGTCCGCATAGGGCAGTGTGAACTGCCGGCGGGAGGCATGCGATGCGGGAACCCGCTGCGGATTCGCGGCGTTCCCGCATCGCTTCAGTGTGAACCCAGCCTAAAGTCCACATGATGGATATTACTTTGCTGCAGCCTGTTTCCAAGTTTGCTAGCTTGCTCTGTAATCCCTTTGATTGAAATAGATGCACAATGTCTTGCAAATCACTGATATGATCATGGTCAGGCTCAGAGACCAGTAACCATAGCAGTAGAGAGGTTCCCATCAACCAACAGGATGAGTACGTGAGCAGGTCACCCTGACGGATGACACAGGCTCACCCAAGGTGCGATTTCTAAGCTCTGTTATTCACCAGATTTCCTAATGGTGGAGATGAGTTTTAGTGGGTGCTAAGGTCAAGTCGTGGCCCTCAGGATCACCTTACAAGGAGATGAACAAGCCGGGTACGTTAGCAGATGTAGCAGGTAGGGTTTAAGCAGAAACATCGTCAATAACAATCTAAAGGTCAGTAAAAAGAGATTGTAGATTGGAATTGAGCAGTCGGGGAACAAGCCAATGTCAGTAATGAGTAGTTGTGAAAAACTGGACGGCAGCAGGAAAATAGGACAAGATATTGGCTGGAAAGAGCACAATAATCTGGCAAACAGGAAGTGCAAAGGCATAAATTAAATTGAAAAATCATTGAAGGAACAAGGAGTACAAGGCTCACCAGAAATGAGGTACAAGGCAAGATTATCCAAGGGATCAGACAAGGTACTGTCCAGCGTCCCAAGTTGATCAGCAAGAAGAGTTACTGCTTTATGTAGTAGAGGCACCTGAAGCCAGACCAGAAAGGCAGAGGGAGATTAGGGAAGTAAAGAAGCGGCTGAGGAGCTGGTGTAGTAAGAAGTGGTTTGTGTCCCTGGAGAACTGGGTCTACTTTTTAGCTGGTCATCAGCTCTATAGAAGGGACGGACTGCACCTAAATGAGAAGAGTGCAGTTCTGCTGGGGGCAAAGATGGCCGACAAGTTAGAGGGGCTTTTAAACTAGGCGACAGGGAAGGGGTGGGGGGTTGGGGGATCCAGAGGTAGAGATAGTCTGTGCGGAACATATTCCAGAGGGTAGTATTGGGGGCATTAGTGGTAGGTTGACTAAAGCACCTAAACCTCAAGGTAAGTACAGTAACAAGTCCTATTTACAACCTCAGAACACCCAATAAGAAGACAGTATGCGGCCGGTCTAAACTACCTGAGAGGTTCAACAATGCCAGGACTCTGGCAGGCAAGATGGGAGATCGAGCTACTGAGGAGGATTTAGATTTTGTAGGAATTTGAGACTTGGTTCAGCAGCTCTCATGATTGGCTACCAACCATTGAAGGGTATTCCCTATATCACAGGGATAGAGAGGGTAAAAAAGTGCAGAAGGGTATGCCTGTATATCAAAAATGATGTACAAGTGAATGTGAGAGAGGACATCACAAAGGGAGCAAGAGAGGAGGTGGTATCTTTTATGGGTAGATCTACAAAGGGATGAAACTAAGGGGAAAGTAATACTGGGAGTATGCTTTATGCCCCCTAACCAGAGGGAGGCGGTGGAGGCGGACCTCCTATCACAGTTTGGATTAGCAGCAAGGATGGGGAGTGTTGTCATAATGGGGGATTTTAATTAGAAGTGCAGGAGGTACAGTGGTGGGAGAGATGAGATGGTTATTCAGCGGTGAGACAGAGTACATTACAGTGATAGGACAGTTGAGAAGGGGGTTACAGTGGTGGAAAAGATAAGTTGGGGGGTTCAGTTTTGGGGCAGATGTGAAAGGGAGGTGCATTAGTGGGGCAGAAGAGAAAAGGGGGGTGGTACCAAGGTAGAAACAAAAACAGTATAATCTAGTTACGTGACCAACTCTTTAAATTTAGGCAATGCCTACAGTCTTGCAGCCCTCCTCAGAGCAATGGGCAATGGGTATTCTGGAAATTGAAACAGAAAAGAAAAAAGGAAGGGCGCATTGACCTTGCGCATTACCACTGATACCTTTTTATTAAAAGCAATGTTTATACTCAAACGAGCAAGTAAGTAAGGCTTGTCAATTGGTGAGACAGTGTCTCTAAGCATCGGCAAACCGGACCAGGTGTTGAGGGGGTCAGATGAATTAACTTTGCCTGTTTTAGGCTCTGATGAAAAGGGTGCACCCTTGAAACGCGTCAGCTGTTTAGGATATCATCTGACCCCCCTCAACACCTGGTCCGGTTTGCCGGTGCTTAGATACACTGTCTCACCAATTGACGAGCCTTATTTACATGCTCGTTTTTCAGTATAAACATTGCTTTTATGCTTTTAATAAAAATGTATCATTGGTAATGCACAAGGCCAGTGCACCCTTCCTTTTTTCTTTTCTGGTTTGGGTACAGAGGTGGGGCAGAAGAGCAGGAGGTTACAGAGGTGGGGCAGAAGAGCAGGAGGGTACAGAGGTGGGGCAGAAGAGCAGGAGGGTTAAGAGGTTAGGCAGAAGAGCAGGAGGGTTAAGAGGGGTAAGAGAAGAAAGGAGGTACATTGGTGGGACAGATAAACAGGGTGCTACAGTGGTGGGGCAGAAGAGCAGGGGAGACAGTGGTGGGACAGATGAGAAAGGGGGTTACAGTGGTGTAGCAGATGGGTTCAGTGTTAGGACAGGTGAGACGGTGGTTCAGCGGTGAGAAACAAGAGAATGGGGGTACAGCGGTGGAGCAGATGTCCAGGGAGTGGTGGGGCAGATGAGAAAGGGGCTACATTATTGGGGCAGATGAGCAGGGGGTTACAGTGGTTGGGCAGATTTGCAGGGGGGACATTGATCTGAGGGGTGAAGGTTCAGGAATCGGGGCTGATCTGAGGAATGGAGGTACAGGAATCGGGGCTGATCTGAGGACTGGAGGTACAGGAATCGGGGCTGATCTGAGGCATGGGAGTGCAGGATTTTAGTCACTATTAATCAAGTAGTTTACAGCATTTACTTTATAAAAAATCCTTTTCGTGATTGAGAGTGTGAAGTTAACAATTTCTTGTTATAAAATCGGCACGCTTAATTTCTTTGAAAACATTTTTCGGCACACTGTGCTCATAAGGTTGCCTACACCTGGACTAGATGGACTTGTGTGTTTTTTCAACCTCGCCTACTATGTAACTATATGTAACTAGGTTGTATGTTCAGCTCTCGGTCCTGACAGATGTCATGTAATGTGACAGTAGCCCTTTCTTTAACATTTTTTGCATATCTTGTTTAAGATAGGACAAATCTACCCTAATTCCATCAATATGTTTTGAGAGAGGGGTCTGGCAAATTTGTATGACTACCATAGTCTGTTTCCTTCCCTCTGCTTTTGTTGTCCCTCTATAGGGAGATCTAGTCTGTCAAATGCCAGGGAACGTTCTCTGCAAGGCAAAGAGCTCACCACGTGTGGGGCAGACTCCCCTATAGTGTCCCTCTGCTGCTGCAGCTTCAATACCACTCCTGCTCCACATACCTCCTACCTGCCTCTGCCATCTTGTGGTGGGTTTCCTGGTGCCCTGCCGTATTTTCACCATGTCCAGCATACAGCCTGTGATTGACCGCCTCAGCTATCTTCCTGTGTGCTTCCCTCCATTTGGCTATTAGAGCACTCCTCCTAAGATCTGCAATGTGTAAATTTAGCTTCCCGCTCCCTGCCTCTTGAGGCTCAGAAATGCTGTGTAAATTCTGCAGTTTAAACATCTGTAGAGGAGAAAATGCTGCAGATAAACAGGTACAACTTGGGTAGGAGGATTTGTTTTGTCTCTGTTTATCACCTGAGGCCAGTCACTTCACTGGGTATATGTAAGAGTTTACAACCACTTCAAGTGCCATGGGGAAAAATCAGGTCTCTCTCACCTGGCTCAACTGCATGGCAGAGGTGGTCTTTGATTACAAGCCCAGATGAGCAGAACTGCAAATGAGCGTTCTCTTGTCCATAGTTGGGCTGTGTATTTAAAGGTCTCTCTGTAGTTTAGCATTAAATAATATCCAGTTTTTGCATTAGACAGGAGTTCCTTTAAAGAGGAACTACAGTCTGCTCACATCATTTGTAATAAAAACATCTTTGCCATTCTGAAGCTTCCTTCAAGTCGCTTTTGTATATTATTTTATATATACTGTGATTCTGTACTTGCCAGACATGCTGAAATCTCCCTCCACTGAGTCTGGCTGCAGTCATTTTAACTGTGGGCAGCTGAAGCTGCTGCCTGTTAATGGATTTACGCAGACGCACACCCCAGTTCTGCAGCTCTCATTGGCCCTCTTATGACTCACCCCCCTCCCTTTCTGGCAAACTCTCACAAGAGTGACAGCACTGTGCATGATGTCATAAGGCTAGGCTAATGACCAGACAAGAACCAGAAAATGTTTTACTATCCAATGTTAAAAAAAAAACAAGGGCAGAAGATTTAACACGTTTGTATAGTCAATTGTATTACTTTTACCTTATTATAGGCTTACCTGTAGGTAAAAAGAATACCTCCTAAACCTGTACGGTTTAGGAGATATTCCCCTTGCAATGTGTCTTCAGCGGCGCATGCGCACAGGGGATTCACGGCTGAAAGCCCGGCAGACTCCCAGACTTTGCTTCAAAGAAGTCTCCCGCGCGCATGCGTGGGAGTGAAGACATTGCTCCTCCAGCCAATCGCAGTGCTGGAGCCGTGATACCCGAAAGACACCCCGAGGCAACGTGTCAGCTCCCTCGGCGTGGACCAGGTGAGTTGAGTAGTTACCGACGCCTCGTTCTAAGGGAAGTATTTCATAATGAGCTAGCATATAGGTGTATAAAATATATATATATATATATATATATATATATATATATATATATATATATATATATATATATTTTCGGGGGGCGCGGTATACAACCGCTTTTAATAAATGGAAAGTTGAAAAAAATTACTGAAGTTCCACTTTAAATTTTTAGTATACTGACAGAGAGCTTGTTTTTGTTTCTAATAAAATTGCAGACCTGTAAAAATATCCCTTAGGTTTGATAACAGCATATCTATATGACAAGCGTCATACACATATGGACATTATAATATCTTTCTGAGAATTACCTTTTTTTCCATTTATTTTGTATAGTTATTATGCGGTTCAAATTCTTAGGTCATTGCAGCATTCTTTTTAGTTTTAAAAATACATTTCCATTCAGAGTGTAATTACTGGATATTTGCATAATTACATAACCGTTCTGCTTATAGAATAAGAAGACCCGGAGATCTAAAGGATTGCTGTGCTTTTTTCTTTTTTTTTTTTAATGTACATCGTACACCTGTGCTAATTGCTAGCCTGAAATACACTAGAGCCTCTTACATTATTACATGATTGCTCCCACCAAAAACACATTGACAAGCTGCAGCTTTATATCTGTTTTTTTTCCTTTTTTTTATCGGCTGAACCAGTGCGAAGTTCTCGGTTCTTCCGTGAGTTGTCTCTGTTAAGAGTCTGACGGAGGTGTAATTAAAATGGCAAAAAAGTAATATGTATATTTTTATACCATGTATATGAATGTGTTATAGCTGTTTGATGCTTTTAATTTAAAATTTTAAATAAATGTAAAATTGAAAATAGGACCTCCATCCGTCTCTGGATTTGGCGGAGAGGATCGGATCAGATAGCGGTGGGTGTCAGCGGACATGTCACCGCTGACATCTGCCGCTCCATAGGGTTGAATGGCAGGGTCCAATCAGGTGCGCCTGAAAAATGGACAGGCGGACCTGATTGGAAAGCCTGTGTGAAAGGGGTTTAAAGCTGGCCATACACCTATAGATTATCTGCAGATTTTCTATGGTTAGATGGAAAAAATGCAGCAGATTTCTCCATGTTCGCTGAACTGTGTGGATGGAGGAATCTCCCACTTTTTCCATCTAACCATAGAAAATCTGCAGATAATCTATAGGTGTATGGGCAGCTTTAGGGTCCTTTCACACAAGCATTCCATTTCTTTTATCAGTTCAGTCACATTTCAAAGAAAAAACGGATCAGTTTACACCCATTTCTCATCTGGTTTTTACCAGTTGTACATCCCTTTTTCTTTTTTTTCTTTTTCTTTTTTTTTTTTATATCTACTGCCAATGCAAAAATGGATGCCAAACAAACCGTTTGTCAGTTTACATTTACATTACATTTTTTTCATCCCTTCCTTTTTTTTTTTTTTTTTTTTTAAACAGAAGCAAAATAGGGCTTTGATCCGTTTCAAAAAATGGATGTAAACTGATGTAAATGGATGATTTTTCCATACAGATGCATTTATGTCTGTCAACGGATGGATGAGGAACAGTCAAACGGAGCACCTGTGTGCGCCTGGATGCAAAATGTGGGATTTTTGCATTGGCAGTGGATATAAAAAAAAACAAAAAAAAAAAAAACAGATGTACAACTGGTAAGAACTGAATGAGACACTCATGTAAACTGATCCTTTTTTTCTGCATCTCTTGAGAACGATCGTGGGGTGCTGGCAAACATCAGGGTCTGCCGGACCCGCTGATTGGCTCCCGCTGTGTCCAACCACAGTGGTCGCTGGTGGCTCACGCGACCCAGACCCAGTGCATGAAATCACGTACAGGTACCCACACATGGGGGCCTCCCTACTACAGTATATCTGTGTGGTGCAGTCCAGAGAAGGTTAAACTCATTCTAAAGGCTTCAAGTGGTTGTAAACCCTTACAGAACACTTTGTGCTACAGGAAAGCAAATATTCCCTGTATTTGCATGTGCCAACGTCCTCGGCACATGCGCACTGACACAAACTGAAGCAATGGCATGTATGTGCCGTTACCGTGCTTGTGTGCGCGAGAGTGAAGTCATCGCAGCTCCGGCCAAACACAGCGACAGGGGCCGCGATACCCAGAAGTGACCCTTGGGAGTGATGTCAGCCGCCAGAGCGGTGTACAGGCAACGCAGCGAGGGCTTCGATCTCAGTTGAGTATTACATAATGAGCTAGTATGCTATTGCATAATAGCTCATTATTATGCCTTTATCTTGCAAGTGTTTAGTTTTTAGTTTTTTTTTTAAGTGGGTCTACACCCACTTTAAGGGTTTTTATTTTTATTTTTTACCTTAATGATTTCTATGCATGAAATAAAAAACCTGTGTGAGGAGAAAGAAAGCATTAAAACAGGCCTGGGGTAATAATGTACCCCCAAAGCTTTCGTATGCAAAACCTAAATTTTTTTCAAATTGCATGGCAATTTAAAGGTACATCAACTCTCCTCTACTTCATTTTGTACGTTTTTACCAGGTTTTTAGCGTTCACAAAGTGACAGTTTTTATTTATTTAACCACTTGCCGACCAGCAGCTGTCATTTTACTGCAGCAGGTTGGCTCTATTGCACGAATCGCCATAGCTGTACTTGATTCGTGCAATAGATACAGTGGGCACCCGCAGCGCCGCGCCAGAACCGTTGCGTGTGACCGCGATGTCCGCCGGCCACCCGCGATAGCAATGTAAACAAACAGATCCCCATTCCGACAGGGGAGTATAGAGTGATCGTTTGTTCCTAGTGATTAAGGATGAGCTCAGGCGTGTTCACAACTCCACACGCCCGGCTGGCGCTCCGCAGAGCTAATCACAGGTAGTGAGACATTTGCCAATCTGTGCAGCCGCAGATTGGGTAATGTCTTGCTGCCTGTGATTAGCCCTGTGGTGTGTCAGCTTCCTGGCGGGCGCGTGGAGTTAATAACATGCCTGAGCTCATCCTTAATAGTGATCAGAAACGGCGATCTCTCTGTACTCCCAGTCAGTGCCCTCCCCCCACAGTTAGAAACACCTCCTAGTTAACACATTTAACCCCTTTTATCACCCTCTAGTGTTAACCCCTTCCCTTCCAGTGTCATATATACAGTAATCTGCATTTTTTTTTTTATTAAAGCTCTGATCGTTGTATAAATGTCACTAGTCCCAAAAAAGTGTCAAAAGTGACCGATCTGTAAGCCGCAGTGTTGCAGTCCTGCGAAAAATCACGCTAATCACCGCCATTACTAGTAAAAAAAAAAAAAAAATGCCATAAATCTATCCCCTATTTTGTAGACCCTATAACTTTTGTGCAAACCAATTAATATACGCTTATTGCAATTTTTGTTTACCAAAAATATTTAGAAGAATGCATAGTGGCCTAAACTGAGGAAGACATTTTGGGGGATTATTATAGCAAAAAGTAAAAAATATTGCTTTTTTTTTTTTTTCAAAATTGTCTCTTTTTTTTTTTTGTTTATAGCACAAAAAATAAAAACCACAGAGGTGATCAAATACCACCAAAGGAAAGCTTTATTTGCGGGGAAAAAAGGACATAAATTGTGTTTGGGTACAACGTCGCACGACCGCGCAATTGTCAGTTAAAGCGCTGCTGTGCCGTATCGCAAAAAATGGCCTGGTCATTAAGGGGGTAAATCCTTCCGATCTTTAAGTGGTTACGTTTGCCACAATGTCTTATGTGTGATCTTGTTTCCTCCAAAAGCGGTTTTACCAAATCATTGAAATCTGTAGTTTGGCCCAGAATGCCCCAAACATGTGCACAGGGTGGCCTGATTATGCTGAAATGATGTTTAGCGGTATTCCTCTGTTGGAGAATTACAAAAAGGCGGCCCTGGAGAAAAAAAATAACTAAAATTATGTTCTTTCCTTTTTTTTTTCTCTTGGGAGGGGGAGGGGTATAACAGTATAGCTTCTATCTGGATGGCATTTCTCCTCCTGTTTATTTAGAAAATTAAACTGACATAAGGGTACCGGAGAACTGTCACAAGAAGGGGCTGAGCTGTGAATGCGTTTGTGCGGAATTCTCAGTCTGTCAGCTGTCAGAGCAAACTGAATGAAGTCAGACACACACCATGTACTATCTTTATATAGACTTGTGCTACCGTGAAAATTTAAAGGAGACCTGCAGAAAAAAAATTAAAAATACCCACAAAATTCTCTCATGTAAAATAAAAAAAATTGTTACATTATACTTTGTAAAATGTATGTGAAAAGTCTAGAGGTTGCACACAATGTATATCCCGCCCAAAAAATTTAAAAAACTTTCCTCAGTTTAGGCTGATATATATTCTTGTACATATTTTTGGTAAAAAAAAATCGCAATGGAAAAAACACATGGATTGGAGTCAGCCGCACACCCCAAAAGCTTTAAAAAAAAAAGAAAATGGGAGGATTCCCCAGGGTTTTTTTTAGCGGCATAATAATACATTGGTCAGAGTAAAAGTAACTCTTTCTGACCAATATATTATTATGCCGCTAAAAAACCCCCTGGGGGATCCTCCCATTTAAAAAAAAAAAAAATGCAATAAGCGTATATTGATTGGTTTGCACAAAAGTTATAGCGTATACAAAAATAGGGGATTAATGGCATTTTTATTATTTTATTTTTATTAGTAATGGCGGCGATTTTTATCGTGACTGCGACATTGCAGCGGACACTTTTGACACTATTTTGGGACCATTGCCATGTATACAGCGATCAGTGCTCTACAAATGCATTGATTACTGTGTACATTACACTGGCAGGGAAGGGGTTAAACACTAGGGGTTGATCAAGGGGTTAAGCGTGTCCTAGGGAGAGATTCTAACTGTCGGGGGATGGGCTCACTACAACATGACAGAGATCACTGCTCTCGATGACAAGGAGCAGTAGATCTGTCATATTGCTATGCAGAACAGAGAAATGCCTTGTTTACATTGGCATCTCCCCATTCTTCTGCTCCTTGACACGATCACGGGACATCAGCAGACAACGAGTCCGCGGGAGCCATGGGCATGGTCACGCGTTACCCTACGTGCATACTAGCAGCAACAAATACTGCCACTGCCGACTTTTAAAATAAGGACACTTACCTGTCCAGGGTGCCCGCAATGTCCTCACTGGAAGCCGACCAATCCCTCGGCTCCGGGTACAGGCATCTTCAGTAAGCAAATTAGGAAGTTAAGCCTTACGGCTTCACAGCCTGCTTCCCTACTGCACATGCCCGAGTCGTGATGCACGTTCTGAATGGTCCCTCCTGCTGTCTTCTGGGACCTATGTGCTCTAAGACCCCTTTCACACCAAGGGCGTTTTGCAGGCGCTATAGCGTTAGAAATAGCACCTGCAATCCGCCCTAAAAAAGCTGCACCATTGTTTGTAGTGTGAGAGCCCCGAGGGCTTTCACACTGCAGCGGTGTGCTGGCAGGACGTCACGAAAAGTCCTGCCAGCAGCTTCTTTGGAGCGGTGAAGGAGCGGTGTGTTTACCGCTGCTCCCCATTGAAATCAATGGGGCAGCGCTGTAATACCGCCGGCAAAACACCGCTATTGCGGCGTATTGCTGGCAGTTTTAACCCTTTCTCGGCCGCTAGCAGGGGTAAAAACGCCCCGAAATGCGCCGCAAATCCGACGGTAAAACGCTGCTAAAAATAGCGGCGTTTTACCGCCGATGCTATGGGCGGCGTGGTGTGAAAGGGGTCT
Source organism: Lithobates pipiens (assembly GCF_037356315.1). Classification (NCBI taxonomy): domain Eukaryota; kingdom Metazoa; phylum Chordata; class Amphibia; order Anura; family Ranidae; genus Lithobates; species Lithobates pipiens. Next base: position 83,764,463 of record NW_027507784.1, on the reverse strand, counting down.
AACAAAAAAATTAACTGGGCAATGCACCATTTCCACTTTACTTTCAGCGCACGCCAGTGGCTGTGCTAACAGTGCCACTTGCTGGTGTGAACGACTTCTTCTTCAGTTTCTTACAGGGTGTAACATTTAAAGTCAAACAAAACTTTAATTTGAACTTGGCAATTCTAAGTGCATGAAAACAAAAGGTGTAGAAAGTATCATAGTCCATCGTCTTTAGGAAGTAGCCACAGTGTGAGTAGAAAAGCCTGTCTCCTGGCAGTATGTTGCAGAGAAAGGATAATTGCTCTGTGTTGAAGCAGTGGTCCCTCTGGAGAGGTCTGGCCCTCCCAGCTGCTGAGTCTAACCTGTAGATCTGCAATAAGCTCATGCTCTTCTCTTCCCGCAGACTCACCTGGTCACTTATTCATTGACAGTCCTATTATGGGTCAAATACAGCCCTTCGTAATTCACAACCAGATCAAAGAACATGTCTAATAATCCTATTTAATCAGTAGGTTTGTTTACTCAGCGAGCACAAGGCAAATTATACACAAGGGTCAAGTAATCATCTTGACTCATTTCGCATGCTTAGTGCTTATTCATCAAGAGCTTAGGGCTCATAAGCCCCTCCCCATCCCCGGGCTCACAAGGGAATTCCATAGAGCAGGGGGTGTCCAAATTAAATTTCATTGCGGGCTGCATCAGCCATTATGGTTGCCCGCAAAGGGCTGATTGTATCTTTAAGAGTATATAAATGTATCTACTCTCGATCATATTAAAAAATGGCCTCTGCATTCAATTATTACTGGTTTTAGTATAACTATAGGCAAAACTTTTTTTTTTCATTTTGGATGGAACATGGGAAGGTTCTAACCCCTGTCAGATTTATTTTTTCTCTCTCTGTTTCTCATTATGGACATTTACCTTCACTTCCGGTCCCATAGCCAAACAGGAAGTTAGAGGAAATCCCTGCAAATTTAAAGCAATTCCTTGAGGACTGCCAGGTCACCAGAACTATGTCCCTATTGGAAGATTTCCTCTATATATTCTTTTCTAGGGACAACCCAAAATTTGGGATTTTCTTTTACTTTTGGTGATGATGGTAAACAGGACAAATGGAGAGGGTGACTCTTTTATTGGGGCACAGACTGCAATACAAACTGACACCCATTCTAATCCCTCTCCAAGTTCTGCTTTATACTTTAAGACTTAAGCTGTGAGGGTCAGATGTAGACCGGCACGGAGCCCACTCACGTTCCTGAAACAGATGATGTTAGTCTGAAAAGGAGGGTCACACAGCGCCGGTATCATCCTCAAGAAACTATTAGAGACTGCTCAGACAGAAAATAGTTCTGCCATGGTGTTCTGTCTGAGCAGTCTCCAATAAAGTTTCCTGTGGAAGATACCAGCGGTGTGCGACCCTCTTTCAACTGGCATAGGATTGTAGTATTCTCATGTAGTGATATGGACTGTCAGCAGAAAGCACTGTACCTTTCATTGTTTCTAGACATTGCTTGTCCTTTTGGTAATCGGTGCAATCGGTGACCACATATCTGTGCATCCAACAAAGTGAATTATGGGACGTATAGTTCTCCTTCAGACTGCTACTATGCAACCATGTACCCTAAGACTACACATCTCAGGGATCTTCATGTGACATGAAGGTTGCTGGGAGGCACCATAAGAAGAGGGGGAAGCCCGCGCAGAACTGTCTTCCTCCTGGGCCTGACGCAAAATGGACCTCTCTGCGTAACAGGGAGAGAGAGGTTGCAGCCTACCATGCAGAGTTATACCTAAGGGGCCTAACTCTGTTATCCGCTGTCTGAGTGCTGCTACACGATTTCCTGTCCAGAAGACCTCAGATCGATTTGGTTGTTGGTGGGGCAAATTGCTCGACCTTTTATCTATTCATTGTCACTATTACCGAACACCGTGCACAGACATCTTTACCCCCAAGAACACTTTACTGCATTACTTGAACACTGTGCTCAGACGCCTTAGATCCTCACATATAGGAACTTATTGCTTTATCTACAACGAAACGGATTACAGTTTACGAGCTCCAACCAGCTAGCAAAGAACATCAGATCTGCAACGTGGAACTCTTTTGCCATCCCTCAAAAGAAAGTGTGTGTGTATATATGTGTATATATAATATATATATATATAATATATAGCTCGCTCTCTAGGTATCTTCAGTAGGCCTACTAGGATAGCATAGGCTGTCTAGATTACATCTTTCTCAAAGTAGCCACATAAGTAGCTAACTGAAACATCCCCTAGGAGGTGACTTCGGATTTAAATATAGTGTACATATATGTATATAATATTGTTAGTTGCTGAACCATTGTTTGTGTCCTTGGGAGGAATTTCTCTGCTCAGTTGGCACCGTTTTCCCATATCAGCAGATTTATTACCTCTTTGTTGTGAAATAACTTCCTCTATTTGGTACAAGTAAAATGTTTAAGAACCTAATATTACTGAGTTGTTTGGTTCTTGCTGCATAGTGTTACAAGGATGTCTGAACCCGGAGTGTCAAGTGGGTTGGAAAGTTCACTTGGTCATGGATGAGCAGGTAATTCTCAGCAGTCCCCAAGGGGGCAGTGCTACATTCCCAATACTTATAAGCAGATATCCATAGCACCTCACCCCCTTATATCAGATGTTGAGAGCCCCACTCTCCATCAGAAGTCAAGAGTCCCTCACCCTCCCTTACATTACAGTGCACACAACCTACCTTGTATTGCTGCCAGAAAGTAAGCTGGGGGCCGAGCTGGGAAGCAGAAAGTGCAGAGTCTGAAGGACCAGAGGAGGGGTAAAGTCAGCTGTCTGAGTCTGATGAATTCTGAGACCAGGGAATGTGCTGTGGCTGCCTAGAGAGACGAGATCTGTAGAAGTTCTCTCCTTTCCGCAGCCCTCTGCTACCAAATGCTCAGACAAGAGGGAGTAACATAGCTGCAGCAGAGGTGCGAGGTCCACATGAAATGGCCTGGCGGGCTGCGCTTGGCCCGTGAGCCTTGTGTTTGTGTTTGACACATGTGCCATAGAGATCTTCTGATGCATTTAGATTTAGCTCGCCACCACTGGATGAAGAGGACCTGAGACATCACCACACTGAAGACATCTGGATAAAGACGTGCGCTTTTTTTTTTTTTTTTAATCTGATTGGTGATCGTAAACAGGGTGCATGGCTCGCTACCCCACATTTTCGGTTTAACTTTGAAATGTATCTGAACAAACTTAGTACATTTCACGTTGGCCCTGCATTCTGTACGAAACGACTTGAGTATGTTGCAGTTCAGTATATATTATTTAAGTTTCTGTTGACATTGAGTAAATAATTGGTAGCATTCTAGTTATAGCCACTCAAACTGTAAAAGGTGACAACGTCTATCATTCAGAACACAGAGAGAACAATGTAATAGATTTTCCTGTTGTTTGTGCGAGGGATGAAAGGAGAAGCATTTAATTTTCTCCCTCTGGCACTGATATCATTCTGGCCCTCCAGAGCTCTACAAGCAACATCCTTTGTGGTTGACTGTGCCTGGGGAAATGCATGTAACCCCCACCGGGGACATCTATTTTTAATATTGTATATTTTTAATTCAAAAATCTTGTAAGATGTGATATTGTGGCTTAAGGATAGCAAAAACGCCAATCTCAAACACATGCTTTATTAACCACTTTCAGCCCAAGGATGTCATATTGTCAGGGCTGGGCTCAGCCATTCCTTCTCAGAGCAGGCCGCTCAGCTGTCAGCTAATTGCCGGGTCTAATCTTTCCACAGTGACTCACCTGGTGATTATATCTTGTTCGTCAGTCCTGCTGGCTACTTAAGCTGCTCAGTTCAAGATCCTCTGCCTTCACCTTGGTCAACATATCAAGAGACTCTCTCTCCTGTGTTCCTGTTAAGACTTGCTTGGCTGATGTCCCTTCTGGTTCCTGATCCTGCTTGCTGTTCCACTACGCTGATTCTCCAGTTTACTGATTTCCTGTCCTGTTCTGAAATATGCTGATCCCTGGCTCCCGTCATGACTTGTCTATCTGTTCCGGTTACCGAACTCAGGCTATGTTTGGACCACGTTTGCTCTGTTTACCTTTTACCATTATTATTACTAAACAGTGTGATTTTCATTGCACTTCTGTCTCAGTCTGATTCTTGGTTTTTGACACACATTACTTCCTGGACTTTGAGTGGGGATATCTGAGTGATAGGATGGTCCCCAGTCCTCTTTATGACCCCTTGGAGGCCTGGGTGCGACGTTATGACACCACGTACGGGCCAGCGGAAGTAAACAATGCCGGGACACAGCTGGAAAGGCCGAGACAGGTCCCCCCCCCCCAGCCTGAAGGAGTGATGTGGGGTCTTATTAATTCCAGATCTCTCTATAAAGAGGATCTGCCGTGCACTATTCCTATTACAAGGGATGTTTACATTCTCCTCCCTCGTTCACTCTCTCTCCTTTCTCTTTCGTTTTCTCCCTCTCTCTCGTTTTCTCTCTCTCTCGTTTTCTCTCTCTCTCTCTCTCTCGTTTTCTCTCTCTCTCTCCCTCTCTCTCGTTTTCTCTCTCTCTCCCTCTCTCTCGTTTTCTCTCTCGTTTTCTCTCCCTCTCTCTCGTTTTCTCTCTCGTTTTCTCTCTCCCTCTCTCTCGTTTTCTCTCTCCCTCTCTCTCGTTTTCTCTCTCCCTCTCTCTCGTTTTCTCTCTCTCTCTCTCGTTTTCTCTCTCTCTCTCTCGTTTTCTCTCTCTCTCTCTCGTTTTCTCTCTCTCTCTCTCGTTTTCTCTCTCTCTCTCTCGTTTTCTCTCTCTCTCTCTCTCTCTCTCGTTTTCTCTCTCTCTCTCTCTCTCTCTCTCTCTCTCTCTCTTGCTTTCTCTCTCTCTCTCTCGTTTTCTCTCTCTCTCTCTCTCGCTCTCTCTCTCGTTTTCTCTCTCTCTCGCTCTCTCTCTCGTTTTCTCTCTCTCTCGCTCTCTCTCTCGTTTTCTCTCTCTCTCGCTCTCTCTCGTTTTCTCTTTCTCTCGCTCTCTCTCTCGTTTTCTCTCTCTCTCGCTCTCTCTATCGTTCTCTCGCTCTCTCTATCGTTCTCTCGCTCTCTCTATCGTTCTCTCGCTCTCTCTCGCTCTCTCTATCGTTCTCGCGCTCTCTCGCTCTCTATGGTTCTCTCGCTCTCTATGGTTCTCTCGCTCTCTATGGTTCTCTCGCTCTCTATGGTTCTCTCGCTCGCTCGTTCTCTCGCTCTCTCTCTCTCGCTCTCTCGCTCGCTCGTTCTCTCGCTCTCTCTCTCTCGCTCGCTCTCGCTCGCTCTCTCGCTCGCTCTCTCGCTCGCTCTCTCGCTCGCTCTCTCGCTCGCTCTCTCGCTCGCTCTCTCGCTCTCTCTCTCTCTATCGCTCTCTCGTTCTCTATCGCTCTCTCGTTCTCTATCGATCTCTCGCTCTCTATCGCTCTCTCGTTCTCTCTATCGTTCTCTCTATCTCTCTATCTCTCTATCGTTCTCTCTATCGTTCTCTCTATCGTTCTCTCTATCGTGCTCTCTATCTCTCTATCGTGCTCTCGCTCTCTCTATCGTGCTCTCGCTCTCTCTATCGTGCTCTCGCTCTCTCTATCGTGCTCTCGCTCTCTCTATCGTGCTCTCGCTCTCTCTATCGTGCTCTCTCTATCATGCTCTCGCTCTCTCTCTCGTTTTCTCTCTCTCTCGCTCTCTCTCTCGTTTTCTCTCTCTCTCCCTCTCTCTCGTTTTCTCTCTCTCTCGTTTTCTCTCTCTCTCTCTCTCTCGTTTTCTCTCTCTCTCTCCCTCTCTCTCGTTTTCTCTCTCTCTCCCTCTCTCTCGTTTTCTCTCTCGTTTTCTCTCCCTCTCTCTCGTTTTCTCTCTCGTTTTCTCTCTCCCTCTCTCTCGTTTTCTCTCTCCCTCTCTCTCGTTTTCTCTCTCCCTCTCTCTCGTTTTCTCTCTCTCTCTCTCGTTTTCTCTCTCTCTCTCTCGTTTTCTCTCTCTCTCTCTCGTTTTCTCTCTCTCTCTCTCGTTTTCTCTCTCTCTCTCTCGTTTTCTCTCTCTCTCTCTCTCTCTCTCGTTTTCTCTCTCTCTCGTTTTCTCTCTCTCTCTCTCTCTCTCTCTCTCTCTCTCTCTCTCGTTTTCTCTCTCTCTCTCTCGTTTTCTCTCTCTCTCTCTCTCGCTCTCTCTCTCGTTTTCTCTCTCTCTCGCTCTCTCTCTCGTTTTCTCTCTCTCTCGCTCTCTCTCGTTTTCTCTTTCTCTCGCTCTCTCTATCGTTCTCTCGCTCTCTCTATCGTTCTCTCGCTCTCTCTATCGTTCTCTCGCTCTCTCTCGCTCTCTCTATCGTTCTCGCGCTCTCTCGCTCTCTATGGTTCTCTCGCTCTCTATGGTTCTCTCGCTCTCTATGGTTCTCTCGCTCTCTATGGTTCTCTCGCTCGCTCGTTCTCTCGCTCTCTCTCTCTCGCTCTCTCGCTCGCTCGTTCTCTCGCTCTCTCTCTCTCGCTCGCTCTCGCTCGCTCTCTCGCTCGCTCTCTCGCTCGCTCTCTCGCTCGCTCTCTCGCTCGCTCTCTCGCTCGCTCTCTCGCTCTCTCTCTCTCTATCGCTCTCTCGTTCTCTATCGCTCTCTCGTTCTCTATCGCTCTCTCGCTCTCTATCGCTCTCTCGTTCTCTCTATCTCTCTATCTCTCTATCGTTCTCTCTATCGTGCTCTCTATCGTGCTCTCTATCTCTCTATCGTGCTCTCGCTCTCTCTATCGTGCTCTCGCTCTCTCTATCGTGCTCTCGCTCTCTCTATCGTGCTCTCGCTCTCTCTATCGTGCTCTCGCTCTCTCTATCGTGCTCTCGCTCTCTCTATCGTGCTCTCGCTCTCTCTATCGTGCTCTCGCTCTCTCTATCGTGCTCTCGCTCTCTCTATCGTGCTCTCGCTCTCTCTATCGTGCTCTCTCTATCATGCTCTCGCTCTCTCTCTCGTTTTCTCTCTCTCTCGCTCGCTCTCTCGCTCGCTCTCTCGCTCGCTCTCTCGCTCGCCTCTCTCGCTCGCTCTCTCGCTCGCTCTCTCTCTATCGCTCTCTCGTTCTCTATCGCTCTCTCGTTCTCTATCGCTCTCTCGTTCTCTATCGCTCTCTCGCTCTCTATCGCTCTCTCGCTCTCTATCGCTCTCTCGTTCTCTCTATCGTTCTCTCTATCTCTCTATCGTTCTCTCTATCTCTCTATCGTTCTCTCTATCTCTCTATCGTGCTCTCGCTCTCTCTATCGTGCTCTCGCTCTCTCTATCGTGCTCTCTCTATCATGCTCTCGCTCTCTCGCTGTTTTTTATTTTATTTCATTTGACAAAACAGAAAAATTATTTGGTATTTCTATTGTATTTTCTTTCCATTTTTCATGTGGTCCATTTAAGCTAAGTCATAAATGAGCAAAAATATATAATTGTAAAGAAAATGTAATTGAAGAATCCATATGTTTTAATTTTTATTAGTTTCTGAGTAAATCTAGAACATATTGTGGAATTGATTGTATTGATACGTATGGGTGCCGTTAGGGCTAGTGACAACAGATACAGATGCCGTTTATATGCGCATAAAGCCAAGCTGGTAAGCCACAGGGGACCTGTACAGGCAGTTTCTAGCAATTGCTCTTCGCGTTCCCTGAAAGCCGATTTAGATGCTATTTGTTTGGTAAGAGACATAAGGGGCAGTAATTCCTGGAACGATGCTTGTAAGTCTGTCAGACGGGTGTCCTGTGTCACACACAGCTCTGGAATGTGAATGCAGCTTGGGACATGCCCTGTCCTCTGGCTCCAGCGCCCGTCCAGCAGCGGGGCCGTATTACTCATTTACTTCTATTAATGCTAATGGCTGCTTTGCCTGTGGCAGCTGAGGGGGCCTGCTCTCCGCTTCCCGCATATGTTTTATTTATGCTAAAGGGTCATTTTTCTCTATCTCTGGTGCCTCTTCTAATATGGATTAGACAATGGCAGACCTTTACACATTGCGCATCATGCATTAATTATAGAGAGGCATCCAGGATTTTTTGTTATAAAACCTTTTCTAGAGCATTTGAAGAGATGAGATTTGTATAACCATTCCTGTTCTTACATTCTTATGATAAATAGTTTAGAAATTCTGCCTTAGAGTTGCTGCTTATTACTTGCTTTAAAGAGGACCTGTGCTTGAAAAAGCATTCAACGCCCAGGCTTAAAGGAGAACAGACAAAGCTTGTTCTGCACTCCTATGACCTCTTTTCAGCTGACAGCAGGCTGAAGCTTGATGTCCTGCTGATGTCACAGAGCCGGACCATCCTCAGGCAAGATGGCGACCATATGGTCAGGATGTGCCCACATGCCTGGACTGGCACCCGGCTTAGGCCTCTCAGCGAGTCGCTAAGAACCTGAGAAGCCCGCTCCTGCCACCTCCACAGCCCAGCACTCCAGTTGGCGAGGGGGGGGGGGGGTGGGTGGCGGACAGAGCGTAGACTGGTGATCCACTTGCCGAGCAGCGCACGCCGATGTACGTCGACAGAATGGCACGGGCAGGCAAATGGGCGTACATGTACGTCCCTTTAAATTTGCCGCCCTGCCATCGGGAGCGCGCCGCGCGCGCTCCCGCGCTGGTCGGGACCCCCGTGAGTCCGGTCGCGGGACCCGCGGATTTGATCGCCGCGGGCATCCCCGCGATCGTCTCACGGAGCGGCCAAATGGAGAAATGCCGTTGTAAACAGCATTTCTTCATTCTGCCTAGCAACTAGTGACCCTGATCTCTGCTCCATGTGATTGGAGCAGAGATCAGTGTTCACTAAATGAAAGCCCAACCCCCCCCACAGTTAGTAACACACCCCTAGGAACACTTAACCCCTACACTGCCACCCCCTGGTTAACCCCTTCACTGCCAGTGTCATTTACACAGGAATCACTGCATTTATATAGCGGTGATTACTGTATAAATGACAGTGGTCCCAAAAATGTGTCAAAATGTCCGATGTGTCCCCACAATGTCGCAGTCGCAATAAAAATCGCTGATCGCCGCCATTACTAGTAAAAAAAAATAATAAAAAATTATTAATAAAAATGCTATAAAACTATCCCTATTTTGTAAACGCTATAACTTTTGCGCAAACCAATCAATAATCCCTTATTGCGATTTTTTTTCCAAAAATATGTAGAAGAATACGTATCGGCCTAAACTGAGGAAAAAAATGTTTTTTTATATATTTTTGGGGGATATTTATTATAACAAAAAGTAAAAAATAATGCGTTTTTTTCAAAATTGTCGCTCTATTTTTGTTTATAGCGCAAAAAATAAAAACCGCAGGGGTGATCAAATACCACCAAAAGAAAGCTCTATTTGTGGGAAAAAAAGGACGTCAATTTGTTTGGGAGCCACGTCGCACGACCGCGCAATTGTCAGTTAAAGCGACGCAGTGCCGAATCGCAAAAAGTGGTCTGGTCTTTGACCAGCAAATTGGTCCGGTCTGAAAGTGGTTAACAGTCACCAGCTTTCTGCTGAGGGAGCTGTGAGAACTGAGCAATCGGCTGTGTTTGATTGCTTGGTTCTCGTTGTTGCCGGCGGGGGACAGAAGCACCATCGGACAGCATCCAAGTATGATTGGGGGTGGGGGGGGGGGGATAATTCTGTACTTTTAAACACTTCAATACTGGGCACTTCCTCCCTTCCTGCCCAGGACATTTTTCAGCTTTCAGCGTTGTCACACTTTGATTGGACAAATGCACGGT
>NW_027507784.1:83628115-83754574 GCF_037356315.1 Lithobates pipiens | reverse complement strand
TAGATAATATTGCCCCCCCCTCTTACCACTCCTATACTTACCTGAGCCCTCACTCAATCCAGTGCTGTACCTATTTGTATGAGCTCTCCACACTCTTGCAGGCTTTGCTTAAACAGTAGGGGTCATTGGCTCCTGCTGCTGTCAGGCAAATCCTGTGGATGAGGGGGCAGGGCCAATATGTGCTGTTTTGCGTCTATGGATTCAGGCAGCATGGCTTGGAATCGGACATGTAGGTGTGCCACAATAGAAGGCGGCTTCCTATGGTGGCATACAAAGAAGATGGTGGGCTAGGAGTGCTGGCAGGAGGCCCCCAGAAGATGAGGATTGGCGCTACTCTGTTTAATGCTATTCCACAGAGCAGGTAAGTACAACATGTTTGTTAATAAATAAAATAAAAAAAAATCTTTGCATAAAAATAAACAATTTAAATATCAGAAATTGTTAGCTTTGTTAAAGCTCCATTGAAGTAATTAAAATAGATGTACTTTGACATAGACATTGTTTGAAAGCGGATTTAAACTCTCAGTCAACATTAACGTCGTCTTTTTTTCTTAAATGAACATAAATAAAAAAAACAGGCCAAAATGTAGACATGCGTACCATCTTACAGAACAATAAAGGAGAGGTATGGGGTATGTGGTAGCGATTTTGAAATATAATATTTATATCAAAGAGCTTAAAAGGAAGCCATTGTGAGGACCAATTAATGCCCTGTTTTGGATATATATATATATATGTGCAACATGTATATTAGAATATTTACTGTTCTTGGTATCTCAAACACACAAACCTTTTGGTCTGCTGTCTGTATACCCTATTGTTCTCAGAGATGGCCATTTCAGATATAATGCCTCTTCCTGTGCCACAAGTCCTTGAAGTGCTAATTTATGTTGTATCAAAGAGGGCTGACGGTTGTAAATCCAGAGATAATTAAACCGGTCTTATGTCGGAATTGGCAGGGTCAGAGATCAAAGGAAGTTGCTCATAAAGGCATTGGAAGTTTGATGCTTAACTAGGCTTGAAATTAGAACCAATCAGCATGTAGACTTGAGAATCGGCCAGTCAGAGGTTGATGCCAACTCAGAGCCAATGGGTGCGTTCCATCTGCTGATTGGCCCAGAATGCATATAAAATAGGGCTAAAATTAGCTGCTCTCGCTTGATTTCTAGACCATGGAAGGAGACCGGAAGTCTGTGTAACGTATCTCTCTCTCTCTCTCCCCCTCTCTCTCTCCCCCCCCTCTCCCTCTCTCGCTCCCTCTCTCTCTCCCCCTCTCTCTCTCTCTCTTTCTCTCTCTCCTTTTTTATCATGTCTCTTCTATTTCTAATTATTTCTTTCTTAGGACTTATCTTGAAATATTGATAAATATATAGAAAGTGTATGTCTGTTGTAAGCATATGACCTAAATTATCTTGGCAGTCTAAGCAACTCTGTACTTGTAGCATCACTTGAGTTATATGATAAGTTCTAATTATTCTAAAGTTCCTTTTCTGTATAAATAAAGGTAATTGTTTATCTTTTCGCACTGTTACCGTTCATTTTTATTCTTATGTAGACAAAGGTTTAATCACTTATTTTCTTGTATCGTTAGTCATTTAAGTGAGATATAAAAATTGCCATAACAGGTAGCAACTGGCTATGATTCCCAACAGGGTGTTAGGAGGCTGAGCCTGCTCTCAGTCAGGCATCTGGATGGATCCCAACCTTGAATCCCTGCAGAGCCTGGACTAGCTCTGTGACATCAGCCGACAGCGGGCTTTAGCCATACTTTTCTTGTAACTATTTTTAATCTTTTGACTGCTGTCAATAGTAAATAGATGGGGGCGTATTCTACATTGGCAAAAAAATTGGGACACCTGCCTTTATACACACACACACACACACACACACACACACACACACACACACACACACACACACACAAATTTTAATGGCACCACGGTCTTAGACTGTAGGGTTCAATCAAGTTGGCCCACCCTTTGCAGCTATAACAGCTTTAACTCTTCTGGGGAGGCCATCCACAAGGTTTAGGAGTGTCTATGGGAATGTTTGACCATTCTTCCAGAAGCACATTTGTGAGGTCAGGCACTGGTGTTGAATGAGAAGGCCTGGCTCGCAATCTCCACTCTAGTTCGTCCTAAAGGTGTTCTATCGGATTGTGGTCAGGACTGTTTTTTCCATGTAAAACATGTGATAACGCATATTAACAGAACACACAAGTGAGAACAGAACCTAACTTCAATTTCCCATTTAAGCTTTAAAGCATTAGCTGTTTTTGAGATGGCCAGCACTGGAATATGTTTTTTTTTTTTTTTTTTTTCCAGTTCAAGCAGAAGCGACTAGTGTTCAGGCAGAATGGCAACATTGCTGTATACTATATAAATAGTTATGTAGGTAAAAAAAGATTCCTTGAGAGACGTTTCCTGGAGAGCTTAAAAAGGAATATATCCCAGCCAAAATTAAACACCACCAGAAAAATCCAGAGATGCAAATGTGAATGAATACTGATTGGTCATCCCTTGGAGCACTGGTATTCATGATGTAGTTTATTATCTCTGTGACTATCTATCCAAGTTGTTATGAAAACTCTCTTGTTTTTTAGCCCTTTAGATGCCATAGTCACTTAAAAGAATTTAATTAGAATTGAATAGATTAGGGAAAGTTTAAAACCTATTTTATGTAGTAAGAAGAACAAAGGTTTTGACTAGGGCTGCAACTAACGATTATTTTCATAATCGATTAATCGGCCGATTTATTTTTTCGATTAATCGGATAAAAAAAAGGGGGGGGGGAGAAACACACACACACACACACACACACACACACACACACACACACACACACACACACACACACACACACACACACACACACACACACACACACACACACACACACACACACACACACACGTGTCCCCCCCCCAGTATAGATGACACATTCCTCGCCTCTCACATGGTGTCACTGCCCCACCTCCTCTCAGTGCTCCCCTCCCCCCCTCCTGTGTCTTGGGTTTTCTCACCCCTTCATGGTGTCAGCGGCTCCTCCTCGGTGTGCCGGGGTGGTGTGGGGCGGAGTCTCAGTCTGGACCCGCCACACATGACTCGGCCGACTCCTCCAAATGGATCGAAGGGCACCCCGAAGCCGGGAGATGGATGCACGCATGTGCAGAGCCCAACCTCCAATCACGGCAGCGCTGGAAAGCGGGGATGTGCGGGGACAGAAGAGGAGGACGGGGGATGTGCGGGGGACAGAAGAGGAGGACGGGGGATGTGCGGGGGACAGAAGAGGAGGACGGGGCATGTGCGGGGACAGAGGACGGGGCATGTGCGGGGACAGAGGACGGGGCATGTGCGGGGACAGAGGACGGGGCATGTGCGGGGACAGAGGACGGGGCATGTGCGGGGACAGAGGACGGGGCATGTGCGGGGACAGAGGACGGGGCATGTGCGGGGACAGAGGACGGGGCATGTGCGGGGACAGACGACGGGGCATGTGCGGGGACAGAGGACGAGGACGGGGGATGTGCGGGGACAGAGGACGAGGACGGGGGATGTGCGGGGACAGAGGACGAGGACGGGGGATGTGCGGGGACAGAGGACGAGGACGGGGGATGTGCGGGGACAGAGGACGAGGACGGGGGATGTGCGGGGACAGAGGACGAGGACGGGGGATGTGCGGGGACAGAGGACGAGGACGGGGGATGTGCGGGGACAGAGGACGAGGACGGGGGATGTGCGGGGACAGAGGACGAGGACGGGGGATGTGCGGGGACAGAGGACGAGGACGGGGGATGTGCGGGGACAGAGGACGGGGGATGTGCGGGGACAGAGGACGAGGACGGGGGATGTGCGGGGACAGAGGACGAGGACGGGGGATGTGCGGGGACAGAGGACGAGGACGGGGGATGTGCGGGGACAGAGGACGAGGACGGGGGATGTGCGGGGACAGAGGACGAGGACGGGGGATGTGCGGGGACAGAAGAACTCCGTGACTCCTCCAGAATTCATTCACTTGGGCTGACAGGCTGAACGCCGCGCTGGGGGTGACGTTAGCGCGCAGCTCGCCGCCGCCGGGTGTACCAAGATGGCCGCCAGCTCCGAAGCTAGGCCGAAGCCGCGGTCTTTCCTAAGGCCGCGGCCCGCTCCGCAGATCACATGGGGCGGACCAACTAATCGATAATGAAAATCGTTGACAACGATTTTCATTATCGATTATTATTGATAATATCGATTAATCGTTTCAGCCCTAGTTTTGACTGGAGTTGCACTTATTGTGTTTTTTTGTAGAATGGCTGAGCAAAGATGGCTGTCTCATATAGGCACAATACTGGTAAGGAAAAGTTTTATTTTCCTAAGATGGTTGAAGAAGACCGGCAATAAGCTCTGAAAGCTGGTAAAAGAACTGATTGTGATGGTGGTGGGGGGTTTGTGTGTGTATCTGACTGAGCCACCAGGGAGGACACCCCTGATCATGTACAGTGGTGTGAAAAAGTGTTTGCCCCCTTCCTCATTTTCCTGTTCCTTTGCATGTTTGTCACACTTAAGTGTTTCGGAACATCAAACCAATTTAAACAATAGTCAAGGACAACACAAGTAAACACAAAATGCAATTTGTAAATGAAGGTGTTTATTATTAAAGGTGAAAAAAAATCCAAACCATCATGGCCCTGTGTGAAAAAGTGATTGCCCCCCTTGTTAAAACATACTATAACTGTGGTTGTCCACACCTGAGTTCAATTTCTCTAGCCACACCCAGGCCTGATTATTGCCACACCTGTTCACAATCAAGGCATCACTTAAATAGGAGCTGCTTGACACAGTAAGGTCCACCAGAAGATCCTTAAAAGCTACACATCATGCCGAGATACATAAAAATTCAGGAACAATTGAGAAAGAAAGTAATTGAGATCTATCAGTCTGGAAAGGGTTAAAGCCATTTCCAAAGCTTTGGGAATCCAGCGAACCACAGTGAGAGCCATTATCCACAAATGGCGAAGACATGGAACAGTGGTGAACCTTCCCAGGAGTGGCCGGCCGCCCAAAATTACCCCAAGAGCGCAGCGACGACTCATCCAAGAGGTCACAAAAGACCCCACAACAACGTCCAAGGAACTGCAGGCCTCACTTGCCTCAGTTAAGGTCAGCGTTCATTCCTCCACCATCAGGAAAAGACTGGGCAAAAATGGCCTGCATGGCAGAGTTCCAAGGAGAAAACCACTGCTGAGCAAAAAGAACATCAAAGCTCGTCTCAATTTCTCCACAACACATCTTGATGATCCCCAAGACTTTTGGGACAACATTCTGTGGACCGATGAGACAAAAGTGGAACTCTTTGGAAGGTGTGTGTCCAAGTATATCTGGCGTAGAAGGAACACTGCATTTCATAAAAAGAACATTATACCAACAGTAAAATATGGTGGTGGTAGTGTGATGGTCTGGGGCTGTTTTGCTGCTTCAGGACCTGGAAGACTTGCCGTGATAAAAGGAACTATGAATTCTGCTGTCTACCAAGAGATCCTGAAGGAGAATGTCCGACCATCTGTTCGTGTACTCAAGCTGAAACGAACTTGGGTTCTGCAGCAGGACAATGATCCTAAACACACCAGCAAGTCCACCACCGAATGGCTGAAGAAAAACAAAATGAAGACTTTGGAGTGGCCTAGCCAAAGTCCTGACCTGAATCCTATTGAGATGTTGTGGTATGACCTTAAAAAGGCCGTTCATGCTTGAAAACCCTCTAATGTAACTGAATTAGGACAATTCTGCAAAGATGAGTGGGCCAAAATTCCTCCAGGACGCTGTAAAAGCCTCATTGCACGTTCTCGCAAACGCTTGGTTGCAGTTGTTGCTGCTAAGGGTGGCCCAACCAGTTATTAGGTTTAGGGGGCAATCACTTTTTCACACAGGGCCATGATGGTTTGGATTTTTTTTCACCTTTAATAATAAACACCTTCATTTACAAATTGCATTTTGTGTTTACTTGTGTTGTCCTTGACTATTGTTTAAATTGGTTTGATGTTCCGAAACACTTAAGTGTGACAAACATGCAAAGGAACAGGAAATGAGGAAGGGGGCAAACACTTTTTCACACCACTGTAGGTGTTCTTTCTGTAAGTCAGAAACCTTGAAGTGACATTAAAAAGGGTTTAGAAACTCTAGTTAAAAAAATAAAAATAAAAAAGTGGCATTGTTGCTCTCTCTGACACCAATGATGGGGAATCATTCTTTCAACTAACACCAAAGATGGGATAGAATTCCTCCCACTGATCTAAAGGATTGGGCAACTATACTCCCATACCAATGATGGGCCTCCAATCCTACTATCCGCAGACACTTTTTTTTTCTTTACTCCCAAATTAACCACCAAGTTTGGGACATTACTTAATTCCACTGATGCTGGGTCATTATCTGCTCCCACTGGCCACTGTCTGGCCCCCTAGAGTCTGATAGACCGTAATTTGGCCCTTTGTTTAGGCAACTTAGAGGACTCTTTCCTAGAGAAGGATGCTCTGGAGTACTACTGCGTCCTTCATGCCAGCTTCTTCGTTGTTTCTCTCTGTGGGCTAGAGCTTCTTGTTGATTGCATTGGCTTAGCTTTAAAGTGGCACTTTGTTTTGTTTTTTTGCATTCTTTATTTATTAAGCAGAAATGTATACATTGTATTTAATGCAATGTTTTCTCAGATATTAAATGGGAAACTGTTATAAAAGATTAACGGGGCTGTCATTACTGAACTCTCCTTTGAGAATGCTAGTTCCCTGGCTTTTATTCCTATACTTTGACCGAGCAAGTACAGAGATTACCCTTTTCTGACACTCTTTTATATCATTCCTGTTCTGGGACTGTGACTGAAACATGAACCATGTTTGACCTGAGATGTAGTATTTTCAGAAGGGGGGCTTTTTCTAGGTTGACTTTTGATCCCTTAACTTTGTGGTTTTGCTCTTTGCCTTTTACAAAGGGGGACTGTAGTGCAGCCGTTCTCAAACTTTTTACTCCAGAGGAACCCCTAAAATAATGTTCATGTCTTGGGGAGCCCATGCTATAACCACTTCATTGGGGGCAATGCCAAAAATTCCCCTTAAATTGATTGTCAGAAGGAAGCATTCACCCCTTATAGTGGTGGTCAGAATACCATCTTTACAGACAGAAAAGATAATTGGTGTCATGATGCTGGCTTTGCCAAGTGGTGATGGTCCCGAAACGTTGCTTGTACCCTCATATGGGAGGTCAATCAGCCACAGCCCAAGGAAGCTGTACCAATTTGTAGAGGAACTCGAAGTGAAAAAGACTGCTGTAGTGTGTTTGAAGAGATAAGTTAACCTTTCTGAACATGTTACACCTGTATTTAGGGTGTAACATGTTCAGCAACCTCCTCCTGCACCATCGATTTCCCTGGCGATAGTGTGCCGTGCAGGGCTCTGCCCATATACTAGAGTCAATGAATGAACTACAAGTACTGTAATCCATTGCAGCACACTGCTTGTAGTTCTCAATGAGCTGTGAGGGCACTGGTGAGTGCTCTTGTAGTTCATTGAGTATTCCTGCTCTCCAGTAACTGTCTACAAGCAAATCGCTTTAGTGAGAGCCTGGCATTGCACCCACAATCTGCTGATCATGAGTACAATGCTCTGCAGGCTCCTAAGAAAAAGAATAAATGCATGTTGTTGTTTTTTTTGGTATCTTACCCACCAAAAAATTGACTATTTATTTTATTATATAAGTATTTGAACTCGTTCTTTTAAATTAATACAAAACAAACATTAATTGTTTGGAAAAATTACTTAGAGCGCGCACGGTGTGTGCGAACTAAGCATGCATGGTAGTTTCCCTTTAAATCCTTTCTGTGTTCCTTTTGTGTTGCCCTTAAATGATTCACATTAATCAGATGCAGTAAATTGCACAAATTGAATTGATTGGTTTTCATTTAAGACCCTGTTGGTTTTATTTATATATAGATTTTATTTAGCACCAGAGCAAATGCGTAACATGTGTTAGAGCAGATCTTCGAATTAACATATTGTTTTTCATGTGGGAATGGAAAAAAAATGCACGATTTATATTAACATCTAATTTTTGTTTCTTTTCCTCTGTAGGTGTATGATCGCTGATGAGGCAAGTAGTGCAATTCTTTCTTTTCTGCTGGAAGCTCAGTAATATTTTAATAATTTTTTTACATATTATTAAGAATTTACATCGTCTTTGTCCTTTTTCATTTATTCATCATTTGAACTCCTAATTGAAATTCATTCTGAGTATAATTGTATTTTCTTTAAATTTTGGCTTCTGAGAGTTTTTTTTTTAATCTTTTTAGCTGGTATGGCTGGTTATCAGGCTCCAGAAAGAACTTGTACTTTTTTGTTTTGGGTAAGCTGGCCAGCAGCCCCAATATTTTTGACAAAAGTCAATTGTTCGATTGACTTTTGTGAAAGGGGTCTGCTGGAAAATTTTAGGCCTAACAGTTTGGGCTGGCTGTCGCAAATACAATTGCCACAGTGGGATATTCATTCATCAGTCCTGTATAATACCAGTATAAGGCCAGCTTTATGCAACAACTTTCCAGTCGTTTTGGAAAACCTTCTTAATCACTCAATACTGTACACCGTAAACATGGCATAATTTTTATCTTTTTTTAAGTATGACTTGTACCAAAAAGTCATAGAAATGTTGTTTTAGAAAGCTTTTTGACCTAAGTTCTCTTTTGTTCATTGGAAGACACAGATCTGCTGTAGATCATTACTACTGAGTTAAGTACCACCTGCAGGAGTAGGATGCTAGGTTGAATGTTTGCTTTTCCAATAATTTTTTATTATTTTGAGCAGAGTACACAAAAGAATAGTTATACAATTAGCCGTCTGTGTATCACTTGGAGGACCAGAATCAATGTAGTGTACATTGCAAATTACATATAATAGTAAACCAAGCAACATCTTCCGCAGAAGATAACCAATGTTCCTTAACACCCAAAATAATAATTTAACGTTCCGGACCATGAGATACCTGAAAGGAGAGGAAAAATAGGAAAAGAATGTAGCAAATTAATAGTTTGTGGCTGAACTACTACTTTAACTAACTCTAAATCTTGTCACAGTTCATGTCTAAATTATTAGTAGGGGGTATGGATAGGCGGAAGTACAGGGAAGATAGAGGCTTGTCTTTTACATTAGCAATAAGCAATCCTTCAACAGGGTCAGATTCTAGGGTGAGAGAGGGTGGGAACTGCTTATGAAATGCGTGGCGAAGCTGGTAGTAGCGAAACAACCTCCACTGTGATGTGCATGCATCTTTAAGATTGGGGAAGGAGTGCAGCTTGCCACCTGAAACAACATGTTGAAGATTCAATATTCCTCTTGATGCCGCCTAAACATGCGGGTTGGGAACTCTATTCAGATGTGGGAGATTTGTATTACCCCAAAGGAAATATGTGGGGGGAAAGTCTCCGGAGAGCTATAACGGGCCCTCATCCTGTGCCATGTCGAAATAGTGGTATGCATCGAATCTGTAATTCCGGGGTGGGATTTTACTCCCCTGAACACCAGGTTACTAAGGATGGAGTAAAACCCCATGATGGCCACCTCCAGAGTGAGAGAGAGCTGTATAGTAGAGATGGTCAACCGTGGAGGCCTCCCATTCCACACGAATTTTGAGATAATTCCTGTAGTTTGTTAAAAAAGGAAGCTGGAGGCACCGGAGAAAAGACTACGGAATTGATAAAGAAACTTGGGTAAATATACTATCTTAACAAGGTTCACTCTACCCACTGGAGTGAGAAGAAGAGACCCCCAGGTCATACATTTCTGAGAGAAGGTCCTAAGCAATGGCAAGAAGTTCAGTTCAAAATATCAGGACAAAGGGGCCCTTATCACGACACCAAATTATTTAAATTCACTAGTCCAGGTCATTGCCTTACTAATTTGCTCTGGTGCTAAATAAAATCTATATATAAATAAAACCAACAGGGTCTTAAATGAAAACCAATCAATCCAATTTGTGCAATTTACTGCTTCTGATTATGTGAATCATTTAAGGGCAACAGAAAAGGAACCGAGGTGTATAACTGGATTAGGAGTGACTTTCCCCAAGTTAACTTTAATGCCTGAAAAGGATCCAAAAATATCTATAATTTGAAGGGCCGGAGGGAGAGTGAGATGTCTTTCAGGAACAGGAGAGTGTCGCCAGCATACAGGGATATTTTATCTACAATCACCCCCACTTGGATGCTTTCTACCGAGGGAGCAGACCTAATGCTCACCGCCAGGGGTTCTATTGCCAGCGCAATCGGGCCCGGAGAGGCAGCCCTTTCTAGTACCTCGGATCAAGGGAAAATGAGAGAACAACAAGTTATTAGTACGTATTTGGGCCGTAGGGTTATGATAGAGTAGTTGGACCCCCTTGATAAACCGAGGGCTGAATTCAAATTTACGTAGGACAGCCTGGAGGTATCGCCACTCCATTGAGGAAAGGCCTTTCCGGCATCCAAGAAGGCTACCACCCCTGAACTCATCCCCATCCGCTCTATAAAGATGCATAAGCAGGCGTCTTATATTAATATCGGTTCCCCTACCTGGCATAAATCCGGACTGATCTGCATGTACTAAAGCAGTGATGAGAGTGTTCAATCGACCGGCCAGGACCTTAGCCAAAATTTTTGCATCCGCATTAAGGAGGAATATTAGCCGGTACGAGGAACACTGCTTGGGAGCCTTATCAGGTGTGAGAATGATCACAAAAATCACTTCAGATATGGAAGGCGGAAGAGACCCCTCCTCCATTGCCCTTTGAAGCATAAGTCTAAATGTAGGCCATCTCCCGCTGTAGCTCCTCCAGTGTAATGGGGGTCATCCAATGCATCCCTAAAAGTAGATGTTAAGCATGGCAGCTCAATTTCCTCCAGATAATCGTATAGTGCCTCATTCGTGCCCACCATGAGTGAGCTATAGAGTTCATGATTAAATGTTGCAAAACAAGCATTGATAGAGGCAGGATCAGTCAGCAGTGACCCAGCAGAATCTCGTATGCTGGAAAAAATAGACACAGGTGTGGAACTCTCCCTAGCCAAACATGCCAGCTTTTTCCCAGTTTTTCCCCATGTTTGAATATGCGTTAGGGTTGATGTAGAAGCTGGGTTTTTTCTGTTAAGAGCAAATCTTCCTTCAAGCCCCGGCGAACCTGACGAAAGTGAGATTGCAGACTGTCGCTGGAAAACACGTTAAACGCATCCCAAGAGGTAGATGGAGATATAGAATGGTCCTGGTCTTTCCAGTAGTGTATCATGTGAGATATATACGGCTCAGAAACCCTCGAATTAGACAACCAAAACCTGGATATGCCCAAAACTATCCTGCGGGACAGTAGATACATTCAGTTTCAAGGCAAGAAGAGCATGGTCTGAACTGCCACGAGGTAGGATGGAGATGTCCCAAATCCTATAAAGCACAGACCCCCCAGCATAGACTAGGTCTGTGTGGGAAAAGGTTTTATCCATAGAGTAGTTAACAATTTTGACAATTGGTTAAGCAGTCTCATGGAGGCAGGAAAAAGTACAACTTCACCACCACCGGTTCCAGTCTATCCAGCATGGCATGTAATAATGACATAGCAGCTGTCCGGGTCCAGCTCCAGTGCCAGTAGCCTATATGCAAGAGAATTGTGAATTAAAATGCTCATCCCTCTGGAATAGTTGGTCTATGAGGAGTGGTAATGGTGTCCTACCCAGGGTCTCTTAAGGCTGCTGTGATTTGAAAGTACTGATGTGTGAATGGCAAATTGTGGAACTCGCATTTTAGATGCCATTCGTTTGAATAAAGTACAAAAAGAATCCTATTTTCTCAGTTAATGATCTGAAATAAATATTGTATTTCACACATAAATATACAGAATAATCATAATTTTGAAATCATTTGATTACCAGCAATTCACAAGATAACCTGCAAAAGTTTTGTATTTCAAATATAGGAGAGCATGAATATCAAAGCTTTGCAAACCACAGCATCAATACTTACAGATTACAAAATTATTGGCAATTCTTGATAAATACTGAATTTTACACTTAAAGATGCTGAAAACTCAATAGCAGCAATATGGAAATAGTTTTTTTAATCAGTACCAGCATTTTAGCAAATTGAGCATAGATTCCCTTTAAGAAACACAACAATGTTTTATTTTTATTTTTTTTGTGCTTTCTATATTTATTAATTTGAAGTTAATTTTGAGTAATGACAATTTTGCAGACTTGCCGTTTTCAGGAACCTGCTGCCTAAACACTTTCCATGTTTCTAGCAGAGCAAGCATTCTGGGGAAAACAGGTGCTTTATAATGAGTATTGGGAAAACGTGTTTTCATTATTTATTCAACGCTAACACACTTGAGGCGTTCCTGGTTTTGACCATGCTTAAACTGCTGCTGAGGAACTACAAGCTCCAACAGTTTGACCCCCCCCCCCCCCCCCCGAGTTTTAGCATTTAGAGAATTTTCTCAATCTTTACATTTCTTTATTTTTTTATTGGTACATCTGGATTAACTTGGATCTGATATTTGAATGTTGCAAGGTTGTTGACGAGTTGAACAGCTTGCTTTTTTTTGCTTTATTTCTTGAGGTTTGATGGGGGCTCCCAGTTCTGGCTAACTACAATAGCCGATACAAAGCCAATTGATGATGTCATAGTCCTGCAGTGCTGTCTCCCATATAATCTCTCCTATGCAAGCATTAGATATAAGGAATCCCAACTGTGAGTGTGTAAGCCCTTGTACACACGGTCGGATATTCCAATGGACAGTGTCCGATAGCACCGTGTTGTTGGATAATCCGACCGTGTGTGGGCTCCATCGGAGTATCCGACGGACCAAGTTTTCCAACTTGGCTATAAAATTTTCCGACAACATGATCCGATTGGACTTTGTCCGATCATGTGTAGAGAATTCCGATCGGACAAAGTGCCACGCAGGCTCAGATCAAATTCATAAACCAAAACTATTGGCTACTAGTCTGAACGTAGTCCCGTCCTAATGAAATAACGCCATCATGTTAAGTACGATCGGATTTTATGACAACTTTGTCCGACTGTGTGTATGCAACAGTTTCAGGCAAAATCCGTCAGGACAAAATCCGACGGATTTGGTTGTCGGAATGTCCGACCGTGTGTACAAGGGCTTACACTTAGTCTCCTGAGGCGTAGGGGCTAAAAATCTGCTAATCTGCTACCAGAAAAAAAAAAAAAAAAAAAACGCTTTATCAGTTTTCCCTGAATTTTGAGACGCTATAAGGCAATGAACTATCTTTAGTTTTTATACAGAGGTCGGTGTAGGCCTAATTCCTACATAGTAAAGGGAGAGTATAGTGTCTTGGTTGACTGCAGCAAACGATATTCATATTGGTAGGTGAGATCTGGTTGCTGGCTTCAAAGCAGGCGCTTTGCTTTCCTTCAGTTTTGGGATTTTTTTTTTATCTCTGGGGAGACTGGTTATTAAACATGATCAGGCTGACATGCATGGACAGTGTTTTTCTACCCCTTCAAGCATATCGGTGTATATTAACGTTTATTTTCAATTTTTTTTTTTTTACAAAAGCTTGGATTAAGGGATGGCTTTCAATTAGTTATGTGCCAAAATTTCACCCACTGAAAATTATTGTCCGAAAAAAGGGTTTTAAGTGTTTTGCCGAAAAACCAAGAAAAAACCGCCAAGATTTTGGTGAGATTTTACCATGCTTATGGTATCTTTTTCATAGGTTATTTGACTCCAAAAATACATAAAAAAATGCAACATTGGTACATTTTTGATGCCTTCTTTCTGCATTTTTAACTACTTCCCACCCGGCCGTATATATACATTGGTCGGGTGGGAAGTAGTTAAAAAATGCAGAAAGAAGGCATCAAAAATGTACCAATGTTGCATTTTTTTATCTTGGCGGTTTTTTCTTGGTTTTTCGGCAAAACGCTTGAAAACCCTTTTTTCGGACAATCATTTTCAGCCTCCTCCTTCTGACTGGATATTCAGGAACGTCCTTCAGAAGGAGGGGGATCGCACGCACGTGTCCGCGCAGCAGCGCGATCCCGATGACACGGCGCATCTCGGATCGGCAAGAGGGCTCTGTGATTGGCCTTCCTGATCACATGACGCCCGTGTCCAATCACAGCCGTCATGTGATTTAAACAGCCAGTTGCTAGGCAATCGGCTCTCCTTTCCTCACACGGAAGTTGTTGCTGAGGAGAGGAGAGCAGATCGCTGCAGCCAGCTGGTGATCAGAGAGTGTGAGCTGTTATTACAGCTTTTTACTCACTGATCACCAGTCTAGTATAAAACACACATGTCCCCACATATGTCCCACTAAAATAACATGTCCCAATGATTAACTGCACACATATGTACATGATCATTTGCGTACAAGATCACACAAACCAATTATTATGCACTTAGTGGATTTTTTTTTACCAAAAATATGTAACAGAATACATTTTGGCTTAAATTTACAACAAAATTAGATTTTATTGGATTTCTTTTAACCGGTTCCCGACCGGCGCACGCCGATGTACATCGGCAGAATGGCACAGGCAGGCATATTGGCGTACAGGTACGTCCAATCTTCAATGCCGCCCTGCCATCACTCACGGGGGTCCCCCGGACTCTATCACATTTCCCCATTCTGCCTAGCAACTAGTGACTCTGATCTCTGCTCCATGTGATTGGAGCAGAGATCAGTGTTCACTAAATGAAAGCCCAGCCCCCCCACAGTTAGTAACACACCCCTAGGAACACTTAACCCCTACACTGCCACCCACTGGTTAACCCCTTCACTGCTAGTGTCATCTACACATGAATCACTGCATTTATATAGCAGTGATTACTATATAAATGACAATGGTCCCAAAAATGTCCGATGTGTCCGCCGCAATGTCGCAGTCACAATAAAAATTGCTGATCGCCGCCATTACTAGTAAAAAATAAAAATAAAAAATTATTAATAAAAATGCCATAAAACTATCCCCTATTTTGTAAAAGCTTTAACTTTTGCGCAAACCAATCAATAATCGCTTATTGCGATTTTTTTTTTTTTTTTTTTTAACAAAAATATGTAGAAGAATACGTATCGGCCTAAACTGAGGGAAAAAAATGTTTTTTTTTATATATTTTTGGGGGATATTTATTATAATAAAAAGTAAAAAATGTGTTGTTTTTTTCAAAATTGTCGCTCTATTTTTGTTTATAGCACAAAAAATAAAAACCACAGGGGTGATCAAATACCACCAAAAGAAAGCTCTATTTGTGGGGAAAAAAAGGACATCAATTTTGTTTGGGAGCCACGTCGCACGACCGCGCAATTGTCAGTTAAAGCGATGCAGTGCCGAATCGCAAAAAGTGGTCTGGTCTTTGACCAGCAAAATGGTCCGGTCTGTAAGTGTTTAAAATAAAAGAAAATATTGTTGTTTTTTTTCCAAATTTCCGCTCTTTTTGTGTTTATATCACAAAAAATAAAAAATGGAGTCATGAATAAATACCACCAAAATAAAGCTCTATTTGTGCAAACAAAATGATAAAAATTTAATTTGGGTACACTGCAGCATGAAAAGTGCGAAAGCGCTGAAAGCTGAAAATTGGGCTGGGAAGGAAGGGGGCGAAAGTGCCCTGTATTGTAGTGGTTAATGCATTTCAATGTGGAGGTGCATTTTATATTTACTGACCAAAAACTACCCCAAACACACCTCCAAGACGACCACTGCCTTGCTAAAGAAGCTGAGGGTAAAGGTGGTGGACTGGCCAAACTAGTTTGAGGGGGCATCCTCAAACGGAAAGTGGAGGCGCAAGGTCTCGAACATCCACTAGCATCGTCATGGAGGAGTGGAAGAGGATTCCATTGGCAACCTGTGAAGCTCAATAAAAACAATAAAATAATGGCGACCACACAAAATATTAACACTTTGGGCCCAATTTGGACATTATCACTTAGGGGTGTACTCAATTTTGTTGCCAGCGGTTTAGACATTAATGGCTGTGTGTTGAGTTATTTTGAGGGGACAACAAATTTAAACTGTTATACAAGCTGTACACTCATTACGTTAAATTGTAGCAAAGTGTCATTTCTTCAGTGTTGTCACATTAAGATATTTGTAAAAATTTAACTATGGGGTTGATTTACTAAAACCGGGCAGTGCAAAATCTGGTGCAGCTGTGTGGTAGCCAATCGGCTGCTAACTTCAGTTTGTTCAGATAAGCTTTGACAGAAAAACATGGAAGCTGTTTGGTTTCTTTGCATCAAATTTTGCACTCTCCTGTTTTAGTAAATCAACCCCTATGAGTATATTGCTCGGTTGTTTGTAATTTCTAAGGATTTTCCCTCTTTTGGAACCAGATCCATCTGTTCCTCTTCAATTGTCCTTCTTTTTGAAGTATAGACCTCTATAAAATCGACTTACCCACCAAAATTGTTATGCTATACTAAACTTTTAATGCAACCTCAAAATTATTGCATTTGTTATTTTGAAAATCCAGTATAAAGGAAAATGAGGGGCGCAAAAAGAACTTGTGGGCTTTGCAAATCATTTTCTTTTTCCATATTAATTCCTCATGGTCCATGTAACATGGGGCATGAAAAGGGTGTATCCTTTGCCTATTTACTTTAAGTGCATGTCCCTAGGCAAAAAAATCCAAAATTGAATACATTCTTGGGTTACGTTAATATTTCCCTGTGGTCTCTTTGAAATGCCACAATCTCCAAAAACACCTATTGATCCTGCCAGAAATCTTGAGATATCCCAATTTCCTGTTGGAGCTGACAATTCATTTCTCTTCTGTGTGGTTCGAGAATACTGCCCTTTTATGGTTATGGAGATGAGGAAAGGGGGATAACACTTGGGATTTTGTTGCAGCAGAGGCACTGTGTTAATCGAGTTCATTATATTTCTGGCACAGTCAACTTATATTGTTTTGGTCTTAAAGTGTTTTTACATAGTTAAATAGTTGGTAAGGTTTAATACAGTTAAACCTGTGGTGTGTTTGTCAATAATAAATCCCATATCCCTGTATGTTGCGATTGTTTGTTTTTCTTTTTTTAACCACTTCCCGCCCAAGGTACGTCCAGGGACGTCCTTGACTTTGTGGGGGTAAATCTGAATAATGCCTGCAGCTACAGACATCATTCAGATATCTTTTAGTGCCGGCGTTTCCCTACACCATAAGAACGATCATAGCGGCTGTTCCGCCGCTTGATCGTTCTTATGGGCGATTGCAGGGGACACCCCCCCCCCCTCAAGGCCACCCTCCGGTGCTTCTACCAACTCACTGCTTCCATCAGTGAGTCAGAGACAGGATCCGCTGGCCCCGAATGGTGACCATAGAGATTTCCGGCGGACCAAATGGTCGCTAGATTCTCTATGATCGTTCGGAGGCCGTTTTGACATCACACCAGGCCTTTGCATTCAAATGGCACCTTGGAAGCAGAGATCGTCAATTTTTTTTAATTTTTTTTTTTCAGGCTTCCCAGCCTAGAGGTGAGATGTGGGTCCTTATTGACCCCATATCTCACTGTAAAGAAGGGACCGATCATGCCATATTCCTATTACAAGGGATATTTACATTACTTGTAATAGGAATCAAAGTGATCAAAGTTTTTTATTTTATTTTTTAAAGTGTCAAATTAAGAAAATAAACATAAAATTAACAAAAAATTAAATTAAGGCGCCCCTGTCCCCATGTGCTCGCACTCAGAAGCGAACGCATACGTAAGTCCCGCCGGCGTATGAAAATGGTGTTCAAACCACACGTGAGGTATCACCGCAAATGTTCGAGCGTGACCAATAATTCCAGACCTAGACCTCCTCTTTAACTCAAAACATGTAACCAGTAAAAAAAATTAAAACGTCGCTTATGGGGATTTTTACTTACCGAAGTTTGGCGCTATTCCACGAACGTGTGCAATTTTGAAGCGTGACATCTATCCATTTATTGGTTCGTAACTTCATCTTTCACATTATGCAAAAAAATTGGGCTAACTTTATTGTTTATTTATTTTTTAGCATGAAACTGTTTTTTTTTCCAAAAAGAAAGTGTTTGAAAAATTGCTGCGCAAATACCGTGCAAGATTGTAACAACCGCCATTGTATTTTCTAGGGTCTTTGCTAAAAAAAGCATATATAATGTTTGGGGGTTCTATGTAATTTTCTAGCAAAAAAAAGATCAATTTTACATGTAGGAGAGAAATGTCAAAATTGGCCTGGATGGGAAGTGGTTAAATTAGTGACACTCCCTGCTCATATCATTGCTTGTGGAAGGGAGTTCCAAATCCTCACTGCTTTGACTGTAAAGAACCCTCTACACAGTTTAATGTTAAACTGCTTCTATTCCAGTTTCAGTGAATGGACACATGTGTTTTTTTAAAACTCCCTCCCAGTGAAAAGTTTTTTCACCTATGCGAGATTCCCCAGTATTTGTATACATCTCTATCAAATCTCCTCTCAAGCATCTTTTCTCCAGAGAGAATAAGTTTAATGCTTGCAGACTTTCCCTATAACTGAGGTCCTTTAGTTACTTTATTAATCGCTTAAGGGCTGAGCCTCTTTATGAGATTTGTTTACAAGTTAAAAACTGTTTTTTTTTTTCTAGAAAATGAATTACCCCCAAACATTATACATTTTTTTTCTAACACCCTAGAGAATAAAATGGTGGTCGCTGCAATACTCTGTCACACCGCATTTGCGCACCTTTTTTTTTGGAAACATTACACTTTTTTGAATTAAAAAATAAGACATCCGTAAAGTTAGCCCAATTTGTATTTATATTGTGAAACATAATGTTACGCTAATTAAAATGATACCCAACATGTCGCATTTCAAAATTGCGCCCGCTCATGGAATGGCGTCAAAGTTTTACCCTTAAAAATCTCCACATGCAATGTTTAAAAAATTCTACAGGTTGCATGTTTTGAGTTACAGAGGAGGTCTAGGGCTAGAATTATTGCTCTCAATCTACCGATCACGACGACACCTCACATGGGTGGTTTGAACACTATTTTCATATGCGGGCGCTACTCGCGTTTGTGTTTGCTTCTACAGCTTCTTGCTCGTTAGGACGGGGCACGGTTAAAAAAAATATTTTAATTTTTTTTTTCTTATTCATTTAACTTTTTTTTTTTTCTTTTTTTTTCACTATGTTTTAAAAATGATCACTTTTATTCCTATTGCAAGGAATGTAAACATCCCTTGTAATAGAAAAAAGCATGACCTCTTAAATATATCTGGGGTCAAAAAGACCTCAGATCTCATATTGACACTAAAATCATTAAAAAAAATGTCCCTTTAAGAGCTGTGGGTGGAAGTGACATTTTGCCGTCGCTTCTGCCCAGCAATTGTATGGAGACGGGTGGGGGCCATCTTCCCCTAACTCGTCACCATACAAAGCAGGAGACAGGACGTGATCGCCTCCGCCACGGCGGAGGGCACTGAATCAAGGCGGAGGGGGGGGGGCCCTTTCCTGCCGCCAATTAAAGTCCTCTTGTGGGAAACCCCTTTATCTTGTAGCGGACCGCTTGCTGAAGAAGAGCATACCGGGCTTATGGTAGCTAGCTGCTGCCATAACTACGATGTCCTCCTTCAAGCAGCCGGCATAAAACTGCGGCCGGTGGGCTGTAAGTGGTTAACTTTGTTGCCCTTTTCTGGACTCTCTCCAGTTCCAGCACATCCTTCCTGTGGACTGGGGCCCAGAACTGGACAACATACTCCAGGTGCGGCCGGACCAGAGTCTTGTAGAGCGGGAGAATTATCGTTTTACCTCTGGAGTGAATCCCCTTTATAATGCATGCCAATATTCTCCTAGCTTTTCTTGCAGCAGCTTGGCATTGCATGCTGAGCCTGTCATCTACTAGGACCCCCAGATGTTATCTCGCTAGCGAGTAACTTGCATTCATTCGTTTAATGGTCAAATGCATTACTTGACATTTTTCAACATTAAACCTCATTTGCCATGTAGTTGCCCAACCCATTATTTTGTTGAGGTTCTCCTGTAAGGTTTCCACATCTTGCTGTGAAGTTATTGCCCTGCTTGGCTTTGTATCATCAGCAAACCATGAGGTTGGAGCTATTTATACCAACCTCTATATCTTTTATGAATAGATTAAACAGAATTGGTCCCAGGACACGATTTATCACCACCTTTTGGACACGCCCCTATAACCAGTTTTCAATCCAGGTACATTCCGACAGACCTCAGTTTGTAACGTTAAAATTTATGGGGAACTGGGTCAAATGTCTAAGCAAAATCCATATATATTTTTAAAAGGATTTAGCATGGGAAAATGTGTATGTTTTACAGAGATGGACTGAATACGCGCCCCCCCCCCATAATATATATTCGCCTAAACCAGCCTTTTTCAAGGGGTGCCTTGAGGTTTCTTCAGGGGTGCCTTGAGGTTTCTTCAGGGGTGCCTCGGTATAATGCGTAAAAATTGCCCAAAATTGTATACAAGCCAACAGGTGCATCAAGCCTGCCTTTTAGTTACACAAAGCCACAGGTTTTTATTGTACACCATTTGAACCTTTCAGCCACCGGCGTCCTAACAACCAGTGATGTCATCGGTGTTGATAAGCAGGGTGTTGATTGCCTTCACAACATCCATGTTTGACCCTCCCCTACCCATGTCCATCGACACTGGAGTCACATTAGCTGAGTGATGGAGAGAAATTGAGGGAGAGGAAACATGGAACACATGGAACACATGGAACACTAGTCAGTTCAAGTGTGCAAAGTATAATTGCCTTGGAAAAATAAATCGCCTCTAACGTCGGGTGTCTTGCGCGTGTGGATGCTGCTGCATTATTTAAAACTATTAGAACAGTTTTTTACATTTTAGAATGGGGTGCCTTGAGAGATTGTCCATAATTTTAAAGGGTGCCTTGACTGAAAAAAGGTTGGAAAACACTGGCCCCGACATACTAAGGGTGTCCCCCCTCCTTATCTTTTCTCATCATCCTCCTTAAATTCAGAGGTGAGAGTTGGAAGTTTTAGTCTACCCTGCTAGTTAGGCCGTAATGTAGAATCTTCTTGTCTGGAGGTCTGTAGGCCGCCTAGGCCTCGGCATAAGCAACACTTGTAGCATGCAACTGTATTAGCCGAGTCTATTTCTGCTGCGATCTGAGTCATCCGAGGAGCAGCTCACTCAAGCATCTGTGCTATGGTGGCAGGCATCCATTTCATTTTTTTTTTTTATAACTTGTTTTAATTGACGACAGTAATTGCTGTACAGCTCAGAATAAAAGGAGGTTTTGTTGCACAGAAATTGTTGTAATCTGGTCTATAATTGTGCAATTTGTGCGGCATGGAACTGTTTTGCAAAGACATTATCGGCCTCTGAATTCTTGTTTTTTTTTTTTTTTTTTTTTTTTTTTAAATACAGTAAGCATGTCTCCCTCCCATGAGGAGGTGGGGGGGGGGGAGTAGCGTGATGCCTCACGCCTGATTTATAATAAAACCACTTATTTTTAAATGTTTTCATTACATAGTACGCCACAAAGACTATTAGCTTGGGATCTGCATGCTGAAGACTGTCTGCTCAGCTCCACGCTCCTGACCAGTTTGAGCCACTGAGCAATATTATCCAAAGATTAGATTGAAGAAACAAGAGATATGTCATGAACGAAAATCTTTTTTGTCTGTGTTCATTTTTGTCCCTTGAGAATGAACTACCGTAGCCTATGATTTCTGTTGTACTTATTCTGTCATAGTACTATAAGAGGAAAAAATTGTTTTAAAAATTAACTAGACAAGTTGGAAAAAGAGTAATGAAAGTCCTAATTAAAAAAACAAAACAAAAAAAACCCATAAAAATCCTAAAAATATAATACAAGCTTTGTCCTGCCATGAGGGCCAGTTCGTACCAAGATCGCACAGGAACACATGCCATGTTCCTGTGTGGTGAGATTCAAATGAATGGGCTGCAAATTGCACCGAAAACATGGAAAAAGTAGTGAAATTTATTGCACTGCGATTGTGATCTGTGCTAGGGTACTGTTAACCAGTATTCATTTGGTTGACTAAACGAAAATCAATTCCAATTTTTGTCGTCAAATGAAAACGAAATAAAAATGTAAGGGAGGGACGTTTACCTGCGTGAACTTCTGCTTTCCTCAGTGTTCAGCCTGTAAAGCCTGTGAGTGTTTCCCCTCTCAGCAAGCAAGCTAGAGACCGTAGCATACTTAGTGGTATGGCGTTCTAGCACTGTGCAGCATTTAAGACCATCCAGAGAGCACTCACTGTGCATTACAGGCCTCCTCAGACCGTCCAGAGCACTGTGTGCATTACAGGCCTCCTCAGACCGTCCAGAGCACTGTGTGCATTACAGACCTCCTCAGACCGTCCAGAGCACTGTGTGCATTACAGGCCTCCTCAGACCGACCATAGCACTGTGTGCATTACAGGCCTCCTCAGACCGACCAGAGCACTGTTTGCATTACAGGCCTCCTCAGACCGTCCAGAGCACTGTGTGCATTACAGGCCTCCTCAGACCGTCCAGAGCACTGTGTGCATTACAGGCCTTCTCAGACCGTCCAGAGCACTGTTTGCATTACAGACCTCCTCAGACCGTCCAGAGCACTGTGTGCATTACAGGCCTCCTCAGACCGACCAGAGCACTGTGTGCATTACAGGCCTCCTCAGACCGTCCAGAGCACTGTGTGCATTACAGGCCTCCTCAGACCGTCCAGAGCACTGTGTGCATTACAGGCCTCCTCAGACCGTCCAGAGCACTGTGTGCATTACAGGCCTCCTCAGACCGACCAGAGCACTGTGTGCATTACAGGCCTCCTCAGACCGACCAGAGCACTGTGTGCATTACAGGCCTCCTCAGACCGTCCAGAGCACTGTGTGCATTACAGGCCTCCTCAGACCGTCCAGAGCACTGTTTGCATTACAGGCCTCCTCAGACCGTCCAGAGCACTGTTTGCATTACAGGCCTCCTTAGACCGTCCAGAGCACTGTGTGCATTACAGGCCTCCTCAGACCGTCCAGAGCACTGTGTGCATTACAGGCCTCCTCAGACCATCCAGAGCACTGTATGCATTACAGGCTGCCTCAGACCGTCCAGAGCACCTGTGCCTAGACTATGGACATTAACAGTTCTGTCGCACCGAATGCGCCTTTGAAATTGTTCCTGGCCACAGATCAGTGGGGCTTGGTAGATTTTTGTGCGATTTCATGCACAGATGTCTATGCAAGTTGCATCTAAACTTGCAAAAAGTAGTGCAGGAACTACTTTGAAAATCAGTGTGATTCCGATGGAGTAGGCACTGATTTGAGTGCTTCCATTTGACTATCAAATTGCATGACAAGTCGCACTGGTGTGACCTGGAGCTTAACTACATACATATTTTTGAAGTGGAAGTAAACTCCCATGCATTACTTTTATCCTATAGCTAAGCTTATAGTAAGGCTTACCTATAGGTACAATAAACCATTCCTAAATGTGCACTGTTAAGGAGATATTTACTTTTGATGCAGCCGGTGACACCCCCGATGCATGCGCTCTGGAGGAACGGCATACTGTGCCATTCCTTCAGAGTCCTGTGTTGTGAACGGTGGCTCCTGAGCACATGCACCAGAGTAACATTATTGCGGCTCCGCCAACTCGCACAACTCGGAAGGAAGACCGGTTGAAGATGGAACCACCTTCAGCGGTGACAGCGCACCGCTGGAGGACTTTGTTCTAAGGCACATTTCACATAATGTGCTAGTATGCGATGCATACTTGCACATTATGGCATTGCATTGCAGGATGCAAAAAAAAAAAACTGCTTCCTGGAACATGTGGCAGAAACTTCCCAGGATGCAGCTGAGACCAGGGTTTCGCCACCATTGCCACACTCATCCAGGAATTGTGAATCTAGGCAATCTTTTTTTTTTTTTAATCTAATGTTAGTTTCATATTGGCATGCAGAGTTTTATCTTAATAGGATTTTGAAGTGAAAGGGGGGAAAGGGACACTTTTGTATCTAAGTACTTTAACGTGCATGATCTGGACACAGGTTCATTTTAACCTCTTTCCAAAGGCATAACGCACATACACTTGACTGGCCTGCGCAGGGTCCTGATCTCAACCCGATAGAACACTTTTGGGATAAATTAGAGTGGAGACTGAGCCAAGCCTTCTTGTCCAACATCCGTGTCTGACCTCACAAATGTGCTTCTGGAAGAATGGTCAAACATTCCCATAGACACTCCTAAAACCTTGTGGACAGCCTTCCCAGAAGAGTTGAAGCTGTTATAGCTGCAAAGGGTGGGCCAACTCAATATTGAACCCTACGGACTAAGACTGGGATGCCAATAAAGTTCATGTGCGTGTAAAGGCAGGCATCCCAATACTTTCTACAATATAGTGTATGTGTCCACACAACAGGTGGGCCCAATGTCTGTTGTATACATATGAGTCAACGGACTCCACTGTATTGCACCGAAAGCACGTCCACTGTCCACTGTGCACTCTCTGCACAATGGCTGAGTTGCCATTGCCCGCTCCCGGTCATCATTTACAATTGGGAGCCAGTGGACTGGGCACCTGATCCTGTGGCCGCTGCTACAGCAGTCACATGGTCAGAAACACTGCCTCCCGTTTTTATGCACCCCTTAAAATGTCAGGAGGAAGTTCCATGGGGTCAAGGTACAGTTATATGTATTAATTTTGGTGTAGTGGAGTAAAAAAACTCCTGATTGCTGATCCTTTGTTGTGGTTCCCAGCTAAATGCGTCTTTTAAAGGGTTGAAAAGAAAAGGGGCGAACGTGGCTTGTGCTAGCCACTGCCTTTTAAACCATACATATCATTAAAGGGATTTTCTTATAGACGGGGAGAGTTTGCCATTTTACAGCTTTTTGTAATACATAATGTATGATTAACATAAACCTGCCATTAAGATTAAACTATTAATGAGATTTAACAAGCTTTTAAAAAGCAGACAGCTGATTGCTGGGAACACTTTGCAAATAGTGACTTCAGAACTAAGTCAGGCTTCTGAGTCCTAGAAATGGGAGGAAGGGTATTTGAGGTGAACTTGTGCTTTTGCCCCTGCAGGTTCCGGTTAGCTTGCTCCCTTGTGACAGCGCTGGGTGCTTGATTTGTTAAATGCAAAGCACAAATAGTGCAACGTGCTAATATGGGCTGTGAGACTCATGTTCTCCATACATAGAAGGATCTAGCAGTTCTGTTTTGCTCCAGCCAGCTAAACTAAGGGGGATGGAAAGCATAGAGAAGGTCAGAATTTGTAGCTAGGAAGGGTTGCCAGTTAGTTTATTCGGCTACTTTCACACTGAAGGCATTTTTCAGGCGTTTTAGCACTAAAAATAAAACCGCCTCCCATGCCACTCTCGTGTTCACTCTGGGGGTGGTGTGCTTGTGGGACGTTACAAAAAGTCCTACAAGCAGCATCTTTGGGGTGATTTGGGAGCGCTGTACAAAACGCTCCTAAACCGCCCCTGCCCATTGGAACGCATGGGCATCGATTTGAAAGGGCCGCAACATGTGCGGTTTTAACGCTTTCTTTGACTGCTAGCGGGGGTTAAAAGCACCCAGAGGAAACCTACAAGGAGAACATGCAAACTCCGTTGCAGGTAGTGCCATGATTGGGATTTGAATTGACGACTCTAGTGCTGCCAGGCAAAAGTGATAACCACCTAGCCACTGTGCTGCAGTTAATTAAACCCATAGCTTTGCCCCCTATGAGCAAAGAACAAGTTAGCTTTAAAGTAGGGCTGTTACTGATTAACATTTTCGTGATCAATTTTTTTTTTAAATCGACTAATTTCGATTAATGAAACAGAGCTATCTGAAATAAATCTGCTATAAAAGGTGTACCACATCCCCAGAAGGATAGAAAAATGGAGAAACCCCCTAGAAGTGGGACTTTATAGGTATTACCTAGGTAGTACATAGGTAGTACCTATAAAGTCCCACTTATAGGGGGTTTCTCCATTTTTCCAATTTCGATTAATTATAACGCACATACAGATCCAACTACTTTTAGCTGATCTTCTTGCATTGCAACTCTGCATTAGTCAGTGGTAAATGTGGTATACACTATATACAATCACCCGACACTAGTTAGTTTTCACAATCCATGACATAACTTCACAGTTGACACAAATACGTTTTAAATTCAAACTGTAGCACTGACGTAAGCCTTTTTCCCAAGTTCTTCTTTCAGGACAGCCACCTTTGAGAGACACTGGCTCCTCCCCTCTTAGGAAACACCGCCTTCAATTTCACAATTTAAGCCTCCTCCTCTCTCCGTCCCTCAGTTATGGTGTTTCCTCCGGTGGGGAGACACCGCTAAGGAACCTTAGCTAAATCAGTTGGCGAGACTGAAGCTATCCGAGCGGAGCTCCGGCCCCACTCGGCAGTCCGATCGTCTATCGGTCTACTTTCGGCAGTCCGGTCAGCCGGGGAGCTGAATTTTCGTACTGACCGCTTTACATGTGCTCTAAACTTCGCTTGGGGAAAGCAGGAAGTTTGTGAGGTCCATCCGTTTGTTCGCCCAGTCGGGTGTTACAACGGGGTCGGCAGTCGGGTCGGCCAGGGAGCTGGATTTTCGTACTGACCGTTATACATGTGCTCTAAACTTCGCTTGGGGAAAGCAGGAAGTTTGAGAGGTCAATCCGTTTGTTCGCCCAGGAGGGTGCTTCAACGGGTTAGGCAGTCCGGTCGGCTGGGGAGCTGAACTCTTGTACTGACCTTTTTTACACGCACTCCAATCTTCGCTTGGGGAAAGCAGGAAGTTTTTGGGGAGGTCCATCCTTTCGTTTCGCCCAGTGGGGCGCTGCAACGAAGACGTCCAAGGTCCCCCTGTGTTTGCAGTCGGCTTGGAGCTGGAGGCCGGACCAGATGACGGGCGACGTCAGTTCTGGTGGGGGCGGACATCTTCGTTGGACCCGCGTCTTCCGGTTCCGGACGCGGTCGGAAGGAGGACCAAGCGTTCGGCTGGTGCGGCCTCTCTTTCTAAGTTGTACAGGCAGCTGTTGGAGGCACGTTCGTACCACTCTTCCTCAACAGGAGAATGTCCGAAGCAGTGGCTTCAGGAGCTCCGGGAGTTAACGGCACCAGCCACTCAAAGGTAAGGAAAACCCTGGGGGGGGGTTCCCTTACTTTTATAACCAGTAGCTCCACTGGTGTTTTTTCCCCCTAGGTGGTCGGGGGGGAAGGGCAGTGCGTCTGGGATCCAGGTGGAGATTGATCCTGGGGGGGCACTCCTGGTGGTCCTCTTAAGTAGTGCTGGTGTTTCTTTTCTTTTTAAATTTTATGCTGCCCTCTCTTTTATTTCTATGTCTCAGAAAGACATGAGCAAGTCCCCCCTTGGTTCTAGGAGGGAGTGTCCTTCATATAGAGCCTCTTTTGGGGAATTCCTGGTTCAAGGCACTTTGTAAGGAGTGTTTTGAAGCCCCGGATAGCTCAGTCGGTGGAGCATCAGACCTTTAACCTGAGGGTCCAGGGTTCAGGTCCCTATTTGGGCGCCATCAGGGAGCAGGCAGCAGAACAGGGTGCAGATCTGGCGGCTTCTGTGAAGGTTCCAGTGGCCTCAGCTCCAGAGCACTCTTTCACCAGCACAGCAGAGTGTTCCACCTAACCCGATGGATGTTCCTCCTGCAGGTTAAGGGAGAATCTAGAGGGTTTCAGAGAGGAAGTTGAGGAAGAAGTTGACAGTGCCGCCTCAGACTCCCAAGGGGAATCTGATGGTGAGGGC
The DNA here is from genome assembly GCF_037356315.1 of Lithobates pipiens. NCBI lineage: Eukaryota > Metazoa > Chordata > Amphibia > Anura > Ranidae > Lithobates > Lithobates pipiens. Next base: position 83,726,868 of record NW_027507784.1, on the reverse strand, counting down.
TTGGATGGGGAACCCAAAAGAACCTCACGGTATAAACTTCCCCTGGATGAAGTGGATAAGCTCTTGGGAGCTATTCATACCACTTTAGGTATACAAGAGAAAAAGAAGGCATTGTCACCCCACGATCAGATGTACTAGGGCCTGGGGGAAGCGGGTGTTCCCGGTTCATGACGTCTTGATCGATGCCATCAGGAATGGCAGGGTCCCGAAAGAAAACCTTTATTTTCTGGTGCATTAAAACAAAGGTTTCCTTGGGCGGAAGAGGAAGCTCTTGTCTGGAATAAAATCTCCCAGGTTAGATGCTGCCTTTCTTTAGATGTCCAGGCATACTGACCTGTCCTTGGGGACATGGGGATACTTTCAGACCCTATGGTCTGAAGGATGGATTCACTTCTGAAGGATGCATGGGATTTCTCATAAGAAAATCTTTAAGCCTGCCATAGCAGCCACAGTGGTGGCTCGTAATATGAAGTGTTGGCCTATCCAGATTAATGCATGAAGCAATGACGGCAGAGGAGACTTTTTTATCCTCCTTTCCCATGCTGCTTAACCACTTTCAGACCGGACCAATTTGCTGGTCAAAGACCAGACCACTTTTTGCGATTCGGCACTGCGTCGCTTTAACTGACAATTGCGCGGTCGTGCGTCGTGGCTCCCAAACAAAATTGACCTCCTTTTTTTCCCACAATTAGAGCTTTCTTTTGGTGGTATTTTATCACCCCTGTGGTTTTTATTTTTTGCGCTATAAACAAAAATAAAGCGACAATTTTGAAAAAAACGCATTATTTTTTACTTTTTGTTATAATAAATATCCCCCAAAAATATATAAAAAAACATTTTTTTCCCTCAATTTAGGCCGATACGTATTCTTCTACATATTTTTGGTAAAAAAAATCGCAATAAGCGATTATTGATTGGTTTGCGCAAAAGTTATAGCGTTTACAAAATAGGGATAGTTTTATAGCATTTTTATTAATAATTTTTTATTATTTTTTTTTTTACTAGTAATGGCGGCGATCTGCGATTTTTATTGTGATTGCGACATTGTCGGGGACCCATCGGACATTTTTAAAGAACAGGAGTGCTTTATTGTCAAACAATTATATACAAGAGAACAGTGCAGAATACAGTTATATAACGTACAGCGAGGTCGGAGCATAGTACAGTACAGTACAGAGTTGCACATTTGAATACATTTGGGTGTACGGGTCCTGACAACCCGGCTAGTTAGACGTCCACGGAAGCCAAACTTTATCATATTTCCATGGACAACCTCTATTGAGGTAAGTCAGCTTATATAGCGGAAGAACATTATTCACACTCTTTTCCCAAGAGGCAACAGAGGGTGGAGTAGAAGAGATCCAATTACATAGGATTTCTTTCTTAGCATAGAAAAGGAGATATGAGACTAGTAACTTAGAGTGATGCGGCCTATGCTCGTCCTCATGAATTCCCAACAATGCTAATGTAGGAGTCCTGGGGACATCCAGATCGAGTCGGACATTTAAGTGATCAAAGATCCCTGCCCAAACCCATCGGACATTTTTGACACATTTTTGGGACCATTGTCATTTATACAGTAATCACTGCTATATAAATGCAGTGATTCCTGTGTAAATGACACTGGCAGTGAAAGGGTTAACCTGTGGGTGGCAGTGTAGGGGTTAAGTGTTCCTAGGGGTGTGTTACTAACTGTGGGGGGGTTGGGCTTTCATTTAGTGTACACTGATCTCTGCTCCAATCACATGGAGCAGAGATCAGCGTCACTAGTTGCTAGGCAGAATGGGAAAATGTTGTTTATACAGCATTTCCTCCATTCGACCGCTCCGTGAGACGATCGCGGGGATGCCCGCGGCGATCGAGTCCGCGGGTCCCGCGACCGGACTCACGGGGGTCCCGACCAGCGCGGGAGCGCGCCACCGCCGGCGCGCTCCCGATGGCACGGCGGCAACGAATATTGGACGTACATGTACGCCAATATGCCTGCCTGTGCCATTCTGTCGACGTACATCGTCGTGCGCTGGTCGGGAAGTGGTTAAGGAGTTAGCATACACTGCGGATGCTTCGGCTCAATCCAGGCGAATGTATGCAAGGTCTTCGGCTCTGACCAACTCAGCCTGGAGGGCCTTAAGGCTGAAGACATGGCAGGGGGACAAGGCGTCCAAAGCAAAGCTCTGTGGAATCCTTTTTACAGGAGACCTGCTGTTTGGGCCAGGTCTTGAAGCAGTGCTAGATCGCACGGCTGATAAGAAAAAGGCCTTTTCCCTTAAGAGGAAATATGGGGAGCAGAGAGAGAACAAAAAAAAGGGGCCTTCCTCCCCCAGTGGGAGATGATCACCTCCAATCAGTTTGTGTTGGGGATCATCAGAGGAGGTTACCGTTTGTAGTTTTCAGAGCTCCCCCCTTTTGAGACTCCTTGTCACTGAGCTGCCAAAGTGTGCCCTTCTTTCCTCTCCAGGAGTTAGAGGAACAGGAGGTGGTAATACAGGTCCCAGCAGGATAGACAGGCAAGGCTTCTATTCTCACATTTTTGTGGTTCACAAGCCTTCGGAAAAGTTCACGCTCATCCTGAACCTGAAGCGTCTGTGTGTCTTAGTCGCCTACAGAAGGCTTTGGTTGGTTTTGGTCACTGGTTGAGGGCACCTCTTCCACCAAAACTGTTTCAGGGCATCGATAGTAAGGATGCATACCTGCATATTCCCATCGCAGAGAGCCACCAGCGTTTCCTCAGGCTGGCAGTGATAACCTCTGTAGGGGTGCTACACCTTCAGTTCAAAGCACTTCCCTTTTGGGCTATCCCCTTCCCCCTCGTATCTTCACCAAAGTGATGGTAGAGGTTCTGGCTTTCCTGCGTCTCAGGGGAGTCTCGGTGATCGTGTATCTTGACGATCTTCTCCTGTTTGTTCCTTCTCTGGCGCAGTTCATTTGGGTTCCACAGGTAACAAAAGACCTGTTAGTGAGCCTGGGTTGGCCTCTGAACCTAGAGAAACCCAACTTGAAATCCTTCCCAAGGGGTCACCTTCCTGGGGTAGGTGCTGGGCTCAACAGAACAAAAGGTCTTCCCTCCTTGGAGAAAATCCTGAAGGTAGACAAAGCACTGTTGTTTCTCCAGGGCAACCGTCAGAACTCAATGAGGAAGGGCAGGTTGAGCTTACTGACATCCACGCTCCCAGCAGTTCAGTGGACGGGGCCACGTTACCGTCCTCTGCAAACTATTCATCTTGAAGTTTTGGGACCACAGTCAGGGGTCTTGGGACTCTTTGGTTTCGGTTCCAACTCAGGCAAAGAGGTCCCTTTGGGAAAGGGAGCACGTTTGTCACAAGGCCTAGAATGGATTTTGCCAATATCCAGGGTGGTTACAACCGATACGAACGGCTTAGGTTGGGGTACACACCTAGACTCCCGTTTGGTACAGCGTACCTGGGAGAGGAAGGAATCTAAGAGATCCTGAAATTGGAGGGAGTTGAGAGCAGTAGATCTGTTTCTCAGGACCTTTCAGAGAGTGCTCTGGAGACTTCATGTAAGAGTCATGGAGACAATCCTGTGGCAGTGGCTTGCGTCAACAAGACGGGGGCTCCTGGAGCAGATCCTTATGGGCCCTAGCGAAAGCCATCCTCAGATGGGCCGAATGTTAAATTCCTGTCCTTCCAGTGATCCGTTTGAAAGGAGAGCAAATTCTGGTATTAGGTTTCCTCAGCAGGAGAACACGGGAAGAAGGCAACCAGGTTCTCAAGCAGGAGGTTTTTCGAAAAGATCACCCAGAGGTGGGGGATTCCTTCGATAGACCTCTTTTGCCTCAAGGGAAAACGCAAAAGAAGCCATCTCCTGTTCCATGAACAGGAGAGATGGGAGGTCTGGAGCAGACGCACTAAAGCACAGAGTTAGGGTTTCTCTAGGTGCTATGCTTTCCCCCCTCCCATTCTGATTCCTGCAGGGTCAAGGAAGTTTCAGGTGGAGATTACTACCTTTTTCTAATCGCACCTCATTGGCCCAGGGGGCCGTGGTTCTCCATTCTGAAGGGCCTGTCTGTGGAACCCCCCCGGGTTTTCCCGGTCTAGGAGTGTCTCCTTTCCCAGGGTCCAATCTGCTGTCCCCAGGTGGATCCTTGCAGCTTGGCTACTGAGGAGGAATTGCCGAAGGGCAAAGGGGTCTCAGACTGTTTAGTAGCCACTCTTCTGTATGGCAGGTAAATAGAAACTCAGACCATTTTCTTGAAGGTAGGGGGCCGTGATCGTATAGTGGTTAGTACTCTGCGTTGTGTCCGCAGCAACCCCGGTTCGTATCCGGGTCACGGCACCAAGGCGGTTCAATAGCTGGTGCTCAGAGAACTCCTTCAATGTGCACAGCCTTGTAGCCGTTCTAGAGTTCCTGCAGTCAGGGGCAGATAAAGGTTTAGCCCCTGAAACATTGAAGAGTCAGGTTTTCGCTTCAAGCGTATTTCTGGAAAGGCATCTAATATCAGACCTTGGGATAGTAAGGTTCTTTAGAGCCTTAAGTAGGCAAAGACCAAGCCTTTGGTCGCCCCCTTCCCAGTCGGGATCTTCATTAGTTTTACAGGTTCTCACAAAAGAACCTTTTGAGCCATTGGAATCTTGCTCGTTATGGTTGATCACTCTCAAAACTGTGTTTTTTGTGGCGATCACTACGGCAAGGAAAGTGAGTAAACTCGAAGCCCTGTCTGTTAGGGCACTCCTTTTCCGGACCATTCCGTTTTTAAGACAGATCCGGCCTTTTTACCTAAGGTAGCCTCTAATCCTCAGAGAGTCCAAGAGATTATGCTGCCTGTTTTTCGTTCAAAGCCAGTGAGAGAAAAGGAACACATCTTAATAAATTGGACGTTAGAAGATGTGTCCTTCATTATTTAGATTGCACAAGTCAGTTCAGGAAGTCTGATTCACTTTTAGGGGCTAGGAAGGGTTCCAAAGCCTTTAGATGTACGATAGCCAGATGGTTAAGGTCAGCCATTGGGCAGACTTACGTGGTTGGGGTGTTAGAGCCTCCAGTTGGAATTGGAGCACACTCAACCAGGGCAGTGGCAACTTCGCAGGCAAAGTGGGCTGGTGCGTCTCCTGAACAGATCGGTAGAGCCGCAACGTGGTTCAGTTTTTCTACGTTCGTGAAGCACTATAGATTGGATCTTCTGTCAGCCAAAGACCAAGCCTTTGGTCATAAAGTGCTGCAAGCAGTGGTCCCACCCTAAGACAAGGTACTCGCTTATCCTCTCAAAGGTGGCTGTCCTGAAAGACGAACTTGGGAAAAATGGAGTTACGTACCGGTAACATCCTTTTCCGGGAGTCTTTAAGGACAGCACCGGTTCCCACCCAGGTTTTTGGAGATCTTCAGGAACTCATCACATGAGACCGTCAGGTAAAATTAAAAGTTTGATTGTTTTGACGTGTTCTTGTGTCTCCCCAGTTGGCCGGAGGTACTCTGGAAGAACTGAGGGACGGAGAGAGGAGGAAGCTTAAATTGTGAAATTAAAGGCGATGTTTCCTAAGAGGGGAGGAGCCAGTGTCTCTCAAAGGTGGCTGTCCTGAAAGACTCCCGGAAAAGGATGTTACCGGTACGTAACTCCATTTATTTTTTATTTTTTATTTTTTTATTAAAATTTAAGAAAAATGTAGAAAGTTACTTTAACTTTAATTATAAAACTTATCTAGTATATTGACTGTCAGTCACTTTATAGTAGGCAAGTAGGCATCACTTTAGCCAGTCACACAGACATACCAGAGTGTTTACATTTTGTTTTGTTTTTTATGACAATGTTAAAAATGGAGCTTATCAAATTTGCCTACTCTTAGCTCACTAAATGATCCCAGTTAACTCCATCCATATTTAGCATCATATGTCCAGGCTGTCAGGTGACCTCACTGACGTCGACATCATCGGACTCTTCCCCGATTCCCTTGGTTAGCAGACGGAGGCACTTGGGGAAGGTGGGAGTAATCCAGTGACGTCTATGTCCGTGACATCACCGGATCTCTGATGGAACTCCCTGAAGACCCGGAAGCCATTGGAGAGGTGAGTACCGATCAAAAGAATTTTGATCGATCAAAAACATTAACGATTAATCAAGGAATTAATCTTTAATTTTCCCAACCGTACTTTAAACTGTACCTTTAGTCATGAAAAAAGGTGTCATGGCATTAATGGTCCTTCCAGAGTTCCCCTAAGCTTTTCCAAAGTTGCATTTTTGTGAGAGTTGCAACATGGGACCAACACTCACTCTCCCATCCCTTTACATATTGAAATGCCTGAGCTTGATGATAACTTGCTCAGCACCTTATGCAAAGGTGACCAGGGGAGATGGGTTTGACATGTTTGGTGTGGAGGACCTTAAGTGACCTATACAGAGCACAACCACCTTACTAAACACCTTTGGAGTGAACTGGAACACCTATTGTGAGCCAGGTCTTCTTAGCCAGTACTAGTACTTAGAGGTGCACCAATTGGAAATTTTGGTGCTGAAACTGAAAATTTAGGATGCACTTAACCAAAACCAAAAATGAGTTTATATATATATATATATATATATATATATATATATATATATATATATATATATATATATATATACTGTATTTCTGACTTTTAAATTAATATCATGAATTTAAATGACTATGAATTTGTCTGCCATTCTTGGCACCTTTAGCACAAGAAAAGCTCAAGAAAAAGGTATCCCTCATGTATCTCTTCAAACTGGTCCATTGCGCTTCTGTTGTAGTTAAAAATCTTGCTTGGGGGGGGCGTGACCGGAAGCCGAGCTGGAAGGACGCTGTGAGTGAGAGCTCTCCTCCAGCCCAGCACTACTACGGCCTGATTCGGGGGTTTTAAGCACTGCACGATGGGGAGATCACGAGCCACCAGGTCCTCATCAGCCCGGGGATCGTCCCAGCCACCATCGGGCTCATCCTCCTCACTAAAATCTTACTTCCAGCCGCCCGTGCTCCCGCCGGGCGAAGGCCGCAAGATGGCGCCGGACAGTCCGACCGCATTGCCGCGGGACCTCCCTCCCCCACCGCAGTTGCTGTGCGACCGCCGAGCGGGGTACCCGCACCCGTCCGCCGAGGACCCCCTCCGGGAGGTGGAGGATCTGAGATGCCCCCCAGGTGAGCCGCATAATCCCGGACGCGACCAGGCCGCGGGTGGGCGCAGGCCGCGATCCGGCCTGGGCCGCATGGACAGCGTGGAGCCTGTAGGCCTGGAGGCCCAGCGCAGGCACACGAAGCCGCTGCACTTCACTGGCCACTCGGAATCCTGGGATGGCCGGAGATCCCAACATGAGCACCTGCATGCTGCATCAGCACGGGGGGTGAGTGACCAGTCCCCCCCCCCCCCCCAGCCTCGCCTCCCATCTTTCCAGGGACTCAGACCACCACTGCCCGCCACGCAATGCTCGGACGCATTTCCCCGCTTGCTGAGAACGGCCTCGGACCCGGCCATAGGAGGGTCCCCTATCCCCATCTTGTCAGGCGCTCCGGGGGATCCCCAGGGCCCCCCCAGCCGAGCGGAGGGACCAGATCCATCCCTGCCTGATCTGAGGGCGCAAGATGCCTGGAGACCACCTGCACCCCCCAAGGCCCAGAGACAACCCCGCTCCCGGGAGCCCAGCACTTCCAGAGGACAGGAGGCCGGCCGTCTCTCCTATGCCCAAGTAGTCCACCCTTGCTCCCCGCGATCCCAGGGGGCCTCTCCGGACCCTTTGACCCACTCTCCCCATGTCACGTCTTGGCCGGACCACGGGCACCCCGAGTCCTTTAGGCCCCCCTCCAAGGCCACGGGACTCCCGCATCCCCACTCCCCCACGGAGCAACATGGGGGTGGTTATCCCCCCTGGCACGCATATCTGACCGCTATCCCAACTAAGGATGACTTTAAACAACTGGTGGCGGATGTGCAGGCCACCTGCCGAGCTGAAATCCAGACTTTGCATGCTGGCCTCAAACACCTAGCTGAAAGGGTCGAGATGGCGGAGGAGGAGATTCGGGAGACTAAAATGGCTGTACACCGCACCCAACTGGAGAACTCGGATCATCGCCTCCTCCTGCGGGACATGCAGCGCCATGTAGAGGACCTCAATAATAGGGGTCGCAGGAACAACATTCGTGTTCGGGGCCTCCCGGAGCCGGATGGACCCGAGGACCTACAGACTTCCCTGCAAGCGCTATTTAACGAAATGCTGGGAGAGGACCCGGCCAAACATATTGAGATGGACAGAGCACACCGGGCCCTCCGTCCTAAAGGCCCTGCTTCCAAACCAAGAGACGTTGTTTGCAGGATACACTCCTTCCCCCTCAAGGAAGACATTATGACCAAATCCCGTTCTATTCGCAACCTGATGTTTGATAACGCCCCGGTCCAGGTGTACCCGGACCTCTCCTGGATAACCCTCCAAAAACGCCGGATGCTGCAGCCTCTCCTCCGCACTCTGCAAGACAGAAACATGCCCTACAGATGGGGTTTCCCCTTCTGCCTCACGGCCAGACATCAGGGGAAATCGGCCTCCCTTCGCTTTCCGGAGGACCTCGACTCCTTTTGTGACACCCTGGGCATACCTGTCCCCAAACTCCCGGCCTGGGACTTGATAGCCTCCCCGCCACCTCCGCCGGTGCTCTGGCAGAAAGTACCCTCGGCCAAGAGACACAGAGGACCGGATCCGGATCGCAGACCGCCTACGCACAAATGACACGGATTCCCCCACCGGTGGAACTCCCTGCAGTTTACTTTCGACCCGGTTTCCTCCTTTTTTCTTTTTTGCTCTCCCCGGAGTGCTCTCTCTCACTTTTTTTTCCCCACATGGGGTTTGCTCCTTCTTCCCTCCCCCGAGGACCTGAGCTTTATAAGGTTTCTATTTGGAACTGTCGTTTACCTAGGGCTGGCCTAGGTATAGTCCGAGGACAGATCGACTCCCAGGTTACTAACCCCCCCCCGTGGTTTATTCCACCCTTTGGTTCCCTCAGAGACTATAAACTGTTGGTGTCTACCTGCCCGGCCCCCCTTTTGATTTCCGGGCTAGGAGACCTATTGGAACCGTTTAGGCTCGGTGTCCCTGTAGGGCATCCGGACCTAGCGTATGCTACAGTTAATACTAGTTATGTTTTTTGTTTATGTTTCTCTCTTTTCTCTCTTTTCTAGATCCTCTCTCTACCCCGCCCTCTGTGTGGATATTGCTAAGAAGTTGTCTTGGTCGCCAGTCCTTCCCCGACGGTCGCCTCTCTCCCCGGGACACACTTCTCTCCATTGGTCTCAGTTAAGTATGACTACCCCCGACCACCCCCCCGACTATGGCTAAGATACTGTCGCTCAATGTCCATGGTCTAAACTCCAACAAAAAACGCCATCTTGCGCTTCGGGAATTTCGGCAATCCGGGGCGGACATAGTGATGGTCCAGGAAACTCACTTTAACCGGGGTGATTCCTTTAAGTTTGCCTCTAAACATTTCCCCCAGGCTTTTCAGGCCTTCAGCACACGCAAGCGGGCAGGGGTGGCTATACTTTTCCGGAAGGGTTCCCCCTTTACGTGCACATCGACATATCTAGATCCGCAGGGCCACTATGTCATACTCCGAGGCACTTGGCACACGCAGGCCCTCACCCTTTGTGCCCTTTATGCCCCTAACGCACGCCAGCACCGTTTCCTGTCCAGAGTCTTGTCCCGCCTTTTTAGAACACCCTCCGAGCTTCTGGTGATAGGGGGGGACTTCAACCTTGCTCCGTCGGTCCCACAGGATCGCCATGTGGGCAATCCGCAGGCGCCCCAGCCCAGAGTCCTGAGGGACTCTAAGTTGTTCCGCCAGATCACCAGAAGACGGGCTTTATTTGACGTTTGGCGAACCCTGCACCCCCAGGACCGCCAATATACGTTCTACTCGGCCCCCCACCACACTCACTCGCGCATTGACCACTTTTTTGTAAACAATAACACGTTGAGGGCTGTCCGCTCCGCACACATTCTGCCTATCTCCTGGTCTGACCACGCCCCGATAACCATGACGCTAGACATTGGGGCCCCGCTATGCAGGCCCTGCAACTGGCGACTGAATAGCTACCTATTGCAGCATCTCCCGTCCAAAGCGGAGCTGGAGTCCTCGCTCCAACTGTATTTCGCTGAAAATGATACTCCAGACGTTACTCTCCCCACCTTGTGGGCTGCCCACAAAGCCGTTATACGGGGCCGCTGCCTTGCCCTCTCTTCGGCATTGAAGAGGGACGCACAGGCCGCCAGGCTGCTGGCTGAGGGTCGATTGAAAACCCTCGAGGCTAGGCTTCAAGGAACCCCTTCCCTGACACTGATTAAGAAAATTGTACAGACGAGAATGACTCTAAGGGATCTTGCTCTGGGATCAGTGGAGAAGGCGCTTATCCGTCTGCGACAGCTCTATTATGATAAGGGGAACAAAGCGCAGACCCTGTTGGCTAGGAAACTGGCTGATCAAACACAAGCTTCTACGCCTTCCCAAATCAAAACCAATAAAGGAGACCTTTTGTCTCACCCGCAGGCCATCGCGGACACGTTTGCGGCCTTTTACACTGATCTCTATAACAAGCAGGATATACCCCATAATCCACCGTCCCCCGCATTGACTGCCCGCATTAATAGTTACCTGGAAAACATGACACTGCCCCGCCTGAAGGATTCGGACCTTCACGACCTTAACGCCCAAATTACAGATGAGGAACTGCTAGAGACTGTGAAAGCACTCCCGGCTCACAAATCCCCAGGCCCTGACGGTTTCCCGTACGAGTATTATAAGACATTTTTACCTATCCTGAGTCCCTACATGACCAAGATGTTCAACTCCTTCCTCACACGCACCCCGGCCCCGACTGAGATGCTGGTCTCCTTTATCTCAGTCATCCCAAAGCCAGATAAAGACCCGACTCTCTGTGCCAGCTATAGGCCTATTGCTCTATTGAACTCAGACCTGAAAATTTTTACAAAAATCCTAGCGAATCGCCTTAACGCGATTCTTCCGGCTCTGATCCATAAGGACCAGGTGGGCTTTGTACCTTACAGACAGGCGGGTGATAACACCAGGAAAGTCATCGACCTTATAGACGTAGCTAACAAGACTGCTCTCCCCTCCCTGGTCCTGAGTCTAGACGCAGAAAAGGCATTTGACCGCCTGAGCTGGCCTTTCATGATGGCGACTCTACGCCACATGGGATTTCAGGGTCCCTTCATGCAAGCAATACGACATCTCTATACCACCCCCACCTCGCAAGTTAAAACCCCGTATGCTACATCTCCGATCTTCTCTATTGCCAATGGCACCCGCCAGGGCTGCCCCCTTTCTCCCTTGCTGTTTGCTCTCTGTGTGGAGCCCCTGGCGGAGGCAATTAGAAGCAATCCAGATGTCATGGCCATTTTAGTTCGGGATAGGGAATTTAAAATATCTTTATTCGCGGACGATGTCATCCTTACCCTGACTCAGCCCAGGACGTCCTTGCCCAACTTGAGTGCGGAGCTGCAGCGATACGGGGAGATCTCAGGTTACAAAATTAATGCCTCCAAATCAGTGGCCCTCCCGATTAATATGCCAGTGACGGAAGAAGCTCACTTACGTTCGGTGTTCCCCTACAGATGGGAGAAATCCTCTCTTAAATACTTGGGGGTTCTCATTACCCCGTCCTTCCATACCCTCTACCAGGCCAACTTCCCCCCCCTTTATGGGGAGATCAGGGCACTTCTTCATAAATGGAAGGCTCACCAAATATCGCTCTTAGGGCGACTCGCGTCTATTAAAATGGTAATTCTCCCCAAACTCCTTTACTTATTCCAGACGCTCCCGATCCCGATCCCTTACGCGCACCTCCGTATGCTCCAGAGGGACTTACTGAAGTTCCTATGGAACCATAAAAAACATCGGGTTCCTGCCTCCGTCATGATTGCCCTGCGCTCGGACGGGGGCCTGGCGTTCCCCGACCTGGTTAGGTACTACCAAGCGACGCAATTACGGGCTATAGTCTCATGGTATACGCAGCGGTCGTACAACAAGTGGTCGGAGATAGAGAAGCTATGGTTGGCTCCGATGCACCCGAATAGCCTGCTCTTGGGCACGGAAACAAAGACTGATACGAACCGCCTACTGGGGCCGATGGTTCAGCTTAATCAGCTCTGGAGGAAAATCTCCCGGGAACACAGGCTCCACTCGGAGGCATCCTTGCTAACCTCGTTTCTTTGTAACCCTAAACTCCCGGACGGCCTTACTCACCAGATGTCTTGGCCTTGGGCGTCCCGGGGTTTGTTTCATCTGGGACACCTAGTGGACCCCAGATCGAGAAAACTGCTGTCTTTCTCAGAGCTACAGACTAAACACGACCTCCCCCAGCGGACGTTCTACAGTTATCTACAGATCAGACACTTTGCGCAAACAATAGCTCCGAGACTCCAATTTTCCCCGCCCACCCCCTTTGAACTGATCATACTCGAGGGACGGAACCGCAGGGGAATGATATCAGACATCTACCGCATCCTTAACTCGCACCACTTTCCCGCAAAGGGCAAGCACAAGTATATGCTGAGATGGGAAAGAGAGCTGGGTGAGGAATTTCCCCTCGAAGCCTGGCAGGGGGTGTGGAGGCAGGCGGCCAAATCCTCCCTGTGTACCCTTTATAAGGAAAACTTATATAAAATTCTCTACCACTGGTACCAGACCCCAGCCGTGCTCCACAAAATTTATCCCTCCGCCTCTGATCGATGCTGGCGCTGTCTACAGGACAGGGGTACCCTATTCCATATATACTGGACTTGCCCTTTGATAGCCCCGTTCTGGACATCAATCCAATAGCTCCTCGGCCGGGTATTTGAGGTGCCTATCCCGTTTGCGCCCAAGTTTTATCTATTTGGCCTGTCCCAACCGCGGATCGCTAAGCGGTCCCGGCAGCTCCTGCGGCATATTCTTACTGCAGCCCGTTGTCTAATAGCCCTTAACTGGAAGAGTCGACTGGCCCCATCTATGGAGGCCCTCTACTCCAGGATTAAGGATGTGGAATTAATGGAGAAGATGACGGCCAGAGTGAGGGACAGGCTGGAGGAATTTGACCGAGTATGGGAGAGATGGCGGCTGCGGGAAGACTAGGGGCGAAATGGTTAAGGTATGACGACCTGGATCTCTGGCACTTTCTTCTCTTTCTTTTCTCTCTCCTTTCTCTGTTTTTCTTTCTCTCCTCTCCTGTTTTCGCAGCGATTCTCATCTGCTATGCATTTTGTGTCTGGTATGGGCCACATGGCAGCTCGCATTGGGTCGTGGGGGTTATGGGGTGGACGGCTGACTTTAGGTGTCCTCCGCCCCCTGACACTCTGTCGCCCGAACTACTGGATTCTATTGCACATGTCTGTGCTCTGTTGCTGCCTGTTGCATATCTATATTTACTCTTGCATAGCCCTATAAATGTTTGCCTCTCATTGCACTTCTGTACTGTTTATATACCTATGTTACCACTGATAGTGAATAAAACGTTATTTGAAAAAAATCTTGCTTGTTGCATTTTTGGTCAGTTAAAAAAACAAAAAAGCAAAAAACACACCTCCCCGCTGAAATGCATTAAAAACGCAGCAAGAACTCATCAATAACACTCCAGTATTAGATTTTTGCAGTTTTTTAAAATCACATGACCTATGAAAAACACACAGTAAAATTGTGGCAAAATCATGTGCGTTTTCAACACCATTCTCAGCATTCTTTTCTCTATCTGCAAAATGCTGAAAACACCATTTCACTATTTGCTCTTTTTGCCTGGGTGGGCACAAATTCCCCTCTGACGCACACTAAAGTCTTTCAAGAATCTTTCCCAAAAGAGGAGTCGGTGGAATGGGATTTCCAAAAAAAAACAAACACCTGTAATGTTTGTGTAACTGTTAGTTGTCCATAGACGTTTGACCATATAGTCATCTTTTAAGTACAGTTTCCTTCTTAACCACTTGCTTACTGGGCACTTAAACCCCCCTCAGTCCCAGACCAATTTTCAGCTTTCAGCGCTGATGCACTTTGAGTGACAATTGCGCGGGCATACAACACTGTACCCAAATGAAATTTTTATCATTTTTTTCCCACAAATAGAGCTTTCTTTTGGTGGTATTTAGTTACAGCTCGGAGTTTTATTTTTTGCTAAACAAACAAAAAAAGATGCAAAAAAAAAAAAAAAAAAAATCATGTTTTAATAGTTTGTTATAAAATTTTGCAAACGGGTCATTTTTCTCCTTCATTGAAGTGCGCTGATTAGGCGGCACTGATAGGCTGCATTGGTGGGCACTGATGGGCTGCATTGGTGGGCACTGATGGGCTGCATTGGTGGGCACTGATGGGCTGCATTGGTGGGCACTGATGGGCTGCACTGGTGGGCACTGATAGGCATAGTTAAGGCGGCACTAATAGGCACAGATAAGGCGGCACCGATGGGCACAGATAAGGCGGCACTGATGGGCAAAGATGGGCACAGATAAGATGGCACGGATGGGTGGCACGGATAAGTGGCACGGATGGGTGGCACGGATGGGCACTGATAGGTACCACAGATAGATGGGACTGATGGGCACTGATAGGTGGCACTGATAGGTGGCTCTGATAGGTGGCTCTGATAGGTGGCACTGCTGGGCACTGATGGGCGGCACTGCTGGGCACTGATGGGCGGCACTGCTGGGCACTGATGGGCGGCACTGGGGTGCAGCACCTTTGAGGCAGATTGGGTGGCACTGTGGGTGGCACTGTGGGTGGCACTGTGGGTGGCACTGTGGGCACTATGGGCACTGACAGGGGGCACTGACGGGGGCACTTACTTTTTCTTTTATTTTACTTCAGGATGGCACTGCGGGAGGCAGGTGGGCACAGGCAGGTGGCAGGTGGTCCCTTGTATTGATGGCCGTGATCGGGACTGATGTCCCGATCACGGCCGCCGGTGATCGGCTTTTTTTTTCTCTCCTCGCGCTGTCAGCGCGAGGAGGAATAATAGCCGATTACCGGCTCCGTTCTATCACATGATCAGCTGTCATTGGCTGACAGCTGATCACGTGATAAGGGGTCGGGATCGACCCCTTACACGGATCGGTGATCAGGCGAGTCTCACGGACTCGCCGATCACAGAGCGCGCCGCGCGCGCCCCTCAGGGGGCGCGCAGGCCGCTCGTAACCAGGACGACGTCAATAGACGTAGTCCTGAAAATGTAGGTCCGCGCTAATGCCGTCATTTGGCAATAGCGCGGATCTGTAGTGGTTAAATATGTAATGAAAAGTAAAAGCACATTTATTACTGTAGTTGTAAACTTTTATACATGTAAATGTTATGACCTTAGACCAGTGTTTCTTAACCTTTTTTCCGGTCAAGGCACCGTTAAAAATTATGGACAGTCTTGAGGCACCCCATTTTAAAATGTAAAAAAAAATATTTGTATAGCTTTACCCAATGCAGAAACATCCACACATAGGACACCCAAAGTTAGAGGTGACTTGTTTTTCCAAAGCAAATAGACTTTTGCACACTGGTACTGACTAGTAGTCCTATGTTTCTCTTCTCCCTCACTTTCTCTCCATCAGTCAGCTGATGTCACCCCTGTGCTGAAGGAGAGGGGCACAGGAGGTTCAATAAAGGATGCTGTGGAGCCAATAGACACCCTCCTTCTTAACTCATGACATCATTGGTCGTTAGAATGCCCGTGTCCAGAAAGTTGCAATGGTGTATAATAAAAACCCGTGGCTTTGTGTAACTAAAAGGCAGTTTTGAATCACCTTCTGGCTTGTATACAATTTTTGATACATTTTTAGGCATTTTGCTAAGACAACCGTGAAGCAACCTCAAGGCGCCCTGGTCGAAAAAGGCTGCCCTAGACATAGGTTGGACATAACCTGATCTGGTTGGCTCCAGCCGGATCTGGTTAGAATATGTACCAGAAAAAAAATAGTAATTTGGTTAAAGCAGACTTCCACCCTAAAGCGGAAGTTCCGCCAATCGGAAACCCTCCCCCCCCCTTCCGTGCCACCATTGGCACCTTTCAGGGGGGAGGGGGTGCAGATACCTTTATAATCCATGTATCTGCACCCACTTCCTGGAATAGCAGATGCCCCACCCCCCCACTGGTCCACGTTGTATCCTGGGTACTGTGCGTTTCCCAGAACACAATGTGGACCAGTGAAGACGTGCAGTGCGACTCGCGCATGCGCAGTAGTGAACCGAGCAGTGAAGCTGCAATGCTTCCCTTCCTGATTCCCTGACAGAGGATGGCGGCGGGGGAAGCTGAGAGACAATCGATTGTTTGTCTTCTGCTGCCGACATCGTTGGACCCTGGAACAGGTAAGTGCCCATTTTTTAAGTCAACAGCTGCAGTATTTGTAGCTGCTGACTTTTAATATTTTTTTTAAGGTGACACTCCTCTTTAAATCATGCCTTTCCTGCAA
This sequence comes from Lithobates pipiens, assembly GCF_037356315.1. Taxonomy (NCBI): domain Eukaryota; kingdom Metazoa; phylum Chordata; class Amphibia; order Anura; family Ranidae; genus Lithobates; species Lithobates pipiens. Next base: position 83,710,478 of record NW_027507784.1, on the reverse strand, counting down.
CCAAATGTCCACAGCCAGTTTTACTTCAGTCATTCAACTTGCCGTACAAGATAGGACCTCCAACACCTGCATATGTGTGGTAGATATAGCCCTTTGGAAGAGATGTTACAGTAAGTACTGCTATTAACATGGATGAAAGTGAAGAGCTATTCTTGTGCTGAATGCCACGTCTTTATTTAGAACACGTTAAAATCACTGACCTGTGTATGGTGTTGCCAAGGAACGAAGAAATTGCGAAAGTCATGGAAACTGCTATATGTGATGGGACGTCAAAAGTAGATTTAATTTGCCATATGTATTTTTAAATGTTCTTCCTTTTTAAAGTAGATCTAAAGCCAACTTTTTTTTTTTTTCAATGATTTTGCATAGAGTATAGGGAATAGTTAAAACCATTCTGTTTTTTTATTTTTTTTGTTTCTATGTCACTTTGGGGAGATTTCTCTTCCCTTCGGGTTCCGCAGACACAAGAAGAAGGATATCCAAATATCACTCCAAAGTGATGGAGATTCCATCTTAGGCTTGGTTCACACCTTTGCAGGTTGTGGTTGATGCATTTTCCCACTCCCAGTGGTTTTGTGTGTGTTGTTTTTTTTAACACATGTTTTTGGCAAATTTTTCATGTGTTTTTTATGGCGTGTGTTGTCATACAGGCGAAACCAGCAAAAATGCAGCAGAAAGGCATCAAAAACGCAAGCACTTCATTTTCCACGCATTCCTGCTGCATTTCCATTGAAGACTATGGAACCGTAAACACAATCTGCGTACAAAAAATGTCAGACGACCCTTTCCAAAAAACGCATCAGTTGAAAAAGCGCCGATCTGAACATGACCCATAGGAAATCATGTTAAATGGAACTGTAGTTTGCTTTTGCAGAGCTGAAACTGCTTGGACGTGAACCTAGCCTTAGACAAGTTTACCGGAACAGTTTGTCCCCATTGAATGGTTTCCTGCCTATCCTTGTTCTGGGGACTACTCAGAACCATTTTCTCTCTTTGTTAAAACAATTACCAGCAGAAATAGGAAGGGCGAATATTTCCAGTGAAGTCATAGACGTCAATAAAAAAAAAAAAAATAAAAAAAATAAAATCGACAAGGGTTCTAAAACTTTGCACTATATCAAAAAGTAAAATAATGACTTTAGAAGAAGCTGTAACTTAAAAAAGCTCATCCAGATATGTACCAGTTAAGAATACAGTTTATATCAACTACCCAATGGGTTTGATGAATTTATCTCAAGATCCCCTTGACATATGTGGTTTTTACATACAAAGGTTTTCTTTTTATTTTCTTAAAACCTTTAATAATATTCAATTAAACTGAATTAATTCATCATTTGTGTGCATTATTATTTGCTAAATTTCTTCAGTGTTTTTGGAAACAGAGATTGAGCATTTGATGGAAAAAAATGTAAGCAAGGTGTACCTACTGTGAAAACTTCATTCCAATACTATCATTAGATTGAGAGATATGGAAAGTTGAAGTTTTGTGTAGAACTTTACTTTTCCTGTTTAGGCCTCATGTACACTGCTGCCGGTAAACGGATGTTTAGGAGCAGTTGGGTATTTTTTTCAACTGCTCCTGAATTTTCCTCTGTTATCTTATCAGTACATGTACACAGTGTCGTTTATAGTCGTTTACAGGCAGTTGCGTTTTGAGGCTTTATTTGGAACCCAACAAAAATGCATTCATAAGCTGTGGTTAGAGGCATTTCAAATGCCAAACGCTGCTAAACGCGTTTTTGCGTAGTAGCGTTTTTAAAGGGAAACATTTTATTTATTACTTTTGAGCCTGGAAAATGCTAAAAACACACCAAAAACTCAATTATAACTGTACGCAAGCTTAATCTACCATGCGATATTCCCCTCATCAGCCAATTATGCTGTACAATACACAACTTGCATTACTTGACGCTGAAGTTGAATAGGAATTTCTCTCACCCAACAACCATTGCGAATTTAACCTGATGACCCCCACATTGAGCTTGAGACCCTAATGTCTGGCTGTTTGCATTTCTTTATGACCCAACATGTTATAAAGTTTTCCAGCTAGCTAATGAGATTAATACAATTGTGTCTTCCTTTCCCCAGCCTGTAACCCTCTATCGATCTCTCACTTGTTATGTGAACTAGACGGGGTCTAACCTTTTCTAAGCCCACGTACACACGGTCGGAGATTTTGGCAACCAAATCCGTCGGATTTTGCTCGTCAGATTTAGTCCGACGGATTGTGTCAAACGGTTGCATACACACGGTTGGGTCAAGTTGGCGAAAAATCAGATCTTTCAGAACGTCATGACGTAATTTCCTTACGATGGGACTACATTCAGGCTAGTAGCCAATAGCTTTGATGCAGGAATTTGATCTGAGCATGCGTGGCACTTGGTCCGATGAAAATGCTCTACACATGATCGGATTAGGTCCGTCCGGCCCAGTTGGTCGGGAAATTTTTCCAACATGTTGGAAAATTGGGACGGACGGAGATTCGGACAGAATCAGTCCGATGCATACCACACACAGTCGGATTATCTGACGACACGGTCCGATAAGACTCATTCCGACAGATTCTCCGACCGTGTGTACAAGGGCTAAGAGAACGTCCAAGGTGGCAATTGAAATGTGTGTAAAATTAAAACATTTCTCTGGGTAATTTACGCAGCTGAAGATACATATTAGAAAAGTATCCTGTGGGCATGCGTTGAGCCATCAATGGATGTGTCCAATAGCAACAAACTCTGGTCCTCTCACACAATTTTCTACGTCTTTGGAGCCTCCGAAAAAGCAACATCTGGAACATTTCCTCACCACACATGCTCATCATGGGATCCATATTAACCAACCAACCAAAAAATAACAGCTAGCTACAAGCACACAGCTTCTCAGCTGCTACTCGCACTGTTCTCTTTCTAATCATTTGGGAGGGTCCCCTGAGGTTATTTTTAGTAAACGCTCCTGAACGCAAACGCTGCTAAACACACGTGTTTTAACATCAATTACTAACTGTGATGTTCCAGTGTTCAGGAGAGGTTGAGAAATGTTCCCATGTACATGAAGCCTAATAGGTGAGTTTGAACTTGCCCTCTGCTGCCTCAAAGACACCCTGTTAGCCTCTAAGGCTGACTTTCACAGAAAGGGAGGCTGTAGGGGCGCATTCAAGCTGGGCTTTTACAGAAAAAGTTGAAATTTTTGTGTAATTTCAAATCTTTCTCTCTGGGATAAGAGATTCAAGGGATATTGTTTGCTGATATCAATAACTTTTCTTAAATTCATTTTTTTCATTCTCTTCTTGGCAGCATTTGGGGCCTGCCAGCTGACTTCCTGGGCTAGTTGAAAGCAGAGTCTGGTCCTCACCAGAGACATTTACGTGCATGAGTGAATTGCTCATGGACATTATGCCTTTGTAAGACGTGAACAGCTGTGGATCGTGGATATGCGGTTTTGAGTATAACTTACCATGCATGCTCACGGTGTTTGTGGTAAGAAAATTGAGCAAAAGGAAACCACTTGCTAGGTATACTGCCAAGCCTCATCCAGCCACCCCAGCTTGTCAGCCTTTCATAGCGTTTGTCAGGATGCTGGCCTCGGGACAGGTCTCCTGTACCCTCCACCAACAGCTAAACAGCAGAGCTCAATGCACTTTGAGCAAAATGGCCAGTGTGCATAGGGCCTCAGAGTTAGGACAATACCATCAAAGGAAGAATATGTTTTTTGTTTTGTTTTTCTTCCCTTACAAGCAAAATATTCAACTGCCCGTGGAACTTGAAATGAGATATACCATCAACGAAATAAAATAGCCTTTTATTAATAAAAAAAATAGGATATCTTTTAACAAGCATAGACCATTTTTCTGGTATTAATATGCTGGACATACAAGGTAGTGTCACGGCAGGTTCATAATTACAGTTCCATATCTATCCCATTTCATTACCTATAAAAATACTTTGTTGTACAGTATGTAAGGAGACCTCTGCATTTCTGAATAACCACAAACAAGCTGTCGGCACTAGGATTTGTGATACCAAATCTGCTCCAAATATACCAATAAAGTGCAGTGCTATATGCACATATTAAATATTAACGCATACATAAATAAAACACTATAACCAAAGAATCAAATACAAAACGAAGGAATCTTCATAAAGGTTTCCTCTCATATATCAACAAAGGATGGCACATGAGCCACTATATATATGCAGTGCACACAGCGAAGAAAGAAATTAGTCATCCCAAATGTCCCCCCAAAAAACCATGAACCACTGTTGTATAAGGTGTGAAAAAATAGGATTTTTATAACTGCTTACCTGTGTCCCATGATGTATTTCGAAGAAAAGGATTTTACAGGTAAGCTGTTATAAAAATCCTATTTTCTTAATCTTTATCACTTGATAAAATCTGGTAAATGTATGGACTGAAGACCAAGTTGAGGCCTTGCAGATTTGAACCATGGAAGCTTGGTGAGGCACTCCCACGAAGCACTAACGGCCCTTGTGGGTTGTGCCTGAATAGGAAAAGGTGGGAATTTCCTCCTTAAACCATAAGCTTGAACAATCACTTGTCAAATCCATTTGGAAATAGTAGATTTTGATGCTGCCTGTCCTCCACAAACAAAACATGAGTTTTTCGAATATGAAAAGTCGTTCTGAAATATTTTGGCTGCTCTCAAAACATCAAGAGAATATAGTGACTTCTTCCGCCGAACGGGGTTCTGGGAAAAAATGAAAGTAGAACAATATTTTGGTTTAAATGAAAACCTGAGACTACCTTAGTTAGAAAATTAGGATGAGGACACAATACAACCTTATCCTTGTGAATAATTAAATATGGCTCTTTACAAGAAAGAGCAGCCAACTCTGATACCATTCTTGCAGAAGATATGGCTACTAGACTTGTGCACAACAGAACATTTTGTTTAGTTCGGTTCGTTGTCATTCGTAAAATACATCATTTAGTTCTGTTATATTCGTTATGTTAAGTTAGTACGTTTTCGGATAATTCATTATTATTCGTAGAGTGTCGAATTCATTCGTTCGTATTCGTTGAAATTCCCTATTTATGTATGTATAGACATTCGTGATAATGATTCGTAGTTTGGAAAGTCGTTTGTTTATTGAATCTTTTAACACACACAATGACAACGTCTCTTTTCCTCTGCTCAAATACAACACCCTTCTCACTCAGTTCTCAGGAATGTACTTTGCCAGTAATCCATCCTCCGGTACAAAATTAATTAGCTGATTGGACTATACTTTGAGCTGACCTTTTATTTCATTAGAGCTTTAAAGAATTACCGAATCATGTCAAATTCATTCAAATTCATTTGAATTCATTTGTTATATTTCTTTCGTATTTGTTGTTGTTTGTTATTTTTTTATTCGGACATTCGGATGCATCCGAATGTCCGAAAGATGCAAAATTTGCCCGAATTTCGTTTCGTTACGAAACGAATTGCACAAGCCTAATGGCTACCAGCAAAACTAGATTTCTTTAAAAAAAGGATCAAGGGAATATGTTGTATTGGCTCAAAAGGCTGTTTCTGTAATGCCGTGAAGTCTAAATTCAAGTCCCAAGAGTTCAGGGGTGACTTAACCGGAGGTTTTAAGCCTCATTACCCCCTGAATAAAACTACAAACCAAAGAGTGTGAAGCAAGTGGTCGCTGAAAAAATACAGATAAGGCCGAAACCTGGTCCTTGATGGTACTCAAGACCGGCTTTATTTCTAATCCCATCTGTAGAAAGTCAAGGATTCTACCTATGATATATTTCCTGGGGTGCCAACCCCTTATTCACACCAGGAGACATATGCCTTCCAGACTCTATAATATGTGACTCTGGAGGCCTGGTTCCTTGCATTAACCAGAGTAGACTGTATGATTTCTGCATACCAAGATTTCCTGGGCCACGAATAATCTTCCACCAAAGGAAAAGAAGGCCACCAGGTAGTGTCCACCTCAATGTGAAGTTGATATATGCACCTGGTAAGGAAATTTAGTGCACATATTCTGTGGTGGCTTTCTTTTCCTTTGGTGGAATATTTTTGCCAATTTTATCACAATTTATGCAACAGTGGCTCATGTTTTTTGGGGGACATTTCAGAGGACTGATTAATTTCTTTGCCGTTTGCACTACATATGTTTGGTGGCTCACATGCCACTCTTTGTGGATATTTGAGACACGTTCAAAAGGATACCTTAATTTTAGGTTTGGTTATAATATTTTATTTATGTATGCACCAAATTATAGGGATACGTTTTTATATCTAATATGCATATATAGCGCAGCACTTCATTTTTTTTTAAATACTTTAATGTAATTCCCGTGGCCATAAGGAAGCATCACAAGTCTCAATACATTTCAGGAATATAGAAACAGAGAATAGCGATGGCAGAAAAAAAGACCAAGTGGTCCATTAAGTGTGCTTTTAATTATTTTTTTTACATTTTTTTTATTTTTATTCTGAGCATACTGTAGATCAGTTTGTCCCTAGCTTGTTTGAATCCATTTACTGTTGCATGTTTCACTACCTCTGCTGGAAGTCTATTCCAAGCATTGGTTAGTCTTTCCAAAAAATACCTTCTAAGATTCATTTGAACTTTCCTCTTGCTAGTTGTAGGTCATCTCCCTGTATTCTTGATCTTCGCGTCTTATTGAAAGTACTGCCCTCAAACTTTATTCACCCCCTTGATGTATTCAAATGTTTCAATCATGTCGTCACTTTCCCTTCTTTGCTTTTTAGTCGATCACTGTACATATTAAAGTGGTTGTATAGTCAATTTAGGTACTTTTACCTACAGGAAAGCCTGTAATAAGGCTTACCTGTAGGTAAAAAAAATATCTCCTAAACCTGTACGGTTTAGGAGATATTCCCCTTGCAATGCGCCGCTGACTGCAGCGGCGCATGCACACAGGGGATTCTTGGCTGAAAGTCCAGCAGACTGCTGGGAAGAAATCTCCCGTGCGCATGCACGGGAGTGACGATATCGCGGCTCCGGCCACTCACAGCTCCGGAGCCGCGATACCCGGAAGAAATGCAGAGGGAACATGTCAGCTCCCTTGGTGTGGATCGGGCCAGATGTTGGGGCCTTGTTCTAAGGTAAGTATTTCATAACGAGCTAGTATGCAGTGCATACTAGCTCATTATGCCTTTTCCTTTGCAGGCGAGTTAAAAAAAAAAAAAATTCAGCGGGTATACAACTGCTTTAAGTTGAAGTTTCTCCCTATATGTTTTATTCCTCAGACTTTTCACCATTTTTGTTGCCCATTTCTGGACTCTGGAAATAATCAGATTGCATATACTGTATGTTCACCAAAGGGGTAATATCAGCCCATCATGGCCACTATTAAAGACAACATGTTAACCCAAAATGTTGACTGAAACACACATCAGCATAGAAATATAAAACTGCGATCTTCAGGGTGGAAGCCACCAAGGATGTCTTTCTCAGGAGCTGTGTATCAAATTATTAAGGCATGGAGGTACACCACTAAATTATTATTTTTCTTTGTTATTGTGTGCAATGCCATATGGCTATTTACAAACTAATAATGCCATGGAAAACTGAAGAAGATCTTTATAGTGTCCCGTTTCTTGCATATACACAATCAAGATAGCCGTTTTGTGAGAAGAGGCCATCATTTAAAGTACATAGTTAATCCTAAGACTGGGTCATATGTCTCTGATGCAAGACGTTCTGTAGATATTTTTGCAGGTTTCTTGGATTCCTGCTTTGAATTAAACATCGGCAATGAAAATAATTGTGTGCGGTAATCAATGTTTGTATCAGGAACCCCAGCCATGCCTGAGGACCATCAATTCTGTCTTCCCAGTTATTTATTGTCTTAAGTTTTACGATTCGGAGAACGCTGTCTTCCCTTCTCATCCTTCCACAGTTTTTCTTGTCGAACAGTCAGATTTCAGATTCACTGTCAGTGGGGAGAAATATATTGCAATTCTGCAGTGATTTGTGACAGGAATGTGGCTGTAAACATTAAAATCCATTTATCGGTTCCGAAAAAAATGTAACATGATCAGACCATCCAAAACTAATTTTTTTTTCTTTACCAAGAAGGAAGTCTTTATTAAGACATATAAAAAGAAAGATACAATTCTCTAAAAACAACCAGACTGGCATGGTCATGGTGTAGAACAAGAGCAGTGCACCACAATACAAAATAAGGGGCTACAAATAGCTAAATTGGACAGTCCCGCACACAATAAACCATCAAAAAGGAAAGTGGCAGAATTGCCAAGAAATAAGCCCCTGTACACACGGTCGGAGTTTTCTACAACCAAATCTGTTGGATTTTGTCCGTGGGATCTTGTCCGAAACTGTTGCATACACATGGTCGGACAAAGTTGGCGAAAAATCAGATCTTTCAGAACGTGATGACGTAATTTCGTTACGATGGGACTACATTCAGGCTAGTAGCCAATAGCTTTGATGTAGGAATTTGATCTGAGCATGCGTGGCACTTGGTCCGATCAAAATTCTCTACACATGATCGGAGTATGTCCGATCGGCCCAGTTGGTCGGGAAATATTTCCAACATGTTGGAAAATTGGGTCCGACAGATATTCCAACGGAATCAGTCCGATGCATACCACACACAGTCGGATTATCCGACGACACGGTCCGATAGGACACATTTCGACGGATTCTCCGACCGTGTGTACAAGGGCTTAGTCCTTCTGAGATCTGTCCTGGTGAGTTATCCAAGGCTGCCAAAACTTGACGGACTTCTTAGGGCACTTCCTATTTACTTAGGGCATGTCTTATTTATAACACAGTAGGGGAGATAAAGGAGTTCGATTTACAAAGAATTTCTTAGCATAATACAAAAGATAAGAAACCAACATTTTAGAGTGATGAGGTCTCTGGGAACGATCGGTTGTCAACAGATATTAATGAAGGAGAAAATCTCTGGAGACAACGTAGAGCAGGTTAAAAAAAATAGGGCTAAATCTACCAGGGGCTACTAGGTAGCGAGGGCAGAGAGGTGGCCGCTCAGGAATATTTGCCTTTTTAGTAAAGTCTAGGGCAGTGGTCTCCAAATTGTGGCCCTTGGCTTGCCTTTATCCGGCCCTTGGGGCACATTTCCTTTCACTGATGCAAGACACTATCCCTCCCACTGACACCAACAATGATGTAATAGATGCAGGTAATGACATTAACAACAGGGCACTACTTCCCACATTGATGTCAACGGTGGAGCACTATTCCTCCCTTTTACACCAACGATGGGGCACTCCTCCTCCCACTGACACCAATAATGGGGCACTATTCCTCCCACTGACACCAATAATGGGGCATTATTCCTCCCACTGAGGGAAACGATGGGGCATTATTCCTCCCACTGACGGAAACGATGGGGCACCATTCCTCCCGCTGACGGAAACGATGGGGCACCATTCCTCCCCCTGGTGTCAACGATGGGGCACTTTTCCTCCCACTGATGACAACGGTGGGGGGGCACTCTTCCTCCTGCTAACGCATAGATGGGGGGCACGATTCTTCTCGCTGACAGAAATGATGGGGGCACTATTCCTCCTGCTGACGCCAACAATGGGGGCACTGTTCCTTCCGCTAATACAAAAGTTAGGGCCTTCTTTACTTCCACTGAAGCCAGGATATTTTCTATTTCCACTGACTACAGTCTGGCCCCCTAAAATCTAAAGTACAGTAAACTGGCCCTTTGTTTAGAATGTTTGGAGACCCCTATGGGCTATAGAGCAGTACATATGACTACGACAAACGTGTTCTGCTCGCTCCCAAGCAAGCAAATACGAGGGGTAAAAAGAGAGTAAAGGGAGCTCATAGAGGGCATTACAAGGAGGCAGAGAAACACGGTAAGGAACCATTTAATGAAAAATGGATAACAGGGCCACTGACTGTGTATGGATTACAGTATTCTTGGAGAATAAGGATATCCATTAGTGACACTTTAATGCTTTACTACAACCTTTCAGAATATTTTCCCTTATGCTTTTCTCATCTTTTACTGTTCTCCACATGCTTTCACATCATTTTCCTTTCCCATACCTACCGACTGACACAGTGTAGAATGAGCACAGCAAGTGAATGAGTAAGCGGTTTCGGTGACACCGGGTGACCTTTACTGAAATTGATTAGAAGAAAATTCTCTTCAGCCGTTTCTGTGCAAAGTTAAATATCAAAGCATAGAGGATAATAACTTTGTTTCTTCGATATTTTGCATTGATTTCATTTATTAAAAATGTGATGTCATTTATTGACATTGAAGAAGACTGCGGTTTTCTCTGCTTTAAAGCCAAATTCAGACGTATTTATTGGATTTGATCTCAACCGCTTGTCCTCGAGTTGCATCATTCAGGCTGAACTATAAACACTGAACACTCGCTATTGATCGCCAATGTATAAAACTGTCATCAACGCCATTAATTACCTTATTCTGTAGTTTATCTTCACTTTTAGCTGGTGGATTGTTTACTTTGGGTTTTGTTTTGTGAAAAGTGTATTCTGGTGTGCTTGCAGAACAGTGAGAAGTGGATTCGGTATACACCGATCAGCCATACCTTTTTTGAACACTGACTGGTAAAATGAATAACATTGATTATCTTGTTACAATGGCATCTGAAAGTCGGTGGGGTATATTAGACAGCAAGTGAACATGTTGGCCTTGAAGTTGATGTGTTAAAAGCAGAATAATCTGCTTGTTGTGTATGGGCGTTCCAGCAGGAGACCATGCCACCAGAGATCTGAGACTGAGGGCACCCGGGCCGACGCAACACCACCCACATCACAGCACATACACCGCTGCCGCAGGGAGTCTGGAGGGTGTCCACTCACCCTCTGCTTCCCACTGCTGATCCACCGGAGGCTTTCAGGATGAGACCAAGGGAGCCGTCCCTTCTACAGCGAGAGGCCAAAATTTTTTTAAAGCGTGGCCTATGGATATTTTTAAGTACCGAAGTTTGGAGCCATTCCACGAGCACGCAGTTTTAAAGTGTGGCATGTTAGGTATGTATTTACTCGGTGTAACCTCATCTTTCACATTATACAAAAAAATTGGGCTACCTTTACTGTTTTGAATTTTTTTTAAAATTTTTTTAAAAAATTGCTGCACAAATACTGTGTGACGTAAAGAGTAGCAACTACCACTATTTTATTTCTTAGGGTGTCTGCTGGGGTTTCTGAGTAATTTTGTAGCAACAAAATACTAATTTGTACTTGTAAACAAAAAGTTCCTTAAAAGGCCCGGTATGGAAGTGGTTAGGACCAGTTCACACCACCTGCAGTCAATTGTGTTTTTTGTTCTGCGTCAGTAGGTAGGTAGATTATATGGTTTTCAATGGCATAGTTCACACCAGTGCTTGCAGTTCCAGAAAAAAAAAATAGAACATAATGCATTTTTCCTGCATTGGACTTTACTGGAACGCTGTAAAAGCATAAAAACGCACACAAAAATGCGCTGAAACATACGTCTTTATTTAAGGTTAAGAAAAAAGAGGGGGTAAAAATGCACTGGACTGCATTAAAAATGTGTCAAAAACACGCATGCAAAGAAAGCATCTGGAACGCATCTGGACTGCGTTCTACGGTGTGAACTGGCCTTTACTGTGGTGGGGTTAGTAACATTTAAAGAGGAGTTTCCCTTAAAAAAATAATAAAAGTCAGCAGCTACAAATACTGTAGCTGCTGACTTTTAATCAGACACTTACCTGTCCCAGGGTCCAGCGATGTGGGGGAACGAAGCCCTGCTCGTCCCCCCTCTCAGCGGAGCCGGCATTGCAACTGTGGGCACCTGGCTGTGGCTTCACAGCCGGACACCCACTGCGCGTGCGCGAGCGGCGCCACACGCTGTGATTGGCCGTGCAGTCATCTGGGACCTGTCGCATGTCCCAGATGACTGACAGGAGGCAGGGGGCGGAGCTGAGCCCTTCCTGCACCGAGGGGAAGTGACGTCAGGAGCCCAGGCACTGAAGGAGGCAGACTAGGAGGGACCCCCTAGCAACAGGCATTTAGAGGTGAGTTAGATTATTATTTTGTTTCCAAATGTTTTTTTTTTCTAGGAATTTTAAGCATTTTTTTATTTTTTTTGTGTGTGGAACAGCACTTTAAATGCATGTTTTTTTTTTTGAGGGGCAGGATCTCTTTGAGGGAATATTTCTGTGAAATGTAACCATATGCCCTAACAATTCTTTCTTTATTCTTGCTTCAAAAGAGAAGTTAAACCAAATAAAGCAATTGTTTCAAATAACTAATTGGGAAAGAACTGTACATTTATAATTCTTTGGGAGTTTATTTGGTGTAACGCTTAGGCACGCAGGATCATTTTATGTCATTAACAGCAGTTATGCTAGTTAATTTCTTCTCTTGGAGAATAAAATATCTATCTTTATCAATATTAAACCCAGCATGTGGTTATAGATGATGTGAATTTTGATTGCTGATGATACAAGCTCCACTTATATATATAGCATTATTTTAGCCAGTTAGTTTTGAGTTTTTTTTTTTTTCCGGCACTCTTATTTTAAGACCGTTTGTCAAAGACCGTGTTTTTCTGATGTGTACTTTTGTGGGGAAAAAAGTGTTGCTTAGTCAGGAGTGATATTATAATGTGTGTCAGTTTATGTGTGAAAGGTATCGGTGGTAATACAGTAGACTTAATAGCCTTTAACATACCTCCTGCTGGCTTCCTTTACAGAGGAATAATTGTGTGAAAAGTGTGACAAATACAGTTTATTTTTTGCATGCAGTTTTATGGTAAGCGTTTTTTTTTTTTATAGCAAAACTATAAAGTTAGCAGCTTTTTCAAGCATGTGTTAGAATGTGATCAGCATAATGCAAATGAATGTTCAGTGGGTATTTAATGTTTTAAATATGGTGTTTTTTACTCATCCATTGAAGGACACCATAAGGGCCAGTTCACACCATAGAAACGCATTTAGAAATGAGTTGCAAATGCTCTTCTACATGCACATTTTTGGTTCTTTTTTGATGCAGGCCAGTGCATTCCCCTGGCCTGCATCAAAAAAAGGGGCCCCTCTTTTTTTTTTCTTGACCTTCAATGAGGATATCTGTATTCCGGTGCATTCCGGTGCGTTTTTGATGTGTCTTACAGGATTCTAGTACACACTGTTGTTGCAAGCACTGGTGTGAACTATGCCACTGAAAACCATATAACCTAATTTCCATGTGCTTTTGATGCAGAAAAAAAAATGTACTGGACTGCATGTGGCGTGAACTGGCCCCACTGAACTTATTCGCCAATAAACCAAACGGGGACCCAAGGCCCATTTTGGAGCTAAGATCCCTGAACAAGTATCTACTGATAAAGTCTTTTTGGATGGAGTCTGTCCGCTCAGTAGTAGCCTCACTCCAGAGGTGAGACTTTCTAGCCTTCATCGATATAAAAGACGCTTTTAAATATCTTTTAGACGCTAAAAGATATTTACACATATTTATCATTCAGCCTCATCAGAGGTTCCTACGTTTTGTAGTAGAGGAAGGTCATTTTCAGTTTGTGGCTCTACCCTTTGGGTAGGTAGGGTAGGTAATGAATCTTAGCCTGACTCTGTGTCCGATGATGTACTCAGAGAAAAGGAATTTACAGGTAAGTATAACAAAAAAGTTTATTTTTTTTTGCTATAATAAATATCCCAAAAAGTATATATACGTTAGCTATGTCCCAGAATATCCAACCTAGCCGATCATCTTATCTCCTAAGAAATAACTCCTGTTAGGGGATTTCTGACCTGCCCAAGACGTACTTATCGCCCTACAATTATTTACCAAACTGACACTTAAGTTTTGTTTTTGGTCTAACGTTACCCATACGCAACTAGAAAAACAATTGTCCCATATTAGGCTGTTTTTTTCCCCCTAATAAACTCTGAAGTATGTAATTTCAAGGTGCAGCTTATAGATTTATCAATGTTGTGTCCTAATCTGATGATGGAGTGAACATTTCCAACTAACCCAGTCAACCAGTGTGGCCAGTTAATATTGCTTTGATGATTAATTGATTTTTTTTTTACACATAGCACACACAGAGTAAGTTCTCTTTTACATTTGGAAAATGCCAGTATAGACTGGTATTTGTTGCCCATGTATGGGTACACAAAAGAAAATTAGCAAATGCTTGTGTTTGACTCCTTGCTTGGATCCATGGCATAGGGAAATCTGACGTGGAGAGGTAGGCGTCTCAAAAAAACAAAAAAAAAAAAAACCTCCAGCTCAGTACTCCCGGTAAGGTAACAGGGGGCATAAGAGCCTGGAGTGGCACAAATGCCTGACAGTTCTTGCGAATATAGATGCGGATGAGTTGTTTGTGTGCACCCAGATGCAGGCTGGACCATGGACGCAGGGCAGCAGAGATGGCAGGCTTCAGGAGAACATACAATAGCCACAGGTTCAGAGCAGAGTCAGGCAAGCTGGATCAGTAACTAGCGGGCAGACCAGAAGCAAAGCAGTACGACAGAAGGGTAGTTAAACTCCAAGCCAGAATCGGCAATGGTGAGGCAGGTAGGCAGTGGGAGCAGGCAGAGATATGGTCCAGAGGCAAGCCATGGGTTGGTACGAGTTCAAGCGTGGTCAAGGTGGATCAGGTTGGCAACCGGAGATCAGATACAGGAACAGGTAGCAGATATGAAGGAAATGCTGGAGACCTAAGGCACGGTCCCAGTGCATCAATGAAGTTTATATAGCCCACTTGGTGTGTCTTGGTGACAGGCACAAGCATGAGTCTGACTAACATGAATTTTATGTTTGTGCATAACTAAGCTCCTGAACACATTCTGCCTTCCCTGACACCAAGGGATACTTTTAGTTAGTGTTGCAACTACATGGTGGGCTATTGTTGGGCTTACAAGTAGTGTTAGGGTTATAAATATGATTTGTGTTGGCCTAGGTTTACACTCGTGGCCGGACTTGTCGCCCCTCTGAAATGTGTTCCACAGAGGTTTTTGCTTTTCAATGGCATTTGACAAGCCATAAGGAGGCAATATGTCACCTCACTGCTGGTTTTATCCCTGTAAATGCCGCACTATCATGCAACAACTCTGTGCATTACTCACTGTTGCAGGATGGTTGCAGTGCCCCCAACTCACTTGAATGGATCTTTTTTCATAGTGGTGCTGCTCACCAAAGGAGACAGGGTGGCATTTATTGGTGTTGCAGCCCCCCCCCCCACCACCCGTTTTTACTGTCCCCAACCTCAAGTGTAAAGCTGCCCTTAGGGTTACAAGAATGGTTAATATGGGTAATAGACACCAGCTTTTGTTCATGTAAGAAAGTCAATGGCAATGCGATAGCAGGTCAATGCAGTGTAGAGGGAGATTAGCTGAGGGTTAAATGCACCTACCTGTGAAGCTTTCAAGATGCAACTTAAAAGCATCCAGTTCTGATATAAAAACAAGCTTAATGCACCTGAATGTGTGAATTTGCCCATCTGCCGAAGTCCTTTGCGACACAGCAGGGTTAGTGTTAAAATGTAGGGTACTGTAAAGAGGGTGTTGGTGCAGGGTGTCACTCTCAGTTTCAGGAACTCTGCACTGATCTGGCAGTGGAAGCTTTGTCTACATTAATGGTAACCCTTCAAATATGCAATAAAAATTCACATTACCCTATTGCACTGACTGACGATTGAATTACACCGTTTTATGGACCCAGCATAGGTCCTTTCTCTGAATGTGGTGTTCTAACTTTTAAATTCCTAATTTTTAATTAATATTTTAGCTTTGGTTCAACTGCTAGATTTCATCAGGGTGATGTTTTTTGTGCACTGGACATTATGTGCACTAAAAATTAAGGCGTTGCTGATGCTCAATCGGATTCAGTTGCACGTTGTTGTTTTTTGATAGCACTTGGAAGTTCTGATTATTTTTATTTTTTTTGATTACACCCGGATGAAGTATAAATACTGAAAGTTAATGTTGCTTAACTTTTTTTTTAAGGGATTATGGTCCTTGCTGACTTTATGGGCCATGGATGGTAGGCCTCCTTAAACTTTCCTATAAAGTTCGTAGAAAGTTTGAAACTGACACTAAAAGTTTTAGGATTTTCTTTTATTGATTGGTATGTAGAAGTTCAAGCTATGATCATCAGTTGGGGAGTTTTTTTACTCTGGTTTTCAGGCTATCCTCCTCACTGTGAGAATTCTCTACATGCGATGCAGTCAGTTAAACTCACATTAAAAAGTCGACATCTTTTGTGGTTGAGACAACTGCTGGTGTCAGACACAGGTGCTTCCTCTCTCACTTTTTACTGATAGTTCTGGAACGAAAAACTTGTACATGGTTTGTAAACAATCTTTTGTTTCCTGATAAAAAAAAAAAAGATTTTATAGCTTTGAAAGATTTAACATTTTTGTGATTGTGAGATTTTAAAATATATAGGTGGGGCAGTTAAATAAGTGACTTTGCGCACACTATTTATCTTTACATATTATTTTTTTTTGGAAGAATTCCATTGTTGACCTCCATTTCAGAATGCTAGTTGCTTGGCTGTTAGAGTCAAATGGCTTCATATACACTCACCAGACACTTTATTAGGTACACTTTGCTAGTACCAGTTTGGACCCCCCTTTGCCTTCAGAATTGCCTTATTTCTGTGGCAAACATTCAACAAGGTGTTGGAAAGATTCCTCAGCGATTTCAGTCAATATTGAGATGATAGCATCACACAATTGCTGCAGATTTGTCGGCTGCACATCCATGATGCAAATCTCCGGTTCCACCACAGATCTGGTGAGTGTGGAGGCCATTGGAGTACAATGACCTCATTGTCATGTTTAAAAAACCAGTGGTGAGATGATTGGAGCTTTGTGACATGGTGCATTATCCTGCTGGGAGGAGCCATCAGAAGATGGGGACATTGTTGTCATAAAGAGATGGACACGGTGGGCGGCACAGTGGTGTAGTGGTTAGCACTCTCACCTAGCAGTAAGAAGGGTCGCTGGTTCAAATTCCAACCACGACACTACCTGCCTTGAGTTTGCATGTTCTCCCTGTGCTTGCGTGGGTTTCCTCCGGTTACTCCGGTTTCCTCCCACAATCCAAAGACATGCAGGTAGGTAAATTGGCTTCTGTTCAAAATTGTCCCTAGGATATGAATGGGGACCTTGGATTGTGGGCTCCTTGAGGGTAGGGACCAACATGAGTGTGCAATGTACAGGGATGGGGACAATTGTAGACACTCACTCAGGTTGAACTGGATGGACTGGTGCCTTTATTCAACCTAACAAACTATGAAACGGTCAGCAACAATACTCAGGTAGGTTGTGGTGTTTAAATGATGTTCAATTGGTACTAAGGGGCCCAAAGTGTGCCAAGAAAATATCCTCCACACCATTACACCACCACCAGCCTGAACCGGTAATAGAAGGCAGGATGGATCCATGCTTTCATGACTTTTACACCAATTTCTGACCCGACCATCTAAATGTCGCAGCTGATATCGAGACTCATCAGACCAGGCAAAGTTTTCTTTATCGTACATCACGGGACACAGAGCCACAGTAATTACTGTATGGGTTATATTGCACCTTCAGGTAATCGACACTGGCACTCACTAGAAAGGAAGTTCAATTCGCCATATAACCCCTCCCTTTACCTGGAGTACCTCAGTTTTTTTTTTGCCAGCCTCTTAGGTGTTGGTCACGAGTAAAGACGTGCTGTGCTGAGCTCCGCTGGAATATTCCTTACTGGGGCAAGCCATGCAACCAGATCCATTCAAAGTGTATTTTCCAGGCTGAATTGAATGGTACCCGGGCCTCGTGTCAGAAGAAACTAAATCTTGCCTGTAATGCTTCTCTTTTTTTGGAGACCTGGACCCTGGGATCCAGTATTAGTTTTTTTTCAGCCATATTCCTGGCAGGGTGCTTTACAGGCTCAGGGGTGTGGATCCCCGGATAAAAAGGCTCTGGTTCCTGAAGGTTTTTTTTAAAGGAGCCCACTGTGGGTAGGGAAGATTGGATCTGTTTTACCACAGAACCCTGCAGCTGAGTAAGTTGAGGGAGATTACTAAGGAATTTTTCTAATTCTTGTGGGTTTTCTCCTTTACGTAAATGTTGTGTCATGCCTATAGTCACCACCGAGGGCTGTCAAGAGCACGTACCTGATTCCATGCTTGTCAGTCTCGCACTGTGTTACAAGCTGCACGCTTCCTTAAGCCCAAGCCCAAGTAAGACACGGGAAGAGGTTTTTTCTCCTTGAAATGTCCCCCCACCTGGATAACTTCACTCCAGGAGGCAGAAGGAGCATGGCTCAGTCGGCGGTATGCTGTGCCGCTCCTGTCACCATTACTGCGGTTAGCATCGGCAGCTCTCCTCCACCCCAGCTCTCCTCCATGTGATTCGGCCCAACCGGAAGCCCGCTCGCGTTGGAAAACAGTCTATTTTGAAAAAAATGGGGGGGGGGGGGGCGGTGTGTGTTCTGTTGAAGGGGCGGGCTTAGCGGCATTTTCGTGCTTCAGCGTCCACAACGTGGGCTATATGAGCTATAAAGTGCACCTTTTTCCAGGTGCATACAGCTGAAGGAGGGACACAGAGCAGACAGGTGGCATGAGAGTGTGGGGACACAGGGATTCCCAGGGCACATTTACTTAAGCGTCGGGCTGAGCTTAATAGTAGCGGTAGTTGCTAGACTATTGCTCAGCAGTGGGTGCATTTTTTTGGTAGTACCTATGCATTTGTGCTCAGCACTATGACCAGAGGGAGTGGTACAAATCCCACAAAAACCAAGGGCACAAAGGGGTCCCCCTTAGGCTCTAAGGACCCTCCCTCTGCAATACCATACTCCCCCTGAAAGATCTAGGGAGGCTGGTCAGAGTGAGCCATCTGGGTCATCAGGGGCTGCAATTGCTTCCGACTCTTCAGAATGGAAGTAAATGCATTAGGTCCCCTTCTACCACCCATGATCCTCAAACAGAGGAACAGTGGGAGGGGGAGATGAATTCCCCTCAGGGGACCGTGGAGAGACTGATGACTCCTCTTCCGAGAGATCAAGTGGGGAAGGACCTTCTTCAGCTTCACTTGCTGAGAAGTTGCTGGCGCATTCTCTTACTGAGATGGTCCGCTCCACATTTAAGCTACCCTTAACTGAGTCGGTTGAAGAGCCCACTTACTGTTTGGGTTCACTAAAGCCTCCTCAGGCTTTGTGTGCCTTTCCTGTCCATTCATTTCTAGAAAAGCTTGTGTATTCTGAGTGGGATCTCCCAGATAAGCATTTTTTTCCTCCTAAAAAGTTTTCAACACTTTATCCCATGGAGAAAAAATGTACTAAGATGTGGAGTATACCAGCAATGTGTCATGTCATGTGACCGGCCTGAAGATATCTGCAACAATGGTATTTGGAAGCTTTGTTTTCCATGTACACTTACACAGTGTGTTATAGCTCAATACAAGACAGGAGCCGGCAGCGTAATAAGCCCCAGGGTTAAAAACACTTGAAAAAAACTTCTGTGTGCAGCAGCTCCCCAAATAATTACCTGAGCCCCCTATTGATCTAGCGATGTTGCACAAGAGACTCGGCTTTCCGGACTGACTGAGACAGTAGCGGAGCACCATTGTCTCCCACTGCTGCTCCCACTTTGTGTCTGAATGGACACAGAGCAGCGGCTTGGCTCGCATGCCCCCATAGCAAGCTGCTTACTGTGGAGGCACTCAGCTGGCCGGAGGAGCCAAGAGAGCCGTTGAGGGACACAAGAAGAAGGGTCGGGGACTGCTGTGTGCAAAACCGCTGCACAGAGCAGGTAAGTATAAAATGTTTGTTATTTTTAATCAAAAAAAGCCAAAACTTTGATATCACTTTAAGCCTAAAAAGATTTTTGCATGCAGCTCTCCCCAGCACCCCCCACCCCCTCCTCTCCCAATACTTTAGCCAGATGTCGATCCAGTGCTGTGCACAAGAGCAGAATTATTGCAACCTTGCCGGAGAGACCGAGCTGCTACAGGGAATTATTACCATTGTGGGAGGGGTAAAGACATGGAAGCTGCAAGGAAATCTCACCTTTTGTGGGAGGGGCAGGGACACAGGTGCTCCATGGAAATCTCACCATCGTAGGGGTGTAGGGGAGGAGATAGTAGGGGCACTGCTGCTGCTGGGAAATGTTACCATTGTGACTTGGACAAAGGCTGGATGCTCCTGGGAAATCTCACCTTTTGTGGCAGGGGCAGAGACAGGAGCACCATTTTGTTGGGGGGGTGGGGGAGAGAGCGCGAGTGAGATGGTAGGTACACAGCTGCTGCAAGGAAATTTTACTATCATAGTTACATAGTTAGTCAGGTTGAAAAAAGACACAAGTCCATCCAGTTCAACCTTAAAAACAAATAAATAAAATAAAAAATAATCGTACAATCCAAATACCCAATTTTATGCCCACAATTGATCCAGAGGAAGGCGGAAAAAAACCCCAGCAGAGCATGCTCCAATTTGCTACAGCAGGGGAAAAAAAAAAACTTCCTGATCCCCCAAGAGGCAATCGGATTTTCTCTGGATCAACTTTACCTATGTTAGTACCCAGTTATATTATGTACATTCAGGAAAGTATCCAGGCCTTTCTTAAAGCAATCTACTGAGCTGGCCAGAACCACCTCTGGCGGGAGTCTATTCCACATTTTCACAGCTCTAACTGTGAAGAAACCTTTCCTTACTTGAAGATGAAATCTCTTTTCCTCTAGACGTGAAGAGTGCCCCTTGTCCTCTGGGTTGACCGTACAGAGAACAACTCAACACCAAGTTCACTATATGGACCCCTAATATATTTAAACATGTTGATCATATCCCCCCTTATTCTCCTCTTCTCAAGAGTGAATAAATTCAGTTCCTCTAATCTTTCCTCATAGCTGAGTTCCTTCATGCCTCTTATCAGTTTGGTTGCCCTTCTCTGCACTTGCTCCAGTTCCCCGATATCCTTTTTGAGAACTGGTGCCCAAAACTGAACTGCATATTCCAGGTGAGGTCTTACTAATGATTTGAACAGGGGCAAAATGATATCTCTCTCTGGAGTACATACCTCTCTTAATACAAGAAAGGACTTAGCTCGCTTTGGAAACAGCAGCTTGGCATTGCATGCTATTATTGAGCTTATGATCCACCAAAACCCCCAGATCCTTCTCCACTATGGATCCCCCCAGTTGTACTCCCCCTAGCATGTATGATGCATGCATATTCTTAGCCCCCAAGTGCATAACTTTACATTTATCAGCATTAAACCTCATCTGCCACATAGTCGCCCAATTAGACAGTGTATTGAGGTCGGCTTGTAAATTGGAGACATCCTGTAAGGACGTTATTCCACTGCATATCTTGGTGTCATCTGCAAAGAAAGAAATTTTACTTTTGATCCCAGACCCAATATCATTTATAAAGATGTTAAAAAGTAAGGGTCCCAGCACTGAACCTTGGGGTACACCACTGATAACCTTAGACCATTCAGAGTAAGAATCATTAATCACTACTCTCTGAATTCTGTCTTTTAGCCAATTTTCTATCCATTTACAAACTGATATTTCCAAACCTGTAGACTTTACCTTACACATGAGCCGTGTGTAGGGAACTGTATCGAACGCTTTTGCAAAATCCAAGTATACCACGTCCACCGCCACCCCTCTGTCCAAGGTTTTACTTAACTCCTCATAAAAAGAAATCAGATTTGTCTGACAACTTCTGTCTTTCATGAATCCATGTTGTCTGTTGCTTAAAGTGTTTATGTTCAGCAAGAACTCGTCGATTTGGTCTTTTATTAAACGCTCCAGTATCTTCCCAGCTATAGAAGTTCAGCTAACAGGTCTATAGTTACTTGGTAAAGACTTTGATCCCTTTTTAAATATAGGCACCACGTTCTCCCCGCGCCAATCCAGTGGGACTATTCCCGTCATTGAGTCCCTAAAAATTTGATACAATGTCTCTGAAATTACAAAGCTCAATTCTTTTAGGATCCGTGGGTGGATGCCATCAGGGCCAGGTGCTTTCTCCACCTTTATTCTGTCTAAATATTTCTGGACCATATCACTTTTGAGCCATTGTGGATCATTTGGGGCTGTGTCACTATCACCCCCATTATGGACATGCGCTCCCCCATGCTCTTTTGTGTACACAGAGCTGAAGAAAGTATTTAATAAATTAGCCTTCTCTTTGTCCCCAGTCACCCACTCTAGATTATTTTGTAAAGGGCCTACATGCTCAGACTTGACCTTTTTTTGGGGTTTGTCCTACTATCTTTTGCAATCTGTCGTTCGTTTTGAATTTTTGCATCCTTGATTTCCTTTTTACATCATGTGAGGGACAAAGACATAGCTGCTGCAAGGAAACCTCAACATTATAGGTGCACCACAGGAAATCTTACCATTGTTGGAGGGGGAAAGGACGTGCCGAAGAGATTTAGCAACATTGTGAGAGGTGTATAACCTCAGCTACTGCAGAAAAATCAATGTCACCATTGTTCGAGAGGTAGAGACATCTGCTGCAGGGGAAATGTCACCATTGTGGGAGAGGTAGAGATATGGTTTCTCCAGGGAAATATTAGCTTTGTGAGAGGGACAGACACAAACTTGCTGCAAAGAGAAAAATCCCCATTGTTGGGGGGCAAGGACAGATGCTGTAGGGAAGTATCACCATTGTAGGAGGGGCACAGACGCTGCTGCGGCAGGGAAATGTCACCATTGTGGGAGAGGCAGAGACTCCTGCTGCAGGAAATGTTGCCATTGTGGGAGGGGCAGAGACGCTGCTGCTGCAGGGAGATTTCACCATTTTGGAAGAGGCAGAGACGCTACAGGGAAATGTCTCTTTTGTAGAAGGCGCAGAGATGCTGCTGCTGCAGGGAAATGTCATCATTGTGGGAGAGGTAGAGATGCAGCCAGTGCACTGAAATGTCACCATTGTAGGAGGGACAGACACAGCTGCGGCAGGTAAATGTCATCATTGTGGAAGAGCCAGAGATGCATCTGCTGCAGGATAATTCACCATTGTACGAAGGGCAGAGACGCTGCTGCTGCAGGGAGATGTCACCATTGTGGGAGAAGTCACCATTGTGGGAGAAGTAGAGACGCAGCTGCTGCAGGCAAATGTTACCATTGGCAACTCAAAAAGATATGACGCCACCATGTTTTTTTTTTTGCCTGCTAAAATCTGAAATTACATTTTATATGAGCAGTAATTGCTTTATCTTGCCTTGCAGCTTGTCAAACTAGGGGGTAAAATCTTTTCACCAAATTATTATTTAGGTTAGCCCTAGTGAGCCAAGTTTCATGGTCTCTTTAAAGGAAATTAATGAGGCAGCAGTATGCGAAGGTAGGGGCTGCCGCTGTGCGTCTTGCCGACTTATTTTTTATTTATTTTTTTACCTCCCCCTCCTGGTGCTGCATCTCTCATGCTGATTTTAAATGTGTTTCTATCACAGACTAGCGTAGAGTGATTCTGCAATGACCCATTTAAGCCCCCTTGGGGTGTCTTTGAACTCATAACACAAGTAGAAGATGGCACCTCTCTGGTCTCGCCTTACACTGCAGATAATCACTGAAACACAAGACCGGCATGTGCATCTAAAATCAAGGTCAAGGCCAGATAAAAAGCAGTTAAAAAAAATGGCTTAAATAAATCATATGTCTAGCACAAATATCATATCCTGTGTGACAATACGCTTTACAAGGAGACAGGACAAAAGAGGTTCTCTTGGCTATCGTTAATGATGAGGAGACAATGGCTGCTGGAATTCACAGCCTACTTGTGATGTGCAGATGTTGAGCCTCGTCTATACAGGTGCTGGAACCTTTGTCACACAGCTGCCTGTGGCTACCCTCATGTGAACCCGGCATACAAAAGCTTGGTTTGTGAAAAAGGAAGTCACTTAATATATTGCTTTACTTGGTTTCTCTGGCACAAATGTAAGATATAGGTAATCCCAATCATTGCGCTTATGTAGCGCTACCCCTGCAGGAGCTGCTTGGTATGATGGGTCCTATTTTCTTTGCCACAACTCTATAACCCACTCGCTCCCCACCAACACACCTGGTTGTAGGTTACCTGCACCTATGTAGCCTAAGTGTTAATATTTTACTGCTCTATGAAGGACCACAAGCAACTTGAGGATTAATGAGATGATTGTATTATTAAAATGTAAGCAAATGCAATACAGAAAACAGGATGACAGAATGTTAGATGAACTGACGTGTAGGTTACCCTCACCTACGGCCATTAACTTGCACCTTAATAAGGCTAACCCCCCTCACATTAGTCTGCACAGTGTCAATCAGTACCTGGTGCCTAATTGTCAATGTTTGCTAGCTTCTGTTGAGGCCTTTCTGTCGGTGGTGCACATGTAGCTGTCCCTTTAGGACTGTACACACAGAATGTTTGATGGGCCGGTAGCTAGGGGCATTCTTAGTAAGCGTTAACTGTGCGCAACAAGGGGTTAAGCTCAATAATTCTGTTTACCACTCCCAGTATGCAGATCAGGTCCAGTCTGCTTAGTGATTAGTTGTCCCAGAAGTCTCAATCTGCATAATCAACCCCTCAAGGTCAAATCTTCACGATTAAGTCCTCTCTGAGGTGATGGCACACAGCAACTGGTCTCCCCAGCTTGTGTCTCAAGGGACAGAAGCTGTCTCTGTGGCTCAGGCTCTCTCTTTTTTTTTTTTTTTTTTTGTAGGCACTATCCTTACGAATGCCTGGCTCAGAGCCCAGGACAGGTTTGCATCTGTTCATTCCCCACACTGGTCTGTCCGAGCTCAGCTAATTTTCCCAGGGATTGTATCTCTCTTCCTCTGTATGCAGGGAATTGAGGGCCTGTAATTTTGCAGCCATTAGTCTCTATTAGTCTCTATTCATTGTATTGAGCAGTGCACCTTTAAGGACTACATATCCCATTATCCACTGTTGGATAGCAAGTCTTCTCTCTGATGCTCCAATTTTCTCAAGCTCTCCTGATCTCTGATTGGCCACTGCCAGGAGGAGGCGGCGATCTCACACAGTGCTTGCTCTGCTCACACAGTAGGGAAGCTAAAGGGTGAGAGGCAGCTGCTGCAGCACAATGACAATGAGATGTTAATGAAACGAAGAGAGGCACATGCAGCCAGCAGCACACTCAGCTACACTTATTTTATCCCCTAACCCTGCCTCCTGGTTGCTCTTTCAGTGGGCCTTAATGGGAAGCAGTGCAGTTTCTGTATCCTGTGACTGCTGTGATTGGCTCATCCGCTGGCCCCCTTGGCAGAGGTCTGTAAGTGACAGCTTGATCAGTTTACTATGTGGTAGCTGAGCGTTAAGGTCCACTTCTTGCTAATGCAAATATATGCATTAGTGGTAAAGCGCCGTTAGCTTTACCAGCGCTTTTCGGCTGCTAGTGGGGCACACTTAATCCCCGCTAGTAGCCGAATAAAGGGTTAAATGCACCCTAAAAGCGCTGCTGCCGAATTGCTTTGCAGGCGCTTCAGCGGCGGCGCCCATTCATTTCAATGGGCAGGCACGGTGCATACATCGCTCTTCCATTGCCCCAAAGATACTGCTTGTAGGACTTTTTTTTAAAATGTCCTACTAGTGCAGTGCCCCAGTGTGAAAATACTCGGGCTTTCACACTGGAGCTGCAGGGGAGGTATTTTTCAGGCGCTATTTTTATCCCTTTGATGCCTGAAAAAGGCCTCCAGTGGGTCGCCAGGAGGGTAAAACCTAACTTCCTTGCAGTGTTGCTGTGCTCGCACTGCATAGGTTAACTTCTCGTTTAGCATGGGGAGAGTAAAAGCATTTACATGATCTCCAAGCCTCTGGCAGTTGGCGCACCCCTTGCCCCTGCATCGAACTGTCCCTCAATGTTTTGTATGCATAGCTGTGCAACTTACATTGGTCTTGATGACGGCAGGACCTAAAACCTCTGGAGTAATAAGGAGAAGATACTGGGGACCAGTCTAACAGCCCAGAGGATCGGGTATGTGAATCTACTTTTCAGTGCTCCCTAGACCTAAATGAGTAGTTAACCCCTGCAGTGCAGGCATGGCCCCATTGCAAGGAAGCATTTTTAAGTTTTCTGAAGTTCAAACTTTGTCTTAACATGTTAAACTGGGAAATCATAAAACTACCTTTGCAGGAGGGCTCCCCCATGCAATGGTTAAATGCTTGTCTTTGTCTAGGGAACATTAATAAGAAGTCCTGTTGTGAGTGTTCCTCAGCATTCTCACTTAGACCAGTTTCACACTGGAGCGCTTTTCAAGTGTTTTAGCGCTAAAAATAGCGCCTATAACATGCCTGAAAAGCTCCTCTCAAGCCACCTGGGCTTTCGCACATGGGCGGTGCACTTGCAGGACGGAAAAAGAAAAGTCCTGCAAGCAGCATCTTTGGGGCGGTGTGGGAGCAGTGTGTAAACCAATCCCAAAACGCCGTGCCCTTTGAAATGAATGGGCAGCACTGCCGAATCGCCTGCAAAGCGCTTTGGTAGCGCAGCAACATGGCGTGAATTAACTCTTTCTTTGGACACTAGCGGGTGTTAAATGTGCCCTGCTAACGGCCGTGAAGCAGTGCTTCCACCGCTCCAGTGTGAAAGCGGTCTTGTAGTGCAATACTGCTGGTCCTCCATTGTATGCAATGACATCAGATTGCGACTGATGGATGCATTGTCGAAGAGAAGTTGCTTAGTGGAGCACTGGTAGAACTGAGAGGAAGAGTCTGGTACCTTTTAGACAATAAAAGGGCATTTAAACCCTGCAGTGCAGGGGAGCCCCACTGCATGGGTAATTTTGTCATTTCTGATGTAATTTTTGAATCTTAAAATTCTTCAGTGCTCATCAAAATAATACCTGTTATGAAGGTGGTGTTGATACACTTCTTGTTACAAGATGGCAACAGAGGTTACCATCTTTGCACAGGAGCAGGACTTTGCTTCTTGATGTCAGAGCTCCCCCCTTCCGATGTGATCTGGTGGGATATTGAGGAAGCAGCAGGAGAGATTTAGGAAATACAGATACATGAACTGGAAGCAGGGAAATCTTGGCACTGCATGTACTCAGGTACAACTTCCTCTCCAGCAAGGAGAACAGTGAGCAGTACATCACCAAATCTGGCATAACTAACTGAGGTAGCAGTGCTTTTCATGGTCTCACACAGCAAATATTCATCTATACATCATGTGTGCCTAGCCAAAATTAGGAGACTTTACTAGGACTGGAGCAGCTAGAATCTGGAGCAGCTGTGTGTCACATGCAATAATCATCAAGATTTTAGGCTTGGTTCACACTGACACGACCTAAAAGTCGTGCAACTTTGCCTGTCAACTTTGAAGAAACTTCAGGGAATGCCTGCGTAATTATTCCTGTAATGTTGGATCCAAATCACATCAATTAAGATGAGGATCCAACTTGGATGCAACTTCCATTCAATTCTATGGGCTGAAATCGGACAGAAGTCAGACCAAAGTAGTGCAGGAACAGTTTCCAAAGTCATACCGACACAAGTCTGACCAGTTAAGGCGGCTCTCATAGGTAAACATTAATTTTTACATGTCATACAACATGTGCTATCCACGTCGGAGAGTATGTCACACCTGTGTGAACCGGGCCTAAGCCAAAATTCACACCAAGAACCGGTTTGAAATCGTGGGAGTTTAGCTAAACTTGCACTATTTCAAACCGGCAAAGCAGTCTGCCCCTGAAGTAGCAAAAAATAGTGCAGGAACTTCTTCTGGGAATCGGTGCGGCGCCACAAAATCTGTGTCACACTGATTTGGACGGTGCTATTCCCGGCAATAGCCGCCGATATGGCATGTGATTGGACTGTGGGCTTATAACAAAAACTTAATTGAACAAGCTGAAGTTAGAAGCTGCACCAGATTCTCTTTGCTCTAGTTTTAACAAATCACCCCAATTGAGTGCACTGCTATGTTTCAGATGGCATTCAAAGCAAAATCTGCATTTTTCGGGATACTGCCTATTCACTATTGAGATTTGTATGACCTCCAAAAGCACAGTTTTTAGCACTTCCACCTAGCAGCACTAGGTTTGTCTGTTTGAATCCCAACCACAATACTACCTGCCTGGATTTTGCATGTTCTCCCTGTGCGGGTTTCTTCCGTTTACTTCGGTTTCCTCCCACACTCCTAAAACATGCTGGTAGGTTATATGAATGAATGTGAGTTAGGGACCTTAGATTGTAGCCTCCTTGAGGGTAGGGACTGGTGTGAGTGTAAAAAAAAATATATATATATAGCTCTTCCTAAATTGGGGTGCTATAATAAATGAATGCCCTCTAACTTATTGAGTCTTCTGATGACACTGGTAATGGTCATGGGACTTTGCACTCATTTTGAAAGATTCCAGGAAATATACTGGAATAGCTTATATTCATAGCTATGAGTTAGAAAGCAGTCTAACGCCCTTTTTCTTACATCGTCGCAGTTAGTTCGGGACAGTGTTCATTTTTTTTCTTCCTCTTCGCCAAAACCTCTGTTTACTCTTTCTCAGCGCAGTATGCCCGTCCCACAGGGGTTAATCTTGCCAGTAGCTTTGTATTAGGCTAATGCTGCACGCTCTGGCAATTTGTGTTAACTGCGGGAGTGCATTAAGATTACGGCTCTTGTTGCTTTAAGAACAATCCAGAGACAATCTTTGCAGCTGTGTTGCTGAATTGATCTCTTCCCCAGGGGTCGCCTTGCTGTTCGAAATGCTCATTGCGCTGTGATCTCGGTACGCAGGAGGGGCATGTTGTTGCTAAAAACAAATTGATTGATAAATGGAAAATTGTTTTATCGTCTATTTAATTGTTTTAACCTTCCTTTTTTTTGCAACAGCAGCAGTTCCATTGCCTGTGTTAAAGAGACCCTGTCACCATGTCATTCATTTCATCAGTTGTCTGATCATATTATTATTTGTGCATTGAACATATTTCTGGCATTTTGTTTTAACTTGTAAAAGCCTTCCTTGTGTCGACTTCCAAAAGCCCTGGAGGCCACCATTTTGGATGTGATGTCAGCAGCTCCAGCGGACTCAAAGCTGTAACTTCACAATCTATAGTTATTTCCATTTTGTTCTGCCTAGGGTAGCTATATTGAAGCATTACTAAAGGTAATTTATTTTTTAAGTTAAAGTGTTGGTTACCCTAAAAAACATTGTTCCTGTTATATTAAAGCATGTTATGCGACACAGTGCTTGTGCTGTGTAATTTGGCCCTTTGTAACACCTGAAATGTCTGGCTGATCCTGCCCGGTTCTGCTATTCCCCCCTGTAAACTGACCACGGTCTATCATGGCCGCTGAGCCCTGGCGCCATCATCCACAGTCCTTCTCTGTCCTCCACCCCCCTCGCCTGTCAGCTGTGTCAGGGACACACTGCTCCCTGCCACTTTCATAAATGTAATATAATCATCAATTTCCCTGTGTTTAATAACATGTGTCCCAGTCTATGTGTTTTATAAATAAAAATGCTGATTTCTACTTTATATTGCAGCACCTCCTGGCGCTCATGTGACTGCTCTGCTCTCCTCTCCCCGGCTGACATCAGCAGGAGTTCTCGGCCTCTCCTGCTGTAGCTGTCAGCTAGGGAGAGGAGAGAGCCAAGCAGTCACGTGAGCGCCAGGAGGTGCTGCAATATAAAGTAGAAATCAGCATTTTTTTTTTATAAAACACATACACTGGGACACATGTCATTATTAAACACAGAGGATTTGATGATTATAAACAAGTTGCTTTAAAACCACTTTAAAATAATCACGTTATACTCATCTGCTCTGTGCAATGTATTGCACAGAGCAGCCCCAAACCTCTTCTGGGGTCCTACTCTGGCGATCTAGGCTGCTCCTCTTTGTGTGCCCCCATAGCAAACCACTTGCTATTGGGGCACACAGTGTGTGCTTGGTCCTGAGCTGCGTCTGTCTATGGATCTCTGCTCTATAGACACACACAGCGGGGCTTAGCCCCACCCCTCACACTGCATTTGATTGACAGCCATACAAGCCAATGGCTCCTCCCCAAGTTCATGTATAAAGGGAAAGAGAGGGAGAGAGAATAGATCCAGCCATGCACAGCAGGGAAGCAGGAGGACACAGTGTTGAAAAGTTTTATTCATTAATGCAGGGACTGCATTAAGGTAAAAAACATTTTGGCTTTAGAACTACTTTCTTTTTCATACATCGTGGGACACAGTCAGGCTAATATTCATTACCTGCTGGGTTGTACATCTCCAGGTGAATGGACACTGGTAGAGGAGCTCAGGTGTGTTCGCAAACAGAACGTGCAGAGTCCGCCAGGAAGTCGGCACTGCACAGCGCTAATCACAGGCAGTGGCAGAGGCAATCTCTGCAGCCGCGCATCGGGACAATGTCTCACTGCTTGTGATTAGCGATGTGCAGTGCCGACTTCCTGATGGGATCTGCACTTGCTTCTTGCGAACACACCTGAGCTCATCCTTACCGGTTCCTTTACACAGGAAGTGATCCCCTAGATAACCCCTGCCATACAGGATGCACTTGAGTTTTTTGCAAGGTGGATGGCACGGTTTGTTTGAGTTCTCTGAGCTCCAGGTCTCTAGTCCCACAAATAGTTCTTAAATGAATCAAGGGATTGACCCATCGGATCCATTTGACACAGGCTTTATATGGATAGATAAATGGTACCGAGCCTCGCAAAGACTCCTCAAGATCCTGCAAGGTTTAGCCTGTAATGCGGCCTTCCGGGTGCTGGACCCTGCGAAGTGGAATCCTGGACATGCTTTGGCCTGGGCACGCACTAAGGCAGGGTGTTGTACAGGTCCAAGGGAGTGGAACCTAAACATGAAAAAGGTACCCACTCCATGAAGGTCCTCAAGTGACAAGAACCCGCCATAATGGGTCAAGTCTGGGCTCTTAGTTTCTAAGCTGCCCTGTACCTAGACGGATATGTGAAACCCCTTTACTTATTATTGTGGGGTGTCCCAGTGATTGTAACAATCAAGCCAGCTAGCTAGAGGCTGGACACCTGTGCGTGGTGACCAGACGGGGGTGTTTTGGGCTAGCTGTGGGTGTTTGCAAAGTTAAAATTTTTTTGCTTTTGTCTAGTTTTTTTACCTGTATGGTGGCGCAAGATGGTGCGCCATTTCGCCTTGGTTTACTAGGGCACTTGTGCATTGGTAAGAGTGCCGCTGTGCTCAGCAGTCTTTTGGTGACCATGGCACACTTGCATTCGCAAAAGCGCCACTGGACTTAGCAGCTTGTTTGGTGGCCATAACGCATGAGGCTTCGCCGCACATGCGCAGTAGCCTTTATCGGGGCGCACAAGGATTTGCGTCGTATGCGAATACAGCCACGCCTGCACGCACAGAATGTTCTGGCGCACACATAGCTTATTTATGCTGTGAAGGCCAAGCATATGGTGCTTCCAGAAGGCAGCTGTGGGACACAGAGCAGGCTCTGAGCAGACACTTGCAGCGGTTAATTTTTCCTTACCTGGGTCACGTGAGTCACCAATGTTGCTTGGCAGGCTAAAGGTACTTGGCAAGATTGTTACATAGGGGCTTGGCGAGCCTTAATAAAGGGTCTCCCTTCTGAGGTGTTTTAATACTACACCCAAGTACTCTCTTTTTATGGCTGGTAAATGTCTTAAAAAAAATAAAAAAGAGGAGCGGGACTAACACTACAGGAAAGGGCACACCTATGTCGTCAGTTGTTCCTGGTGGACCTAGTTGTATCCCTAGTGTTGTATCCCCTGAAAGACCAGAGGCTTCTGGGCAATCTGAGCCACTGCGCTTATCTGATATTGCTGCTTCACCCTTTATCAGGGTGGCAGGAAGCTTAATAGATCCCCCTCCCCGGAGCCTCCTAGTCTGGAGCAGGAATGGGTTTAGGATGGGGAAGAGCTTAAAGCTCAGAACTCTGTGGAGGGCCCGGCAGATGAGTCTGCTTCTGAGCAATCTGGACAAGAAGCTAGCCAGTTGATGTCTGCCCCTCAGTCTGAGGCTTTTGAGACCAAAACAATTCCATATCTCAACTCACCAACCAGTCTGCTGACCAACCAAATTAACCGGTTTAACCGTCTATTAAAAGCAGGGGTTTAGTTAGCACACGTTTTCAAATGCATGTGAAAGTTGCAAGGTCTTGTCATGGCACCCTGTGTTGCTTGCAGTCCTAACACTACAAATTTATAAGCGTCTCCACGGTGGAAGCACGTGCATGGATTGGATAGATGTGGGACAGGTGAGACTGGAGGCTGCCCAAGCCCCCTTAAAGGGACAGGAGCACACTGGACACCTAGCAAGAGCACAATGGCAGTGAAGGTGCCCAGTGTGTCCCCAGACCATATATACGAACAGTAACAAAAAACTGGCCACTGCCCACACCCATACCTGGCCTTCACTGTAAGGCGTGAATGGAGGGGCATATACATGTAAGACATAGACATAGCTCAACTCACCAACCAGTCTGCTGACCAACCAAATTAACCTGTCTAACCGTCTTTTAAAAGCAGAGGCTTTTGATCCTGACTCTGACCAAAATGGTTTGTTCTGCCTTTAAGTTGCCTCTTGCAGAGATGACTAAGCCCCCTGGTCCTGTTTGGGGTCCCTGAGGCATCTTCAGCCTGCACAGGCTTTCCCCCTACACCCCCTTTTGGAACAGGCGGTGAATGATGATTGGAAACATCCTAACAGGATTGTTGTTCCTCCTGAGATGTTTTCCCTTTTAATATCCCATGGATGAAAAGTTTGTAAAAATTTTTTTTAACATGCCAGCAGTAGATGCAGCAGTCGCTTCCTAAAACAAGAACTTAACTTGTCTGATAGATAATGCATAGGGCTTGAAAGACCCTGTTGACAAGAAATTGGAGTTCTTATTAAAGGCTGCCTTTTCTTTGGCCAGTTCAGCTATTCAGCAAGCTGTTGCAGCAATTGGTATCTGCCAGTCCGTAAAGGATCAGGTTAAATGTCCTAATAGGCCTAACCAGAAGGATGATCTGCCTGAAAGTAAGACAGATATTTCTTGAGCGCTGTTTTTTGCTATTGACACCTTAAAGCCCCAGGGCCAGAAGAAATCCTGGGTCCAAAATTCCTCTAAACCCAGCACCAATCCCTCCTTTTGAGGGGACGCCCCCATTCCATCGAGTGGGGGGAAGGCTGCTGCATTTTCCTGGCATTTGGAGAACAATAATTCAGGGTGAGTGGGCCACCTCAATTATATCTTGCAGTTGCAAGATGGAGTTGCGGAGGGTTTCCCCCTCAGAGGTTTTTAAGATCCGGCGTTCACACGGAAACACCAAAAATAAACGTATATTTTCAGGCAGTACATAATCTAGTGCATCAAGGAGTGATTGTAGAGGTTCCTGTATCCGAAAGGTTTTGCTCAAACCTGTTTACGGTTCAGAAACCAAACTGGGACACAAGTCCCATTTTGGACCTAAGATTCCTGAACAGGTATCTACGGATACAGTCCGTTTGGATGGAGTCTCTCTGCTCAGCAGTAGCCTCACTCCAGAGGGGAGACTTTCTAGCCTCCACCGATATAAAAGATGCGTATTTACACATACCTATCTTTCAGCCTCATCAGAAGTTCCTATGTTTTGTTTCAGTTTGTGGCTTGACCCTTTGGGCTTGCTACAGTTCCTGGGGGGGGGGGGGGGGGTTTACAAAGGTCTTACCATCAGTACTGGTGGTGCGGGCTAAGATTATGTGCATGTAAAGGCAGGTCTACCAAAACTTTTGGCAATATGGTTTATATGTAAATCACATTGGTCCAAGCTGGACTGACGTAACTGTGTGTATAAATATCTATAAACAAGTAAAAGGATTGAGCTGGAAACTCTGTAGTCCATATAGTGATTTTAATGGTTGGTTTAATGAAGTGACAAGCAAAACCTTTTAGTGGAATTATTTTTTAATTTTTCAGCAGTACACCATTTACATCTCTTGTTGTTATTGTTTAACCACTTCGCGCCTGTGCTATAGCCAAAAGACGGCTACAGCGCAGACGCTATCTGCTGGGAGGGTGTCCTCCTATTTACTTCCCCTCTGCGCGCCGCCGCGGGCACGCATCTGGGAAGTTCTGTGCTGGCCGTGTCCCTTGGACACAGCCAGTCACAGATCGCTGTAAACGGCCAATCACAGAAGCCGTTAACAGCACGATAGGTGTGTCCAATGGCAGATGATCTCATATCTAAACATATGAGATCATCTCTCATCGCTGGCTCTCTCTCCTCAAACAGACAGCGTGTGAGGAGGGAGAGACGAACTGCTGCGGTTAGTGAAAAAAATAAAAAAATAAAAAAAAACTAACATAAGGTGCCCACCTATCCCCAGTGCCACCTGTCATCAGTACCACATCAGTGCCACATAATGCCACGTGTCATCAGTGCCACATATTAGTGCCATATGTTATCAGTGTCATGTGTCATCAATGCCATGTATTAGTGCCATCTGTCAGTGCCACGTATAAGTGCCATCTGTCATCAGTGCCATATCAGTGTCGCGTGTCATCAGTGCCATATGTTATCAGTGTCAGGTGTCATCAATACCAGGTATCAGTGCCATCTGTGATCAGTGCCACGTATTAGTGCCATGTGTCATCAGTGCCACGTATCGGTGCCATCTGTCATCAGTGTAATAGGTAGTCAACAAGTTAGATGTGTATTTTATGCTCCTAGAACACGTGATGGCGCTCCCTGCATGTTGGGCCTCTCTTAGTGGTCAGGCTGTGGAAAAGTCCCACACATGTGGTATCGTAATACTCAGGAGGAGTAGCAGAATTTATTTTGGGGTGTTATTTGTGGTATACACATGCCAAGTGAGAGAAATAACCTATCACAATGACAATTTTGTGGAAAAAAATGACATCAAAAGCCTCATCATGCCTTTTACTAAATACCACTGAATGTC
The DNA here is from genome assembly GCF_037356315.1 of Lithobates pipiens. Taxonomy (NCBI): domain Eukaryota; kingdom Metazoa; phylum Chordata; class Amphibia; order Anura; family Ranidae; genus Lithobates; species Lithobates pipiens. The sequence goes on along the minus strand of NW_027507784.1, from coordinate 83,675,693 downwards.
TACTTTCAAAAAAGGGGTCATTTGGGGGGTATTTGTACTTTCCTGACTTGTTCGCATCACAAGAAATGAGATAGGCCACCAGTACATCAGATGTGATCAATTTTGTATGATTTGCACCATAGTTTGTAGACTCTCTAACTTTCACAAAGACCAAATAATATCCACTAATTTTGGGTTATTTTTACCAAAGATATGTAGCAGTGTAAATTGTGGCCAAAATGTATGAAGAAAAATTAATAATTTGCAAAATGTTATCACAGAAACAAAGAAAAAATTTTTTTTTCAACATTTTCGGTCTTTTTTCATTTATATGACAAAAAATAAAAAACCCAGAGGTGATCAAATACCACCAAAAGAAAGCTCTATTTGTGGGGAAAAAAGGACAAAAAAAATTTGGGTACAGTGTTGCATGACTGAGTAATTGTCATTCAAAGTGTGAGAGCACCGAAAGCTGAAAATTGGTCTGGCCAGGAGGGGGGGGGGGGTTTAAGTGCCCAGTGGTCAAGTGGTTAATAAAAAATTGAAAGGGCATATTTCCTTGTGTTTTCATTGAAGTATATCACCTTCATCTGTAGGCATTGCTGGAATGATGATGATCACCTGTTCCAATATATTGAAATAGTCAGCGATTTCCATGGAAGTCGCTTTATACATCATTTTTTTGGGGGGGTGGGGGGGGGTGGGTGGAAAACAATCTATCTATAGAACACTGAAGAACATTTTATGCTGCTTTCTACATGTGAAAACTAACCTAAATAGGTCACACATAAACAAGCAAATCATTCATTGAGCTCATAATTCAGTGCATGCCAAGATTAGGTCTCGGTCCTTCAAGGGGTTAAATAACTAATTGGCTCCTAGTTTTGCACAAGATGCCAGGGCTGTAAGTTATGTGTTCACTGAGGTCTCCAGCACATTTGGTGCCCTTTTTCCCGAGTTGATGTAAGGTCAGAAGATAACAGCTGGATGTGCTGCCTGGTACCCAGGAAAATAGATTTACACTGGGAAAGTGACATAAAGCACAGCACTAATTGCCCCATTAAGCGGTGACTTTACCAAAGACGGCCCACGTTTATGCTTTGTTCGAAATAAAAAAAAGAAAAAAAAAGAAAGTGCGGAACGCAAATGCCAGTTGCAAGCGCAAATTGACATTTTATTTTATATATCATTTTTTATTTTTTGCCAGAACGGCTGCAAAAAAGCCAATGCATCATTTTTCTATGGCCTATTGGAGAGATCTCAACTGCTTACCCTCTCCTACTTGATTTCAATGAAAATATTAATTCCCTAATTCTTTTTCTCATAAAAAGGTTGAAATTGGAAATTGAACCTTTTCACTGTAAATAGGAACATATGGAGCATTGGCAATAGCTTGGGGGGGGGGGGGGGAACTGCCTAATACCCTCATCTTTAGAAAGGAACTCTAGAAATACGTTTACATTTAAAAAAAAAAAAATATTTAATTCCTGTTGCTTGCATGTAATTTTTTTTCAGCCAGTTTTGTCTTCTTTTAGTGACCCTATATGCATTACCACGAAAATGTGACATTATGTGCGCTTGCAGGTATTTCTCTAAGGGGTTCGTACTTTCCTGCTGACACTCTCCTGAAGTCTGCAAGCGGCTTAACCCCTTCAATACGGGGCACTCTCACCCCTTCTTGCCCAGGACAATTTTCAACTTTCAGCGCTGTCGCATTTTGAATGAGAATTGCACGGTCATACAACACTGTACCCAAACTAAATTTATTATAATTTTTTGCCCACAAATAGAGCTTTCTTTTGGTGGTATTTGCTCACCACTGGGGTTTTTATTTTTTGCTAAGCAAAGTAAAACAGACCAACATTTAAAAAAAAAAATTAATAAAAAAAAAATGTTTTTCTTTGTTTCTGTTATAAAAGAAAAAATTCTCCTTTACTGATGGGCGTCACTGATTGGCACTGATAGGTGGCACAGATGGACTCTAATAGATGGTACTGATGGGCAGCACTGATGAGGTACTGACAGGTTTTCCTGATGGGCACTGTGATGGTCAGTTATTGTCACTGTGGCCAGCATTGATTGGCAGCTGATGGGCACTGTTGGTGGCACATCTGATGGAAGCTGTGCTGTTAATCACTGTGAGAACCCTACAGAACCCCCTGACAGGGAGAGCAGCCGATTGGCTCTCCCTCTCAGCGCGAACCAAGGAAAGCCGTTTACCGGCACTTCCTGGTTCACGCTGTAATCAACTGTGATTGGTCACAGCTGATCACGTGGTCAGAGGCTCCTTACTACAATCGGAGATGCAGTGTGTCAGAGTGACGCACAGCACCACTAATTGCCACTCTGCACGCCCCCGCGGGCAGGCACTGGCATGTTATCCTGCTGGACATCCTATGACGCCCAGTCAGGATAACCGAACCACTGGCAGGAAGTGTTTAAAGTGGTTGTAAACCTCTGACATGGAATACGACCAAAGCATATCCTTCTGTTGTGTGTACTTTTCTGAAGAGCACTAAATGTAATTTGTCTGCTGCTTCATTCCTCTGTTTGTATGAGTCACTTCCTGACACCTTGAGAAATAAGATGATGAGAGGAAGCTTTAGCAAACAGCCTGTGATTGACAGCCTTGGCTCTGTTTCTGTGTGCTGTGTAAAGGGCGGTGAGGTGTGTCCCTTTCCTCTAATCTGCTCTCAAAGCTCTCCTTACGAAGTGCTGCAGTGTGTAATTATAGCTTTACCGACCCCTGTTTTCTGACAACTCAGACAAGCCTGATAAATCCTGTTCTTTGGCTGTAGAGAAGACTGCAGGTAAACAGGTTCAACATATGTAGGAGGATTTGTTTCATCTCTATGTAACCCTTGAGGCAAGTCACTTCACTGGGTGTATAGAAGGGTTTACAACCACTTTAACGGTTGTTTGAATGACAATTGCATGGTTCTGCAACATTGTACCCATATGGCATAACACATGATACAAATGTTATTGAGTTGTAGTTGAGTAAAATAAGTATTTGGTCCCCAAGCAAAACATGACTTGGTACTTGGTGGAGAAACCCTTGTTGGCAAGCACAGAGGTAAGACTTTTCTTGTAGTTGGTCACCGGGGTTTGCCAAATCTCAGGAGGGATTTTGGTCCACTCTTCTTTACAGATCTTCTCTAGATCTTTTAAGAGTAACTTTTGTTGAGAAACAAAATCCCCTCTGGGTGATTTATGTACATTACAAGGATCTTGACAAACTTTGTTGCAGATTTCTACCATTTGTGGTTCTGAAGAAATTCCTGTGTGTTTGTCTGTGCCCATGTGCAATAGAGAGTCTAATGGGAGTGGTTTCATGATTATCAACCAGCTGCTGCACCTGCAAAGCTCTAATGTGGAAAATTGCACGACCTGCATCCCTTTTAGATGTGTTTTCCTATTTGAAGTATCTTACCAAAAAATACATTTTTGTTGCAGGGCATGCCTGCAATCTGTATCTTAGTGCAGACAAATAAATGAGCCATTCATGCAAGCAGGAAATGACATATCTGGAGGTTGTGCTCTGTATACGTTCTGTGTACCGAACACCTCCAGGTAGCCATATTGTATTACTTTGGATTAAGGAGCTGCAGATTGAAAAGCAAAGGTAATTTTTAATAACATTCAATTGCAATATGACTTGTTTCGTAATTGTATATGTAATATATATTTTGTTATTTGCTATTTTTTTTCCACAAGAGTGGAGTTAAACTTTTTCTTGGCTGTCTTATGGCAACTCAAAGTTTCAGCTCCCTCCCATATATTTTATTTAGGATTAAGGTCTAGAGACTGGCTAGGCCACTTCGTGATCTTCATGTGCTTCTTCTTGAGTCACTCCTTTGTTGCCATGGCGGTATGTTTTGGGTCATTGTCTTGCTGGAAGACCCATTCACAACCCATCTTCAGTGTTCTGGCTGAGGGAAGAAGGTTCTCATCCAAGATTGTACAATACATGGGCCCTTACATTGGCCCCCAAATGCAGCAAAGTCAGCCTGTACTTTTAGCAGAGAAACGGCCCCAAAGAATAACGCTTCCACCTCCGTGCTTGACTGTAGGGATGGTGTTCTTGGGGTCATAGTCGGCATTTTAATTCCTCCAAACATGGCAAGTCAAGTTAATGCCAACGCACTCGATTTTGGTCTCATCTGACCACAGCACTTTCTCCCAATCCTTCTCTTAATCATTTAGATGTTCATTAGCAAACTTCAGACGGGCCTGTACATGTGCCTTCTTGAGGAAGGGGACCTTGCGGGCCCTGCAGGATATCAATCCATGGCGGCGGTGGGTATTGTGTTACCAATGGTTTGTTTGGTGACTGTGGTCTCAACTGCCTTGAGATCATTCACAAGTTCTGGGCTGATCCCTCTCTTTTCTCACGACCATCCTTACCCTATGAGGCAAAATCTTGCATGGAGCTCCAAACCGAGGGCGATGGTTATTTTGTATTTCTTCCATTTGCGAATAATCGCTCCAACAGTTGTCTCCTTCTCACCAAGCTTCTTGCTGCTGGTCCTGTAGCCCATTCCAGCCTTGTGCAGGTCTACAGTCTTGTCCCTGACATCCTTTACCAGTTCTTTGGTCTAGTCCATGATGGTGAGGTTTGAATGGACGAAAGATTCTGTGGACAGGTGTCTTTTATACACCGATTGAGTTGTCATTTGGAGCAACGTCTTACATTGACACGACTAATCTGTGTATCACATGAGCACCTACTGTAGCCAGTCTGTAGGAGCCTGAATTATTGTTGGTTGGGGATCAAATACTTATTTTACACACTGAACTGCAACTCAATGTATAACATTTGTATCATGTGTTTTTTCTGGATTTTTGATTGATATTCTGTCTCTATCATTTAAAATACACCCATGATAAAAATGATAGTCTCGTCATTTCTTTGTAAGCGGCAGACGTACAAAATCTGCAGGGGATTAAATACTGTATTTATTGGCGGGGTATAACACGCACCCCAATTTAAGAGGGAAGTTTCAGGAAAATAAAGACACTTTTTATTTATTTTTAAATAACTCGCTTTGAAGTAAAATAATGGTCAGTGAGAATCAATGCAGCCTGATTAGTGCCCATCTGCAGCCTCAGTGCAGCCAAATCTGTGCCCATCTGCAGCCTCAGTGCAGCCTGTTCTGTGCCCATCTGCAGCCTCAGTGCAGCCTGTTCTGTGCCCACCTGCAGCTTCAGTGCAGCCTGTTCTGTGCCCACCTGCAGCTTCAGTGCAGCCTGTTCTGTGCCCACCTGCTGCATCAGTGCAGCCTGTTCTGTGACCATCTGCAGCCTGTTATGTGCCCATCTGCAGCTTCAGTGCAGCCAGTTATGTGCCCATCTGCAGTCTGTTCTGTGCCCATCTCCCCCATCAATGCAGCTCACCATCTCTCATATGAAATCACAGAGCCATCATCTGTTTCCTCGGCTCTCAGTCGGCAGTCACATACACAGTCCCGCCTCTGCCATCGGCATTGGACCAGCTCCTGTGATAGACAGAACACTGATCCAATGCCGGTGGCAGGACTATGTGTGATGTGAGAGCTGGAGAGGAGACGACGGCTCTGTGATTTCCGGTGCCACTCATCCCCCCGCCGAGGTACACTGTCAGCGTATAACACGCACCCGCGATTTCTACCGTTTTCAGGGGGAAAAAAGCGTGTGTTTTACGCCGATAAATACGGTAATTTTTTCCCCCACTGTATATGTTAAGTGCTGTGTAAAATCAATGGTGCTATATACAGTAGATACCTGTTATAAATATATAAAAATAGAGATAAAGGACCCTCTTTTAAAGGTAAGCAACTCATCATATGGGAAACTTGACCAACTAAGGACTGGCTGCAACCAAAATGAACATTATTTTTTCCCCCAATAGAGTGTGCACTTTATAACTTCATATTAGTGAGGGGTACCCTTTTTGCAAAGGAAATGCCCCTCTAACCCCTTCTCCGGGTTAGTTGTTCTTACACAGAGTTTTTTGCATGTAAGCTTTCCAACTTCTTTTCGGGTTGTTCTCTTTCCCGATTACTCTGTTTGCAAAGAGGTGACTGTTCAGCATGCACCCCCCCCCCCCCCCCCCCAAGACATGAATATGAAATGAACAAGGGGCGCCTCTGATTGGCCTTTTTCGCTGGAATTTTTTCTGCTGCGTTCGCTATATTTGGATTCATCCTGTCACTTCAGATGGAAAGATAATTATTGGCGTGCGCTTGTTGCTGACACAATTTCCACCAGGTTTAGGTACTAAATGTGGGAATTTGAGTGACATAAGGAGGTTTTCTGCACAGCTTCTCGCAGGAGAAAAAAAAAAACCAATGCGTAGATAGCCGAAGTATAATTTAGCTGAATTATGCTAAACAGCAGAATATATTTGAAGCATTTTTTAAACAATTCCTACATTCTGATAAGCCATTCTATAATAAGCATCCCAGCGCGCCATCACTGGTATTGACATATTTAAAGTATATGCAAGGTTGGACCTTTCTCATAACCTGCAGTTCCGCATAGTGTTAGCTAAACAAATGTCACAAAGGTGATGGGAGCCATGGCAATATTATACTTGCAGTACTTGCAAAGAATAAACTTTTCACACATTCATTTGCCTCCATATAGTTCAGTGTGGAAAGGACATCCTTATGAAATTGAAGGACTTAGTGGAGCACTGTTTGCATAAATCCAACAGATAACGTAACACTGATTTAGAGAATGCACTGGGGTCTTCATGACTTTAAAAGTTGGACACATCCAGAATCTTGCAAACAGTTCAGACAGATCTATGATTATCTACTTTTTGTACTTGGCATGAAGCAGAATCAGAACAACCTAAAAGGGGAACACTGTTTTATGGACCAGGCATGATGATGCAATGGCGGGGGTGGGTGCAGGCAAATAGTGACCCCTTTTTGACGTCCAGTATTCTTGGAAATAGTCAGGAACCGGCCTTCATAGGAAGCTGACTCTTCACTTTTATAGGAAAACTTCAACCAAAAAATGTTTTTGTTTGGCTTCTGCCTGTTGGAGATACATTTTTTAAGCATTGCTCATCCTCTCAATGCTCCATCACTATTCTCTGAGCGAGCCCACCTAGTCAGTGATATAGCTTAGAGATTAACAGTCACATAGTCTAGATGCAAAGTGCAATGATGATGGAAGAGATGGGGGTCACCAGCCTACCCTGTTTCTCTGGAAACAAGACCTAGCATGATTGTTGGTGATGGCTGAAATATAAGCCCTACCCCCTCAAATGAGCTCTACCCTGAAAATAAGACATAAAAGGACTTTAACTAGGGCTTATTTGGGGGGTAGGGCTTATATTGCAGCCATCACTGACAATCACGCTAGGTCTTATTTTCGGGGTGAAACAGGGTAGGTGTAGTAGGTACTAACAAGGTTATTACAAAAAGTGTGATGGCCCAGGATCAGTCGCAGATGGTATGCCACTCCCAGAATCGGCAATGTCTGTGCTGGACCAGATGTTGTCCGTCAGATCTGAAGAGGAAGCTTGGAAATGGGTCACCTGACTAGTCTGAGGTCTCCCATTGGACATTTCCCTCAGCACAGCCCGCTGTGCATTCCACTTATAGTGGAATGGTTGTAGCTCATCCGTCTCGCTCGGCTCGGCTGACAGCGTCCAGTTCGGCTCGGGCATACCATCTGCCACTGATCCTGGGGACTATTCCACCTGGCCCAAACACTTCTAATGATATATGCAGGGCCATCTTTAAGGCAGGGCAAAAGGGGCAGCTGCCCTGGGCCCTGTCATTGTTGTGGGGCCCAAAGAAGCTGCCTCATACTTGCCAACTATCCTGGTTTGAATTCCCTTATCCCTCAAGGTTTGAGTCTCGTGCTGTGTCCCAATATCTCAGTGTGAAGTGCTGCTACTAATGCTGCCCAGCTCTGCCCTATTGTGTACAGATGACTGCAGACCCTGTGTTTACATGTAAATACAGGCATTCATATGTAAATAGCGGTGGGTGGCAGCGTTGATATGTATATCATGACCCCCTGAGGTCATATCCACAGTAAACTCTAGCAACCAATCAACATGCAGAAATCATGTACTGTAACCTCTAACAACTAATCGGTGAGCAGTAATGTGTGTTGTAACATCTAGCAACCAGTCAGTGAGCGGTAATGATACTGTAACCTCTGGCAACCGATTGCAATAGCTGCCAGATTTTATTCAGTAAACTGATTTTGAGTCTAGCTGCCATTTATTGTATGTCTCAGAGCAGGTGGAGAGAGAAACTGCATGGGGGGGGGGGGGGGGTTTAAGACGAGCCGGGGCCCAAGAAAAGTTTTGCCCAGTGTCCAATCAATATTAAAGATGGCTCTAGATATATGCCCAATATACTACTACCTTTGCAAGTAGCAATTACACCTCTTGTTATAAACATCTTTTTAACTGCTACACTTAGGCTGGCACCCCCGTCTCTTCCCTCTCTTCTTGCAGAGATTGCTTGACTTCATAGAGAGATCTTGCTTTTTAAATGTACTTTCAGTGAACTTTTATTGAATCTATTTATCTTATAGACTTTTTATAAGGACTTTTGCTTTTGAACCATCTAGTGGTTACTGTCGTTTTCCTGCGCCATTCTTCTTTTTTTGTTGCAAAGTGCAATAATGCACACAATGGCACTTACATCTCAACATTCTATGCACTATTCTTAACAGCACTGAGGACCACCTACTGTTGATACGGGAAGGCACTGGTCGTTATATCACCGGTGTGAAAGATACCTCCTAATAAAGCAGAACCTTATTGTATTTGAGCACCACAAGCTGAAAACAGGATTTGATTCACTTTCAATATTGAAAGCAAACTGAAAACCCTCTATCTAGGTCTCCATGCTTTATTTTTTTGAGAAATCACGTGGCTAAAGCGTTTCTGTGACCATCTTGTGTAAGGGCAGAGGATTCATGTTAGTATTTACTTCTTGGGATCCATCTGCCCTTAGGTCATGCATTCAGGCTGGAGGGGGTGTGCTTAGCTGAGAAGGCTACTTCTCGGGCCCCAGCAGTGTCAATACCGCCCCTTATCACATTAGGACAGTAACTGATAAGCGACATAAAGCGCTAGAGTATTTATTTACAAGACAAACTGAATACTGCCCAGGTTATCAAATTATGTATCCTGAGAAGAGAAAAAGAAAATACATCCGCAATAGAGCACACATCTTCATTACCGATCACGGTGTGCAGGGAACATTGTGAATCATCATTGTATCTGTCAGCCTGGTCACCCGTTCTCATGCTGCAGTATTTTAACTCCAAGCAATAGATACCCGTGAGATGTAACACAACTATACAAGCGTAGATGATAATTATACACACACAGCTATGTAACTGAATTTGTTGTGATCTCTTCTGAATAATAAAAAATATTTATCACCTTTGCATGGACTTTGTTTCAGCTTCATGCCAGTGATTGTAAACAATCACCTTGTAAAACAACCAATTCAGTTTAAAATAGAAATGAAAGGCAAAACATTTTTGTATAGATATTAAAAAAAAACAAATACCCTTTTCCCCCTTTTTATACCCTCTGTTCTCAGCTGCATAAGAGCTGGGGCAGAAGAAGCAGCAGCACACCGAGCTTCCCAGTGAATGGCTGAGAAGAGAGAGCAGGGTGAGCTAAGCTACCGAGAGATCATCTCAAAAACTTGAATAATTCTGTTGTCAGCATTTAAAGAAAAAAAATCCCTCTACAGAGCTTTTTGTTGGAATGGCCAGAAAGAACTCAATTTTAAAATTAAAGCATAGCTATGGTCAAAATGTAAAATCATGTTTATTTCCACTATGAGTTTAAATTATTTGTATCCTAGCTCTGTTCATTATGAATCATCGTGAAGTTTGCAAAGTTACTTTAACCACTTCAGCCCCGAAAGAATTTACCCCCTTCCTGACCAGAGAACTTTTTGCGGTTTGGCACTGCGTCACGTTAACTGACAATTGCGCGGTCGTGCGGCGTGGCTCCCAAACAAAATTGACGTCCTTTTTTTTCCCCCCCACAGATAGAGCTTTATTTTGGTGTTTGATCACCTTTGTGGTTTTTATTTTTTGCACTATAAACAAAAAAGTGACAATTTAAAAAAAAAAAAAAAACACATTCTTTTTTACATTTTGCTATAATAAATATCAACCAAAAATATATAAAAAAAACAATTCTTTCCTCCGTTTAGGCCGATACGTATTCTTCTACATATTTTTCGTAAAAAAAATAAGCAATAAGCAATTGATTGGTTTGTGCAAAAGTTATAGCGTCTACAAAATAGGGGATAGTTTTATGGCATTTTTATTAATAATTTTTTTTTTAAATGTCAGCGATCTACGATTTTTATCGTGACTGCAACATTATGGTGGACAGATCGGACATTTTTGACACGTTTTTGGGACCATTGTCATTTATACAGCAATCAGTGCTATACGAATGCACTAATTCCTGTGTAAATTACACTGGCAGTGAAGGGGTTAACGACTAGGGGGCAGTGTAGGGGTTAAGTGTGTCCTGGGGCATTTCTAACTGTGGGGGGTGTGGCTGTGACACGTCACTGATCTCTGCTCCGATCACAGGGAGCAGAGATCAGTGACACTGTCACTAGGCAGAACGGGGAGATGCTTGTTTACTTTAGCATCTCCCCGTTCTTCCTCCCCGCGAGGCGATCGTGGATAACTCCGTGGCGATCGAGCCCGCGGGACCCGACTCACGGAGCTTACTGCGCACGTGCCCGCTGGCTGCCTCTAAAGTGCCATGTTACAGGTACGTGACTCTGCCTGTACGAGCCCTTCTGCCGACGTATATCAGCGTGAGGCAGTCGGCAAGCGGTTAAGATTTCCACATGTTTACTTCCTTGAATTCAGTGACACTTGGTGACAATGTCTTGTGGGTGGGCACTGCTGTGTCACACATTTCACAGAGCCTGCCTACCAAGGTACTGAGAGGAGTTTTAGGCGATGGAGTCAGAACAAGAATCACTGCTTGCAGGCAGCAAGGTACTATGGGATATGCAGTCCTTATAAATGGAAAGTAAACAGCAGAGGGGGAAGCTTCAAAGCATGCAGGAAATCCAGGAAGTTGTGGAAAGAGGAGGCCGTAAGGATTTAACCACTTCCTGACCACGCCATTTTTTGCGATACTGCACTGCGTTGCTTTAACTGACAATTGCGCGGTTGTACGGCATTGTAACCAAACAAAATTGATGTCCTTTCTTTTACACAAATTGAGCTTTCCTTTGGTGTTTGATCACATCCTGCGTTTTTTTTTTGTGCTGCAAACAAATAAAGAGCAACAATTTAGAAAAAAAAAAAAACAATATTTTTTTACTTTTTGCTATATTAAATATCCCCCCAAAAATCGAATAAAAACTATTTTTTTCATTAGTTTAGGCCAATATATATTCTTCTACGCATTTTCGGTAAATAAAATCGCAATAAGCATATATTGATTGGTTTGCGCAAATGTTATAGTGTCTGCAAAATAGGGGATAGATTTATGGCATTTTTTTTATTTTTTATTTTTTTTACCAATAATGGCAGTGATCAGCGATTTTTAGGGGAACTGCAACATTGCGTCAGAGGGATCAGACACTTTTGACACACTTTTTTTTGGGACCGCTGACATTTATACAGTGATCAAAGCTAAAAATAGCCACTGATTTCTGTATAAATGTCACTGGCAGGGAAGGGGTTAACACTTGGGTGCGATCAAGAGGTTAAAGAGGAGGTCCACGTAAAAAAAATAAAAAAAAATAAAAGCCAGCAGCTACAAATACTGCAGCTGCTGACTTTTAATAAATGGACACTTACCTGTCCCAGGGCCCAGCGATGCCAAAGCCGATTAATCATTTGGCTCTCGGCAGCTGCCACTGCCATCCTCGGTGAGGGAATCAGGAAGTGAAGCATTGCGGCTTCACTACCTGGTTCCCTACTGCAGATGTGCGAGTCACGATGAGCGTCCTAACTGGTCCCTGCTGTCTCCTGTGACCTGTGTGTGTACCAGCAGACAGCGTGGGGGGATGGGAAGAGGCGTAAACTCCCGTGGGAGTCTATTCCTGGGAGTGGGTGCAAATACCTGTCTTAGACAGGTATCTGCACCCCCCTCCCCCCTAAAAGGTGCCAAATGTGACTCATCGGAGGGGGGGGGTTCCGAAAAGGGGAGGTTCAATTTTTGTGTGAACCTCCGCTTTAAGTTTTCCCTAGGGACGTTCTTCTAACTGTAGGGGGGAGGGGACGGACTGGAAGTAGGGAGAGATCACTGTTCGTGATCACTAGGTACAGCAGATCTTTCTCTCTACTTCCCTGACAGAACGGGGATCTGTCTGTTTACATTGACAGGTCCCGAGGCGCGATCGCGGGTTGCCAGCGGACATCGCGGCCACTGGCGAGGCGCTGCGGGCATTCGTACCCCCCCCCCCATTATAGCTTTTAAAGCGGCCGATGTGCACCCATGGAGATTCGTGCAGCTGTGCCAGCCTGCCACACTTTAATGACGGTGGCCGGTCAATAAGCAGTTAAAGGAGATTTTCCCAGTAAGCTTATATTGGATTGTAGAAAAATAACTATTTTCGGTATCTTTTATTACAGTGCTGATGTTATAAAATGAAAGTGTATGCTGTGACCATAGAACTTCTTTAATACTTGAATGCCCATAGCCATAGAGGTCACTTTAATGTCTGTAATGCATACTGCTATGTCTGCAGCAGGATGAAGATGTACGCTGATAATTTTATTTGTACTTTTGTACAGTCAGACCTTGTACGGAGGGTTGCAGGTTCACAGTATGCTTTTTTTGTAAGCCATTGTAAGTAACCCCAAATAAAAGTAAATCCCCAGAACTCATCCTTGTTTGCTGAAGAAATCAAATGAATACCTCTTTGTAACATTTCTATAAAAAGAAAGGACTCTGTGTAATTCAGACACGCTTGCCTTTTTGTTATTTTGATTTCTTAAGGGTGTTGAGGAATATTGGGGCGCAAACTTCCAACTGGTGTTTACTACCATTTGATAATGATCACCTGCTAAGCAGTGCAGCAGTGGTCACTGTTAAAGCAGAATTACACATTTTCAACTAACATTAACTATTTTTAATCCTTATGCTACTAGCATTGGTAAATACAGAAGGGGGTGGTCTCCAAATTGCGGCCCAGGGGCTGGGTGTGGCCCATGGCTTGCCTTTATTTGGACCTTGGGGCACTATTCCACCAACTGACACCAGCAATGTGCAACTATTCTTTCCATTGACAGTGGAGCACAATTCTTTCCATTCAAACCAATGGTGGGACATTGTTTATGCCCACTGATGATGATACACTTTCTGCTCCCACTGGTCACAGTCTAGTGGACTTGGCCATTTGCTTACAAAGTTTGGAGCCCCTTGGTATATTAAACTTTCTTTTTATTTTATTTTGTACATTTCTTCAGTTGCTTTTTGGTTTCTGGCCTAGGCCAAAATGAGGTCATATATGAGTCTTCATGGGAATCTTTATTTCTTTCATTTGGAGGTACACCCTCTTGCCTGCATGCATCAGCTAAGGGCAAATGGATTCCAGGTAGTAAATGCTACATTATTATTATTCAGGATTTATATAGTGCCAGCAATTTACCCAGCGCTTTGCAATATAAAAAGGAGACAATACAGTTACAATACAATAAAATAAGAGGATTAAGAGGGCCCTGCTCAGAAGAGCTTACAATCTAATAGGATGAATCCTCTGCCCTTATTCAAGATGACCTTGGCTAGGGGGGTGTTTTTCAAAGCATCTTCTCAACAAAAGAAAACATGGAGAACTAAAAAAGGAGAAGCATTGAGAATTAAAAATTAATTAAATCATTTTTTCAGTTTGTGGTGCTCCGATACAGTTTAGTTCTTTGTTAAGGGCCATATAGAAGGTGTTTGCTACACTGGCTGGTGTATGTTGCAGTCATCCAAAGTGAAAAGTTAAAGGCTTTTGACCAGAATTAAAGTGGTTGTATAGTAATTTTTATAAGTTTAACCTACAGGTAAGCCTATAATAAGGCTTAGCTGTAGGTAGAAAAAAAAAATATCTTCTAAGCCTGTATGGTTTAGGAGATATTCCTCTCACAATGCGCAGCTGAGTGCAGCGGCGCATGCGCACAGGGGATTCTCGGCTGAAAGTCCAGCAGACGCCGGTGTTCTGACATAAAACGTCCGGCCATCTAAAAGTGTGTGCAGAACGGAGCAGAAGGAGATTCGAAAAATCTCAGAAGATGAACGGCGCCTGCGCCGTAAATCGAGGTGCAAGCCCCACCATCCAAGTGGACATAGGGCTGCACACATTAGCGGGCCCCTCGCGGGCTTGCTTCGCTCGCCACGCTTTGGGTACAGCCTCGCTGCGCTCGGCTCTTTTTATTGTAACTCTATGTCCACTTGGATGGTGGGGCTAGAACCCGGACTCTATCTTCGGCTATTTTCGGAATGTGGTTGTCCTGTCTACTGCACATGCGTAGTACACAGCGGACACTATCCGATGGGGGACATTATGTGATAGGACACCTGACCCTGCCGGAAAGAAATCTACCGCACGCATGCGCGGGAGTGATGATATCGTGGCTCCGGGTCACTCACAGCGCCGGAGCCGCGATACCTGGAAGACACGCTGAGGGAACATGTCAGCTCCCTTGGCGTGGATCGAGGCCTTGTTCTAAGGTAATTATTTCATAATGCGCTAGTATGCAGTGCATACTAGCTCATTATGCCTTTTCCTTTGCAGATCAAAAAAAAAACTTCAGCGGGTTTACTCCCGCTTTAAGTCAGCGTGGAAAGCACAAAATCTCACCCTTTATAAATGGTTTTAAAGCCAATCCAGTGGCTCTATTGATAGCACGATAGCTGATAACCTCCCGTTGGGTTTCACCCAATGCCTCCACCCTTGAGGACTGGATTTGTGAAATGGATAAATTTGTAATGTTCGAAAAACACACTTATGCTCAACGGAACTCCTCTCAGAAGAATGAAAATATATTGAGAAAAGGGATAGATGCATCATGTTCTTATTTTAATTTAAATCTATAATTAGGATTGGGTATATTTTTAGTGGAGGGGGAAGGTCTGTCAAAGAAATTAAATGAAAAGAACAGTTTTTTTTTTATATATGCTATTTTCTCTGGAGTATTTCTGTATCTGTGAATATGCTGGGCAAATTAGATGTTGATGTATCAAATGTACCAACTGATATTGTTTGGAATTATGATTTGACATTGGTTTATTTATTGTTGCTTATTTTCTTTTATTTGTTGAAAAAATAAATATCTGAATTAAAAAAAAAAAAAGAAAAAAAGCCAATCCAAACTAGTGTGTTTCCACTTTTGCAGTTAACCTAGCATAAAAAAAAAAAAATGCCAGTTACCTTTTTAAGAGCATTTTACTTAAACCACTCGTAGGCTCCACATATTTATGTTGAAGCCCTGAAAAAGGGGAGATTTAAAAACACAGAAATCTGCTAGATACAAACTCTTAAACCCTTCCTACCCATGTGCCATAGTTATACATATTATATGTGGTTAGATTCATACAGTGCCTTGCAAAAGTCTTCATCCCCTTGTCATTTATTGTGTTTTGTTGCCTCACAATCTGGAATTGACATGGTTTGTTTGAGGATTTACATCATTTAATTTACAGAACATGCCCACAACTTTGAAAATGTGTTTTTTTTTTTTTTTTTTTTTTTTTTATTGTGACACAAACAACAAATAGGACAAAATAACAGTCAATGTGCATAGCTATTCACCCCCCTAAAGTCAGTACTTTGTAGAACCACCTTTTGCAGCTATCGCTTTGGATAAGTCTCTATAAGCTTGCCACATCTTACCACTGGGATTGGATTTTTTGCCCATTCCTCCTTACAAAACTGCTCCAGCTCCTTCAAGTTGGATGGTTTGCGCTTTTGAACAGCAATCTTTAAATCTGACCACATATTTTCTATTGGATTGAGGTCTGGGCTTGGACTAGGCCATTCCAACACATTTAAATGTTTCCCCTTAAACCACTCGTGTTGCTTTAGCAGTGTGTTTGGGGTCATTGTCCTGCTGGAAGGTGAACCTCCGTCCTAGCCTCAAATCACACACCGAGTGGTGTAGGTTTTGCTGAAGAATATCCCTGTATTTATCACCATCCATCTTTCCCTCAACTCTGACCAGTTTCCCAGTCCCCACTGCTGAAAAACATCCCCACACCATGATGCTGTCACCACCATGTTTCACGGTGGTGATGGTGTTCTTTAGGTGATGTGTTGGGTTTGCACCATACATATCATTTTCTTTGATGGCCATAAAGTAAAATTTTAGTCTCATCAGACCAGAGCACCTGCCTCCATACATTTTGGGAGTCTCCCACGTGCCTTTTCGCAAACTCAATAGTTGCCATTTTGTTTTTCACTGAAAGTAATGAACTCTGCAGCTCCTCCAGGGTTACCTTAGGTCTCTGTGCTGCCTCTCTGATTAATGCCCTGCTTGCTCAGTCCGTGAGTTTTGGTGTGCGGCCATCTCTTGGCAGGTTTGCTGTTGTGCCATGTTCTTTCCATTTGTTTATGATAGATTTGATGGTGCTCATAGGGATCATCAAGGATTTGGATATTTTTTTTATAACCTAACCCTGACTTGTACTTCTCAACAACATTGCCCCTTACTTGTTTGGAGAGTTCCTTGGTCTCCATGGCAGTATTTGGTTAGTGGTGCTCCTTGCTTAGGTGTTGCAGCCTCTGGGGCCTTTCAAAAAGGTGTCACGCGACACTTAGATTGCACACAGGTGGACATCATTTCACTAATTATGTGACTTCTGAAGGTAATTGGTTGCACCAGAGCTTTTTATGGGCTTCATAACAAAGAGGATGAATAAATATGCACAAGCCAATTATCAGTTTTTTTATTTCTGAAAAATAGTTTAATGTGTATATTTCTAAATCTTTATTCAACAGCTTAGACTATTGTGTTCTGATCCATCACATATTAGTCAGATTAAAAAAACAAAAACATTTAACTAAGTGCTGTAATTTAACAAAATAGGTAAAAAAACAAGGGGGGTGAATACTTTTGCAAGGTGCTGTATCTGTAGCCTTTATCCTGGTATTGTTTTTTTTTTTATTTTTTATAGCCCAATCAATCTGCTTTCAGGTAAAAGTGATTGAGCGGCTTTATAGCCGCTCAATCACATGTACTGGGTTCAGATGGGACTCCACCCCTCCCACTGGTGCTGTTCTCATTCTCTCATTCCATCGGGGAGCCTGGAACTGCTGTATTGGTCATGTTTTCTCCTTGTGATAGCAATAAAATTCAATGGAAATAGAAAAGTGTAAAATAAAATGGAGCAATTAAAAAAAACAAAATCTTAAGGCTCCCTTGTCCACCCCCGTGCTCATGTGCAAATACCAGCGTGCACCAAGGTCTGTCTGAGCTGTTAGAGGAAGGGCAATTTAAATTTGCAAATTTTTGAAATGAACAAAATGGAATTTTTAGAAATATTTTAAAACAAATAGACAAAAACACTTCACATTTCTACAAAATGCTCATAGACATTTCAGTTATTTGGGAGACGAATGTGTATAGAAACAATTTGGTTCTGCTGACTGATGATTATTGGGTGACAGAAGGGATTGGACAGGTTCATAAAAACTATCCATTTGCTTTTATTTTCCCCTAATAAGCCAGCACTTCGCTCTATGTAGGCAAAAAATAAATTGTGAAAATCAAAACTTAACCAAGATTCATTAACAATATGTTTAGAACAATTAATTTCATCATATTTTACATCTCTTAGATTGTAAGCTCTAATAAGCAGGGCCCTCTGATTGGGTATTGTCTGCCTTCATTTTGTAAAGTGCTGCACAAACTGTTAGCGCTATATAAATCCTGTATAATAATATTGTATATGTGGTTGCAAGTGCTTGTGAAAAAACACCCCGAAAATTGGACATAAACACAGTATGACCCTTAACAATGGCCAGCAAGAAGTTGAGTCTTTTTCGAGGTCCTCTATGCTGCCTTGACTCCTACCTGCCATGCACTAACATGTTTCGGGGCTTTTCCCTCCTCCGTCAGGTCGCTGGCATACCTGGAAAACCACAGTGTTAAAAATACAAGAACATCTTTAACCACTTGAGATCTGCGCTATAGCCAAATGACGGCTACAGCGCGGATCTCCTTTTCCGGGACGACGTCAATAGACGTAGTCCCGTGCATGAGCGCCCTGCGCGCCCCCTGAGGGGCGCGCGCGGCGCGCTCTGTGATCGGCGAGTCTACGAGACTCGCCTGATCACCGATCCATGCAAGGGGTCGATCCCGACCCCTTATCACGTGATCAGCTGTCAACCAATGACAGCTGATCATGTGATATAACGGAGCCGGTAATTGGCTATTATTCCTCCTCGCGCTGTCAGCGCGAGGAGAAAAAACAAAGCCGATCACCGGCGGCCGTGATCGGGACATTAGTCCCGATCATGGCCAGCCCTGCTAGTGCCCACCTGCCCCCTGCCATTGCCACATTAAAAAAAGTAAGTGCCCACAGTGCCACCCAGCAGTGCCCACAGTGCCACCCAGCAGTGCCCACAGTGCCACCCAGCAGTGCCCACAATCTGCCTCAACAAAGGTGCTGCACCCCAGTGCCACATATCCGTGCCCATCAGTGTCATCTACCAGTGCCCATCAGTGCCACCCATCCGTGCCACCCATCTGTGCCACCCATCCATGCCACCTTATCTGTGCCCATCTTTGCCCATCAGTGCCGCCTTATCTGTGCCCATCGGTGCCGCCTTATCTGTGCCTATAAGTGCCGCCTTAACTATGCCTATCAGTGCCCACCAGTGCAGCCTATCAGTGCCCACCAATGCAGCCCATCAGTGCCCACCAGTGCAGCCTATCAGTTCCGCCTCATCAGCGCACTTCAATGAAGGAGAAAAATGACCCGTTTGCAAAATTTTATAACAAACTATTAAACATGATTTATTTATTTTTTGCATCTTTTTTTGTTTGTTTAGCAAAAAATAAAACTCCGAGCTGTAATTAAATACCACCAAAAGAAAGCTCTATTTGTGGGAAAAAAATGATAAAAATTTCATTTGGGTACAGTGTTGTATGCCCGCGCAATTGTCGTTCAAAGTGCATCAGCGCTGAAAGCTGAAAATTGGTCTGGGACTGAGGGAGGTTTAAGTGCCCAGTAAGCAAGTGGTTAAAGCGGTTTCCATTTATGTTTGGGGACTGAGTAGTGGGAATTAATACCTTAAGATATTTGAACGTGAAAGTGTCTGTTATATCTATGGTGACCTTTAGAAAGTTCATAGTATGATAACATCTCACTACCACTACTGTCCCTGCCTTTCTATATATGTGCATGAAACCCCAAAGTCTCAGTTGGTGTCAGGTGTCTGCAGCTTCAATCACAGAGACAAGCACAGTACTAAAAGAGAGGAAGGCAAATGTGTTCCTATTCCTTACAAAACCACAAACAAAAAAAAAAAGAAGAAAAACACTGAAAATTTCTGTGGTTTATTAAAAAAAAAAAAAAAAATTTGAAAGAGAATTTTTTTTTTTTTTTTTTGCAGGTGGAAAAGGGCAGATAGAGAAATTTCATGGAAGTAGATGGTAGATGAAAAGAAGAAAAATTATGAAAATTGTATTTGTGAAAACTTCATATTTGTCTCTTGACTTTGAGTTTCCAGGCTGGAATTGGAGCAAAAGATATAAGGAGGGCACAGTATTGGCCCTAATGCCCACTCCAGCCAATCGGCTTCCTCTTGGGACAGGTGCAAGCAATTTATTGTAGGTGCTTGTACAGTCACATAGGGTCCTTAGACTTTAAGCTCCTTTCTCACATTAATACATACACCTACAGTGGGTATAGAGAAGAATCACCCTTCTTTAAAATAATCACTTTTTGTTGCCTGAAATGAAGACGGGCAGTTTTTTGTTTTATCCAGTTGTATTTACTAACATCCAAGTGAAAGATGACACCAACATGTCAGAAAAAAAATAAAACAAATTCAAAAACAGAATCACTGAGTTGGAAAAGGGATCACCCCCCCCCCTGTGTCAGTATTTTTGTTGAACCAACTTTTGCTTTCATTACAGCCTTTAGTCTGTTGGGATTTTCCTCTACTAACTTTGCACATCTAAACTTTTTAATATTTGCCCACCCTTCTTTTCAAAACTGCTCATGTTCAGTTAAATTTGATGGTGACCTTTTTTGGACTGCATTCTTTAAGTCACGCCACAGAATTTCAATGGAGTTTAAGTCTGGGCTCTGACTAAGCCATGCAAGGACATTCGCCTTTTTTCCTCCAACTACTGTGGTCATTTTTGGACCGTGCTTGGACCATTTTTGGCAGGAGCCGTTAAACCTACCAGCATATTTTTGGAGTGTGGGAGGACAGACGAGTTTCTGGCGAAAACTTAGGCAAGCTCAGGGAGAACATGCAAACTCCATGCAGTTAGCGTCCTGGTTCGGGTTTCGCCATCCTGGTTGCAATGGGGGACTTCAGTGCTGCAAGGCAAGGGTGCCAACCACTAAGGCACTGTTTTGTTGAATGGCATCCTTTTACAGCTAACTAAGTATCTGGAGTATAGCAGGCCATACATGGTTGAATTTTCTTTTCCAAATCGGAAAGTTTGTTTTTTTGTGATCCGATGATGCCACCATTGATATTCGAAATTCGGCCGACCAAGCCTTCAATTTCACCTCATGTTGCTACAGAAAATAATTTTCATGGCCGGGAATCTGATTTTCTCTCTGTAAATTTTTCTTTTCTTGCAAATGTGCATTTGTTTTCTTATTACGTTTCTCGCACGATTCTCCCATCATTGATAAGAAAATCTTTTGTTTTACAAAACATTTACAACATATCCGATTCCTCAAATTTGATTGCCGCACGGAAATTGGCCATTGCTGCAGCCCACTAATGGTGCCAAATTCGGACGAAAATTCTTAGATATGATTTTTGAAAGAAAATTCTTTCCAAATTCGAACTGTTTATGGCCGATAAGTAATAAGCTCACTCTTTGCGTCTTTTGCATCAGCTGTTGGATATCTATAGAAGACATTTCTGCCTTTTCTTATGTTTTGGCATTTAACTCTATATTCCTGCATTAAACAAAGAACATTTCTGTTTACAGAGCTTATAGGTTTTCGTTTACAAAGCCCCCAAAGTGGAATTCCCAAAGCCAGAGGGTCAAATAACGTAAAAAACTATTTGGCAGGCTAACCTTTACTAAATGAACCAGTGACATTTTGATAGAAGAAAGTGTAATCTGTCACTTGACCTTAGGTGCTCCTTTATTGGATAGGTGTCCTTCCCGGATGGTGTCCAAATTGTCATGGGCAGTCCACATAGTATATTGTCTTCTCTTTTCTGTGACGCTTTGGCTTCTGAAAAATATGAAGAGGAGCTGCATAAAAATATATTGCTCTGTCAGATGCACAGCTGGCTGGTTCAAAACCATCTGAAAAATAAGATGTCACTTATTTAAAAAAAATGAAAAATGTAAAACTGTCAACAATGTTACAGCATGGTATAAACTTTTATAGAATACCCATACAACATTCCGGGTGGAAAGTTTGTGTCCTAAACTTGTAACATTTGTCATTCATCACAAATATATTCTTGTATATTGCATATTGTATTCCAGGATATCCTGTTGTAACACAAATAAAGTTTTTTTTTAAATATCTTTTGTTATTAGCCCTGATGAAGGGTGATTGGAGAAGCCCCCGAAATGCATTAGTGATGAAAAATTACCTTGAATTACCTGGATTTTCAACTACATTTGTGGTGCTCTCTGTTCTTCGCTGTACTTACTAGAATAGGCAGCGCTCCCATCCTGTCCTGGAGCTAGAAAGACTGGGCTCAGTTGAGTAATGGGGGCGGGTCAGGGGGTGGAGAGTGCTGCACTATAGAAGGTTTTCCACCTTAATGCACAGAATGAGGTGATAAACCATGAGGATTTACAACCCCTTTAAGTGCGAGGAGGAGGGGGACAGAGAGCACACCCCGCACTGCCTCTACTTCTTCCATAGTTACATAGTTAGTAAGGTTGAATAAAGACACCAGTCCATCCAGTTCAACCTGAGTGAGTGTCTACAATTGTCCTGATCCCTGTACATTGCACCTTCACATCAGTCCTTACCCTCAAGGAGCCCATGATCCAAGGTCCCCATTCATATACTAGGGCCAATTTTGGACAGAGGCCAATTAACCTACCTGCATGTCTTTGGAGTGTGGGAGGAAACCGGAGTACCCGGAGTAAACCCACGCAAGCACAGGGAGAACATGCAAACTCCAGGCAGGTAGTGTCGTGGTTGGGAATCGAACCAGTGACCCTTTTTACTGCTAGGTGAGAGTGCTACCCACTACACCACTGTGCCGCCCAAGTGCTGGGCTGACAGAAGTAGTGATGATGCTGTCATTACTCCTGTCAGCCTTATAGTAGAAGGCACTAGCGGCACCCCCATCACTACAATACACTCTGCGTCCAGGGCAGCCACCCCTTGTCCTGGCCCTGAGTAGTACATCTAATGCTACCCTCTTCCCAGTGTTGACAATGTTGCTGTCCTATGCACAGTGGAAACACACTAAGACAGGAAGTGTTACCGGCAGCACCACTAGGTCAAAAAAAAAATGCAGCAGCCATATCCTAGGATTAATAAACTTCAATATAGCAAATTTTAGTTTTTGGGTTAAAATACACTTTAAGGTGGCCTCTAAGCAGTGCTGAAATGGCAGATGCCAAGGTAAGGGATAAGTACCTGAAAACACCCTTTTCTGCCCAAAGCTCTAAAACAACAGTATGTGTTTTTTTTTGTTTTTTTTCCTTAGCGATAAGCTTCCCACCTCTACCAAGTACTGAAATATAACTTTGGGGCAGACTGACCCTTTAATTGACCCATGGGGCTGCTAGCCGACTGGTACATGTAGTCCCCGAGCCGCTGTAGTATATATCACTTTTTATTTTATTGTATGCCTTCCCTGGAAGTTATCTAATTACTTCATTCACTGAGCCACACAGCATTTTATCGATCGCAGCAGAGAGCGTTGGAGGGGTCTAATCTCTCCTCTCTGTTCCGATTATACACATTGCAGCATTTTACTGTATGAATTATTAATTATTCCATATATTAATAGTTTGTGTAGGAGGATAAAGTAATGTCAGTATCATTTTCTGTATATTTATTAGTTCTTGTTTTTTTCCCAGATTTCTCTCAGCTCTGTGGTGTTAAAGAGCCACTATATTTAATTGATAAGTTCCTGCAGAAGTGGAAAGTGTTTTGAAATTTGAGTTATAGTGTTCTTGCTTTTATGTCTTTTAATGCTAGTCATTTGTTATGGCTTATTACACCTGCGTAAAACTGATAAGCAATGATGTGTTATAGCAGAAATTAAAGCTGAACTCTAGGCAGACATAAGCCACAAATGAATGCAGCTCCATAACCATTAATGCATCAAATGCAAGGAGGGTAAATGCTCAAGTGTGACCTGTGTAATATGGACGTTGTTAGCTCTTGTGGTAGATGCGTTTTTTAGCATTTGCAAAGTGAGTTCACATCGGACAGGAATTATATTTAAAAGAGAAGCTTTGGATGTACTTCTCCTGTGGATCACAGCAGTTTGTTCTGCACTCCTTTGACCTGGTTTCAGCTGACAGCGGGTTGAAATCACCGAGCCCGTCCAGGCTCGGGCAAGATCGTGACCATGATGTCTGGATTCGCACACATGCCTGGACTGGCACCCAGCTCAGCCTCTCAGCGGGCCGCCCCGCTCTTGCCCCTCTACAGCACAGCGCTCCAGTGAGCGATGAGAGGGCAGAGCAGAGAGCTGATGACTGTCGGTCACCAGCATTTTGCTCACGGAGCCCTGAGAACCGAGTGATCAGCAGTGTTTGATCACTTGATTCTTAGCGCTCATGCCAGCTGGGGGACAGATGCAGCTGCATCCACATAGGTATGGTCCTGAAAAAAAAAACTCCATGCTTCTCTTTTAAGGGCTTAAAAAAGGTCTTGCTCAACCAGATTGCTCATGCAAGGGTTCTTCTCCAGCAAATTCAAATAACAGAAAAATACCAAGCTACCTGACTCTTAAAGCACACTCAGCCTCGGTGGCAGTACCTCACTGCACAGGCCCACTCCTGAGCACTTTCAAATAGGGTTCTCCAGCACCCGTCTCCCCCCACCCCCCGCCTCCAGTCCCTTGCCGCCTCAGCTAGCCGCCTCAGCTTTCTTGGCCTCCCAGACCCTCTTGGTAGCTGTCCCGACTAGTACTTTGGGCCAGAAGTCCTCCTCACAAGTCTCCGATTGGAACAACCAGGTCTCCAAACTGGGCAGCAACTGCTCTGAGCTATGCTCAGACCTGACTTGTAATGATCCTTCATACCTGTTCCCTCACACAGGCTTCAGGCAACTAGCAAAGCCCAGACACAAGATTGAAGATTCCTTCCTACTTAAGGAACCTTCAAGCTTCAGGTCGTGATCTGGAACCACCAAATCCTGGGAAAGCTTTAAGACACGGTTTTCTCTGCTCACAAAACGCCTGCTGGAGCTTCTTGAACTGGATCTTTCAAAGTTTGATGTCCTTTTTATTCCAATTTTCTAAACGCATTCTGTTGCAGGGCCTCGCTCTGTCACACCTAATATCTTCTTGCAAGTGTCTGAAAAGCAGTGTTAAAAGGGGGTGAGAAAAGCAGTGCTAGGAGAAGCTTTACTGCAATGCTTAATGTGCTGAAAAACTTGGAGAGAAGTAGAAGTAGAAAACACATCGAAAAAGCATGTTAAATTAAATTAGAGATGAGCTCATCTATTTGCCGCTTTGCCTTTCACTGTCCAGTCACAAACTGGGAGAGGTACAAGACCAGCAACTTTTATTTGAAGCCGAAAATGTGGACTCAGCCCTTGTCCTCCCTTTTCACTCACCCAATTACCCCCTCCATTAGAGGAGCTCCATTGCTTCTTTTTTTCTGTTTACTTTCAGCCTGGTTACATGATCTTCGTAGATCTTCCATTGGTGGCTGATTCCCCATGCAAAGAGCAATGACATTGAAAAATCAACTCCTTTTGGAGCAAAGGGAAGCCCATTCAAAATGAATAGTGCCACTCCAACAACGCACCTTTTAAAGCCATTTAGATGTGAACAGGCCCTTAGTTCAAGTCCACTTTAGTGTCTGTACAGCAGTGTTAGTCCCCTCAGGGTATGCCTAGAATGGACAGAATTCCTAGCTGCTATAAATATTTATAAGCACACCTTTACTTTTCGTTAGAGAAAAAGTTTACATTGGTTCCCTGATGGTTATCAGGTTCACTTTTCACTGCAATAATCTTTTTTTCATTTTTTGTAATGTAGGAGCACTGAACATTATGGAGATAATTTATAACATGATGGGTGGTTTGTGGTCTCAGAGACTGCTCACCAGCAACTGTGGGATCCTGCTGGACTCCCAGAGAAGTTTGCTAAAGTTTTGCGAGGAGATAGGAGTGCCACACCAGCTTGTATGGTCCTTTTTGAAAGATTTTATTTTGCAGCATCCATGTGTTTCGGGAGCTTAACACTCCATCTTCATCAATATACTTTTGGAATTGTTACTAAAATAACGATGGGATAATTGGTTTTTCAAAATGTCCTAATATTTTGTCTGATTTTAAGAGTGGGATTGGGATAGTCTTATGTTGCATTTTATCTGATGCCCTATAGTGGAGTATTTGATCCAGCAAGAATTTTTAATTGTATATTTCAGTGAAAGTGTGCAGACTCCATATGTTTACCAGTACGATTTAAGCCATCCAAATGAAATTATCGGACGCATTATTGTTTGTTTTTTTATTTTTTAATGCTGGTATTGAAAATAAAGAGGTTACTAAAGTTAGGAAAATTCTCGTATAACGATGAAAATTCAGAAGTGATGTAATTTGTTGTATTCTTGGATGAAAACAATATTGATTAAATGAAAATCCTATGATCTGGTGTCTTACTAGGAAAATGTTTGTTTTTGTCCCTTCGGATAATTGTACTAACGATCAGATTATCGTACAATCGCTTAGAAAGCTGTATTTTTCATATGATTTTCTGATCGTGTGTATGAGCCTTTAGCCAGTCACCATAGTCAGAACTGATGAAAATGTACAGTTTAAAGCAGGGGTGGCCAACCAGTGGCCCGGGGCCACATGTGGCCTGCGGAGCCCTCGATGTGGCACGCGACCTTCTGCTCTGGAATGGCGGGTTAGCAAGCCCAGATCACAGGTTGCTGACCCGTCATACCACAGCATCAGTGTTGTGAATGAAGCTGGTGGTAGAGGAAGAAAGCTGCTGCAGAGCAGAGCCACATAAGCCAATGCTTCCTGTACAGTGCTGGCTTTTGCCACAGGCAGAGTCTTTGGCAAAGTTCAGTTAACCCCCAGGATAGACACAAGTGCACTACCCTGCACCCACGGTGTGGGTAAACTGCAGCACATCAGTGTGAAAGCAGTTTTGGCCCTTTTCACATGATCGGCCCTACCCAATCGGACCCTCAATTCACCTCTAGAGCGGCAAATGTAAACAGACTTTTGACCATTTACTCCCGCCTGCCTCCAATCCTAAAAATCCGATAAAAAAAATAGAAGGGAATTTGTCCCCTTCCATCTAGGTGGATCGGATCGGAGGGCCTATAGAGTAGCCATGACCTGTCATCCACCCGCTCATTGTGGCCCACGACTTGTTACCAAGTTGCTTAAGTGGCCCTCACTCTTAAAAAGGTTGGGCACCCCTGGTTTAAAGCAAAGCGGCATGATGGATAAAAGCATGGGCAATCCCCAACATACTAATAAAAAATTAAGACTTTTCACAAATCCTAAACAGTCTTTGGTATTCTCAGTTAACCAAGATGCACACGTTTATGTACATTTAATTGTAGGGCTTCTGGCTGAAAACTGGAATCACTTGTAAGAACTTGTAAGAACATCTGTAACCACAAAAAAATTATCTTAAACTCTAATAAAATAAAATAAAAATTGGAAATGAAAGCTCCCCAGGATCTCCCTGCCCCTACTGCATCTATTTTGAGTCCTTGGGGCCTCCATATTGGAACTAAACTAGGACCAGGGACAGGCAACCAACTACATGACTGGAATTTGCAAGCGAAGGCCTTTGAGCACACGTTTGAAGTACCAATGATAAATATTAACCTGGGACTGCACTAATGGCTTTTTTTTTTTTTTTTTAACCGTTTGCCCTAAATTAACTTACTACAATCACTTCTGAAAATTCTAGTTGTCTGGTTACCTTGGGCCTCAGTACTTGGTGACTAAACCAGAACAAGCATGCAGCTAATGAAGTCAGAACTTAAAAAACTTCTGAGTTGTTTTTGGTAAGTGACTCAAAGTATAGGGTCAAAAGTTTGTAAAATCTGACCATTACAGCTCTGAGTTTATTGGACATTTAATTTCAGAGCCATAGATGTTAATATGGAGTTGCCTCCATTCCCCTTCATTCCCCTTCTGTTGCACCTGCAACAGCTTCCACGTCAATGGGAAGGCTGTCCTCAAGATTGTGGATTGTGCCTGTGGGATTTTGTGTCCATTCAGGCAAAAGAACATTTGTGAGATTACATGAGTTGACCTGGTTTAGTTTTCCAACTCCCAAAGCGGGTCTGGTAGGGTCATACTGTGCAGGCCACCCACGATCCTCCACACCAAACTGGTCAAACAAGGTCTTTATGGAGAGCTGTTTTTGTACAGGGCCTCAGTCTTGGAACAATAAAAGGTCTTCCCCCAAATTGTTACCACATTGATGGAAGAGCACAATTCTCTAAAATATCTTTGTATGCTGTAGCATTAACATTACCCTTCACTGAGAAAACCCAAACTCGATACTTTGGGGATGGGGTGGGGGCATAAAACGTTTGGTCTTATACAACGTTTGGTCATCTCAACAGCCTAGCCAGGCACCTAACCATTTCATAGGAAGTATTTAGCAGTGATAACTGTACATGATTCTTTTACAATGGAAATTTTTATATCTTTTGATAGGAGGTTGTGCATAACCAGTTTTTATTTGTTTCTCCAGAATACTTTCTTAATTTAATGTAACCGTGCTTTCTTTTTTTTTTTGTAGATGGGCCTTGGAAAAACCATCCAGGCAATTGCGATATCTTATTTCTACAGAAATGAGTGGCCTCTTCTTATTGTTGTCCCATCCTCACTGAAATATCCATGGATTGAGGAACTGGAGAAGTGGATTCCAGAGCTAGGCCCGGAGGATATTACAGTCATTGAAAACAAGGCTGATGTTGGGTAAGGGAAAGGTTCAAGTGTGGATTTGGACTGGGTGAGCAGTGCATAGAATAGCATTATGAAAGCTTACTGCAGAGCGTTAAACTGGTACAAAAATAGAAATAGGTTGTTAAAGCAGATCTCCAGCTTTAGTAAAAGAAATGGCACAAGTGTTTTAAAAATAGAAAATGTAGTACTCGCCTTGTCTCCAGCACTTCCCCCTGCAGAAACTTCTCCTCCCCACCATCTGTTGGTCCTCTCTTGGGTTGAATGATGGCCGGCATCATTAAACCCTTTTCCTGTGAGCCCGGGCTGTCATGGAATAACCCCCAATTACTACATGGGATTGGACCCCCACATTTCTAGTGCAATGTTGCAAAAAGTTGTGCTGATGTAGAATCATCTTGGTTAGGTTTCTGTTGTCTGGGTAAATTTAGTTCTTGATTATCTTGTAGCACTCAACTGCTTTAGGCTGTAATGGGTTCTGCTGGTGCAAATTCAACTACTTACCCCTGCTTTCCACTGAGTTCTGGAATATAGTGGGTGGGAGAGGCAGACCTTAGCCTGAATATTCATACAGCCAATCCTTGGTTAGTAGAGCTACCAGCAGAGGGCTGAGAGGTGTATAAATAATCTGGGGCTTAGGACAGCAGTCTCTTGCTCCTGAGGAATGAAGACCCAGCCTAAGGGCTGAGGCCCTCTGTTCTTCTAGCTTCAGGGCAGAAATAATTCTTTTTGGGGTCCTAGCTTCAGCTAAAGCCTTTTTCCGAGCACCCTGAAGCAGCACAGGAAGTGTTGCAGAGGATCCAGCCCGGAGGCATCCAGTACAGAGCCTCAAAGCCTTACAGTACACAGGGCACAGCGAGTACTATCCTCGAGGATCCTAGAGACTGTCCTTGCCACCTTTGGGAGAGCTCACTACAGTTTCTTTACCCAGGTCATACCTCTGTCATGGGGTCTCCTGCATTGTAGTTCTTTGGAAATCAAGAGGGTGGTTGCACCCTGTTGTCTGTGCTACACTGATGTCATATCAGAAATATTCTCTCTGTATTGATAATCGTCCCACCAATGCCACATGAAAACAGGAAGAGAAGCTTGCTAAGCTCCTTACAAAGCTTGTAATTCATAGATTGAGCTTGAACTCTTCCATGAGTCTGGACCAGCCATAGGAATGAAAGGGCTCAACTGGTCACATGATAGGAGCCGGATGAGGCTGGGATTGGTGCATCAGAGGGTAAGTCCGCACAGTGGGGAACTTCGGAAGCCACGTGATGATTTCCTATAGGGTTTCATCCTATATTACTAGTTTTTGTTAGATTTACATATTTTACAGCTTTACCTATGTGCCATGGTGGGGCTTGGCATCCATTTAAATGCAGCGATTATAACGCTAAAGAAAGAACAAGCCAAAACATTTTTTTCCTCTTCTGTCTGAAGGAGAATCGCATCTTGCAAAGTGACAGTTTTGGGGTACGGCTTGCTGACTTCCGACGCCACCACACTGATAAATGCTCTCAACAAACAGCACTTCAAAGTGGTTTTAGTGGACGAGTCTCACTACATGAAGTCTCGTAATGCGTCTCGCAGCAAACTTCTCCAGCCGATTGTTCAGAGAGCGACAAGAGCACTCCTGCTCACTGGGACGCCAGCGCTTGGAAGACCCGAAGAGGTAATTGAATTTATAGTTTAGCCTTTTTTTCCACTCTTTGATGGCTGCATGGGGTTTTCTTTACCCGAGCATCACAAAGCAACCCAATTCTCAGAATTTAATGTTATAATGATTTTTAGATCAGTTTTTTTTCTTTCCTCTTTCTTCTAGCTTTACATGCAGATCGATGCACTTTTCCCAAGACTATTTGGAACTTGGACGGACTATGCAAAGAAATATTGTAATGCACATGTCAGGTATTTATAGCCTTAAACTTTTCTGCTTAGTATAATCTGGCTTGTAGATGAGCTGCTTCTGTTTAGGTTAAAGCATGTGTTAACTCAAAAAATAAATAAATAGATTCTGGTCCCTTATAGCAGATTACACTGCACAGTGCTTGTGCTATGTAATCGGCTCCCCCTCTAAACTGTAAAAAAACAAAACAAAACCTGAATCTGCCATTTCCTGTATGCCCTCTCTAAACAGACCACGATAACCAAGGCTGCTCCGCCCTGATCACCGTGGTCAAAGTGCCTCCCTCCGTGATAGGCTGCCCTGCTCTGCTCTCTGTCTGTCCCCGGCCTGGCCCTGCCTCTGGCCGCTATTATTGTACTAATAAAATCTTAAATTCGTCACTGCCGGCTGGCATAGCACACTGTGTATGTTCAGATCTCCAAGATAAGAAGAAAAAGCGGAGGCTTTGAAATGCGTCATCTGACACGCCCACACTTCACTTCTGGTTCACGGACTCCTCTGAGTGTGTTCCACACTGGTGCACACACCGCTAAGCAGGAACCAGGTTGATCCTGTACATCACCCTGCTGATTCACCTGCTGTAGCCCACTGAGACGCTCCTCAGGATATAGCTCTGGATTTCACAGTGACCCCCATAGAGACCACGGACATCCTTACTTTATATGCTCGTTTCTTACTGATGCTGTGTGAGTAGCCAATTGGCTTTGTTTTACAAGCATATAAGGTAAGGATGTCCGTGGTCTCTATGGGGGTGACTCTGAGCTCTATATCTTGAGGAGCGTCCCAGCTGGCTGCAGCAGGTGAATCGGTAGGGTGCTATACAGGACTAACCTGGTTCCTGTTCAGCGGCGTATGCACCAGCGTGGAATGCACTCAGAGGAGTCCGTGAACCGTAAGTGACCTGTGGGCGTGTCAGATGACACCTTTCAAAGCCTTCCCTTTTTCTTCTGAACTTTTCTGCTTAGTGTAATCTGGCTTATAGATGAGCTGCTAATGTTTAGGTTAAAGCGTTTGTTAACTCAAAAAAAAAAAAAAAAAAATACAGATTCTAAACAGAAAAAGCGGAGGCTTTGAAATGCGTCATCTGACACGCCCACATGTGACGCTCCTCGGGATATAGCTCCGGATTTCACAGCGACCCCCATAGAGACCACAGACATCCTTACGTTTTTATATGCTCGTTTTTCACTGATGCTGTGTTGGGGGGGGGGGGGGGGGGTGTTTTGTGTGTGTGTTTGTGTAAGGGTTGGTTGGTTCTAGAGGCTGATCTTTAAAGTGGTCTTTGTCGTAAGGCCGTCTGTCAAATTGACTGCTGCGATATCTTCAGAATGTTGGCTGAAGTGGTCAGATGCGATTTAGTAGCTCACTTCAGCCAGCCATAGAGGAATCAAATCTTGGCCATTTCAGCAGGGTCCGGCCAAGAATCAATCTCTCTATCGGCAGGTTGGTAGTGTCCAAGCGGATCCATCAATCGACTTGGGTACAACCAGCCTATCAGATTTTTTTACATGCCATTACTGCCAGTGGCTATAGCCACTAACAGTAATTGTGTTCTGCCAACAGGGAAGGCTCCCCACCGGCAGAACACAAAATAGCGCTGTGGGAGGGATTTCCCCATCAACACTTACCGTATTTTTCCGTGTATAAGACGCCCCCATGTATAAGACGCCCCCCACTTTTGCAACCCAGAATTAAGAAATCCATATTTTAAACAGGTAAGACAGAACACAGTTTTATTTAGTAATTAACGTTTACATACCAGTATATTATGCATCATATCACTTTATTCAACCTCTGTTGCATCAATGTTCTTTTCTTCATCACTAGTTCCAGACAGAATTTCTTCAACTTCTTTTGCATCACTGCTGTCTTCTGAGTCACAGTCAACTGTCTCTCTGCAGCTCTATTCCCATGCTCTTTTGCATAGCTAACTACACTCAGTTTAAATTTTGCGGAATAAGTCAGTCTCTTACTTTTATTATTCTGTGACATCTTGGGCTCAAAACGCTCCGCTCTCTGCATCTGCGTAGTCTCCACACCGAACTGGATCGTATCTGCGCACTCTCCGCCTCTACCTCCATCTGACGTCACTAACCTATGGCTCGTGATTTGATTAAGTCGTTCACAAGCTATGACAATCTACGCACCTGCACGGCTCTCTCCCAGGCTGACTGACCGTGTATAAGATGCTGCTCGAATTTCAGTCTAACAATTTAAGGATAAAGTAGCGTCTTATACACGTAAAAATACGGTACTGTGTTGATGGGGGAATCGAGAGATTTTCTTTACTTGCACCCATGGTGGGAGGAAAGAAAATTGAATCATCTACGACTTGCCTGACTAATATTGCTTTTTAATCTAAGCATAGGGTAGTTTTTTTTTTTTGCCAATTTATAGTTATTAATTTGTTTATTGTAAAGTCCTTTATAGGTTATTTTCTCATCCCTCCCAACACAGAGCTTTGTTCCCCTTCAACTTTATTCTCACTTTAAAGCTGCTGTAAAACAATTTAGGATAAGAACACCCTGCTGTTTACTTGTTTGGGTTTGATTAGATTAGATTTGTTACTTGGAGTACAAAGAGTTGAAGCATGAAAATAAAAAAGGATGGAACAAAGTATATGCCGCCAAGTACATTTCCATGCAAACAGCTCTAGTTTCCGTGCTGCCTCCTGCAGGAAATTATAATAGGGTCTTGCTTGTATTTCTAAATTAGACCAAAATGGCTTCCGACGAGTTGCCATTAATGATGGTAATCCTATGTCTTGAACGCTGCTGTGTAGTGTAAAAAAATGACATCTTCACGGATGCCTGATATTAGAGTCAGTGCTCTTCTTCTGGTGCTTTGGTACAGTGCTGGGAATCTTGTCTTTCACTCTCCCTTCCTCCATTAAAGCGGAACATTACCCACAACAACATGATAAAAAGAATGTACTTTAGCAAGAAACGTACATTCCACAATAATAATTATGCCACCAAAATGAGTGTGTGCCGTATGTTGCCTCCAGCATTGTTTTTGTTTCTTCTTGCTGGGGGCTGACATTTTACTCATGTCCAGAGCCCCTGAACAGCAGTAAATCTTTAGGCTATCAGCAGATCGGCCCTTTTCAGCACAGTACCTAAAAATAGAGAACTACTGAGCATGTGCAGAGCAGGGTGAGACTGTGTATTATTGGATTTTAAACAGTATAAGCACTTGTATTTAATGTTTTACAATAATATACCTGCAAAAGGGGCCAGCCTGAAGTGATCTAGCAGGACATAATTTTCTGACTAAAGTTCCACTTTAACAAAAAGTCTATAAATGGATGATGGGAGATCTTTTTTTTTTTTATTTTTTTAACATGCCTCTCCTCTCCCCTCGTCTATTCACAATGCCTGGTATTAACCACTTCAGCCCCGAGACTCTTTTTGAGACTTGTTGTTTACAAGTTAAAATAATTTTTTTTTTTGTTGCTCGAAATTTACTTAGAACCCCCAAGCATTATTTTTTTTTTCAGACACCCTGGAGAATAAAATGGTGGTCATTGCATTTGTCTCGTCGTATCTTACAAGCGCAGTTTGTTTGGGAAAATGCACTTTTTTGTAATTAAAAAATAAGACAGTAGTAAAGTTAGCTCAATTTTTTTCTTTATTGTGAAAGATAAGGTTACGCAGAGTAAATTGATACCCAACATGTCAGGCTTCAAAATTGCACCCGCTGGTAGAATGGCGTCAAACTTGAGCACTTAAAAATTTCCAATGGCAACGCTTAAAAATTTCTATAGGTTACCAGTTTTGAGTTACAGAGAAGGTCTAGTGCTAGAATTATTGCTCTTGCTCTAACAATCGCGACGATACCTGTTTGAACACCCTTTCATATGCGGGCATGACTTGCGTATGCGTTCGCTTCTGTGTACGAGCTCGGCGTGATGGGGCGCTTTAAAAATTCTTATTTATTTAAATTTTTGTTTTTCCACTGTATTTAAAAAAAAAACAACAAACAAACAAACATTTGGGTCACTTTTATTCCTATTACAAGAAATGTAAACATCCCCTGTAATAGAAAAAAGCATGACAGGACCACTTAAAGCGGTTCTTCACCCTAAAGGGGACGTTCCGCTAGTATTATCCCTCCCCCCCTCCGGTGCCACAATCGGCACCTTTCGGGGGGGAGGGGGGTGCAGTTACCTGGATAATCCAGGTAACTGCACCCACTTCCGGCCAGACCGCCGCATGGCTCCGCCCACCGCCGCATGGCTCCGCCCCCCGTTGTGTTCTGGGAAACACAAAGTTCCCAGAGACACAGCGGGGAACCAGCGCAGCGCGACTCGCGCATGCGCAGTAGGGTACCGGGCAGTGAAGCCCTCTTGCTTCACTTCCCGATTCCCTGACAGAGGATGGCGGCGGTGGCTGCAGCGAGACGAGCGATCGCTCGTCATCTGCCGCCGACATCGCTGGAACCTGGGACAGCTAAGTGTGATATTATTAAAAGTCAGCAGCTGCAATATTAGTAGCTGCTGGCTTTTAATATTTTTTTTTTTTGTGCAGCTCCTCTTTAAATGTGGGTTCTGGGGGTAAAAAGACCTCAGGTTTTACACTAAAATGCCATAAAAAAAGAATTTGTCTTTTTGTGTAAAATAAATAAAAAAAATTTTTTTCCCCCTTGAAGAGTATTGGCTGGAAGTGACGGCTCCGGTAAGCAAATCAGCCGCAGAGACCCCTTTTATCATAAAGCGAACCGAACGGCGTTTTTGAAATATCGGTATTATGGCAGCTTGCTGCTGCCCTAACAGCGGTGTTTAGCGTCAAAGTACCGACACTGCGATTTGCGTGAAGTGCTTAAGAGAACAGAATACAAGGCTTTTTGTGAATAGCAGGGGGAGACTGCGCAAACACGAACAGCACACTGTGCCAGAGCTAGAATGACAGTCGCATTTTTACACTAAACAGCAGCATTCAAGATTTACCATCGTTGGACATAACTCCTCCATACAGAGTGTAATAAATAAATTATATTTTTTCCTGGACTTCCAGGTTAAAACCTACAGTTGTGCTCAAAGGTTTGCATCCTCAGTCAGAAATCGTGACATTCTGGCCTTGATATTGAAACTATGTCTGATAATGCCACAAAACTATCTTTTCTTTAGGGATAGTGATCATATGAAGCCACTTATTATCACATAGTTTTTTGACTCCTTTTTAAATCTTAATGATAACAGAAACCGCCTAAATAGGTCTGATCAAAAGTTTACATACCCTGGAATGTTTT
This sequence comes from Lithobates pipiens, assembly GCF_037356315.1. NCBI lineage: Eukaryota > Metazoa > Chordata > Amphibia > Anura > Ranidae > Lithobates > Lithobates pipiens. The sequence continues at coordinate 83,640,312 of NW_027507784.1, read as the reverse complement.
ACCTTGGTACAGACACAGAAGGTGACACACACATGTTAAAATGGCCATTAAAGGTTAAATTCCCACATCGGTGGCTTTTTAAATTGCAATTGGTGTCTGTGTATAAATAGTCAATCAAAAAGTTATCTCCCACGTGCATGCACTGAGAAGGCTAGATACTGAGCCACTGATACTGAGCAGAAAATAACTTTTCAAAAGACCTGCGTAACAAGGTAAGGGAACGTTTTGAATAGCAATGCCAACATTTCATGGTTTCTGGCAGGGTATGCAAGCTTTTGCGCACAACTGTATATCTTTATTATTTATTATTATTTCAGGTACTTGTATATCACTGTCAATTTTATGCAGCGCTTTACATATACATTGTACATTCACATCAGTCCCTACCCTCAAGGAGCTTTCAACCTAAGGTCCCTAACACACATTCATAAATATACTAGGGCCAATTTAGACAGGATCTGATTAACCTACGAGCCTGTCTGGGAGTACCTGGAGGCAACTCATGCATGCACAGGGAGAACACGCACACTCCACTTTATCAGTTATTTTGCTATATTTAAAGCACAGCTTCGGGCACTGACCCTGGTATCCCAATCTCTCCCTTGAGAGGATGTGTTCAGTCTACTGCAGGCAGAAGGAAGCACCCCCCTGAGTGCTCAGACACGAACATTGTAGAAAATGGCAAGGTGAGAGGCTGAAGCGGGGTCTGATCTGTGTCAAACAGTTCCACTCACTACAGACTGTCTGCGAGAAAACTACAGGAAGGGGCGGAGACCAGACCAGTCACCCTGCACAAGGAGTGAGCAGCAGTGTCCGGTCTTTATTACAGGAAGCTCCTGTACAGAGAGAGTCTGGCAATGTATTACTACACAGATCTGGAAGAAATACACAGAGCATACCAAGATTCGAGAAAAATACTTGTATTTAAAAAAATAAAATAAAACATGTTTATCCCATTGTTAAGCTTTAATGAATGCACAGCTCTCATTTATAAATGTTTGCCTAGAGGTTCAGGTACTGTATCATTTTCCTGGTGCCAATCCCCCTTTAAAAGCCTTTACAGGCATATCGTGGCAATGAAGTTAATAAACTCTATTTACGAACTCAATTATTTTCATTGCTCTGAGTCAAATCACTAAATTATTCTGGACTTTGAATAGATAACGGTAAACAAATGAAAGTGTTAGCTCTGGGAAAGTAAAAAAGTTTGTGTTTTTCTGCCCCTACTTAAAGGTCTTCTCCTGAATTTATGTAAACTGGTGAAAATCCTGCCTGAGGACAGGTCTCTGCGGCTCCCCTTAATGCATGTATCTAGGGCTCTGCATTAAACAGGCGTTAATGCCTTGCATGGAGCATTCCAGCTCTCGCTCTCTATAGACCCTAATTTTGCTAAAAATGTTCTTTAACTAAATGTAATTGAATTCCATGGGCTGTTGATGACTCCAGTCTGCTCAGAGCTTTTTCAACAAGAGATCAAAGCGGTCTGCGGGAACTTAATCCTGCGTTCAACAAACACAGATATGTCTGGTGTTTAGGCAATGCATTATAACAGGTGCCCGGGCACTCTGAGATCAATTAATGCTTTCGATGTCATCGAGAGCTGCATCAATGGCTCTCTAGTACATTCCAGGGGCCCTAAAGCTAGAGACAAGTGTTTAACGTGTCTTTTCACGGTGGTGCAGGGTATTAAGTGTTTTTTTTTTTTTTTTCCCGCAAATTTCCCCAAGGTACTTCGGCAACAGGACTCAGTGGGATTACCGAGGAGCCTCAAATTTAGAGGACTTACACCAACGATTAAGCGGCATCATGATCAGGCGATTAAAGAGCGAGGTTTTAACCCAGCTTCCACCTAAAATCAGACAGCGTATCCCGTTCGACCTCCCGAAAGACGTAGCAAAGGTGGGTTATAAATGAAATGTGTTGAATCTCAGTAGGAGCCATAAAAATTTGCTTGCTGTGTCATTCAGCTGTGTATGCTGGTAGGTTTTAAAGTAGGGTTTTGGGCACCAAATAAGAATGATGAAAGAAAATCCATCATATACTATTCCCTAACATTTAACGCCTGCCCCAAACTTTACTGTTCCAAACTGTACAACTTAAAGAGTATCTTGAGCTATATAAAGACCTATCAAAGAGGATTTTTTTTTTTTAAAACAAATACTGTAACTGCTGACATCTGATACTTAGCAGTGCCTGTGGTCCAGCACTGTAGTCCCACAGCCAGTGGTTCCCTGAGGTCCATCGCTGTCTTCCCAGAGCCCGGTCGTTCCCTGGGGTCCATCGCAGTCTTCCCAGAGCTGGCCGTTCCCTGGGGTCCATCGCAGTCTTCCCACAGCCAGGCGTTCTCTGGGGTCCATCACTGTCTTCCCAGAGCCAGGTGTTCTCTGGGGTCTATTGCTGTCTTCCCAGAGCCGGTCATTCCCTGGGGTCCATTGCGGTCTTCCCAGAGCCGGTCGTTCCCTGTGGTCCATCGCTGTCTACCCAGAGCCGGTCGTTCCCTGTGGTCCATTGCTGTCTTCCCAGAGCCGGTCGTTCCCTGCGGTCCATCGCTGTCTTCCCAGAGCCGGTCGTTCCCTGCGGTCCATCGCTGTCTTCCCAGAGCCGGTCGTTCCCTACGGTCCATCGCTGTCTTCCCAGAGCCGGTCGTTCCCTGCGGTCCATCGCTGTCTTCCCTGGGCTGGTCGTTCCCTGCGGTCCATTGCTGTCTTCCCACAGCCAGGCGCTCTCTGGGGTCCATCTCTGTCTTCCCGCAGCCAGTAGTTCTTACTGCTGCAGGTTGCCAACACCTTGGATGCTGAAGCCAGCTGTGGCTTTCTGAGGAACCACAACTGGCTTCCCACTGCAAGTGAATGAGCTTATGCAGCCATTTGTGAATGGTCCTGCAGCCTCCTGGGACATATGATGTGTCCCAGGAGGCTGTCGGAGGAAGAAGGGCTTTGGGCAATGGATGTTATCTTAACCTAGGCGAGGATTGTGGAAGTGGGAGCAGGTTGTGATCAAAAATCGCCACACTCTCCCTCACTCAATCGCTAGACTCTGCAATACCTCTCCTTCACCAGCATCTTCTACAGGGCTTCTCCTGGGTGCCTGGCTGCAGTCGTCTTTATAGGCCAGTGTGTTATGAATTCACCACTGCATATGCACAGTCATCCCGGCACACAGGTGCTGTGCCAAAATGCAAACTGATCTGCGCTTACACAGTGCAGATGTGCTGTGAGCAGCAGGTAAGTTTATTTTATTGCAGAAGAGACATTGCATGCATCTTCTGCATTTAAGAGCCTGCCTGAACTTTAATTCCAATAAAAAAAAAAAATATCTTTCTAACCCTTTCTTCAGTTCCTGCAGTACCCCAGGTTATAAATTGCATGTGTTAGTTGGTCCTATTTTCTAGGTCACCTGGCTGGTTAGTGTTTGTGGTCAGTGGTGTACCCCAATCCCCTCCTCACCGCTGTTTTGACCACACTGCTTTATGTTTCAATATTTGTGTTGGTTTTCTGTTCCATTCTTGTTATTAATTTGTAGGCAGGAAGTAACAACTGAATTGCCCACGTAGGGACAACAATAAATAAGAACAGTTTGAGGACACACGATTCAGTTCGCATTGTGCGCTATACAAGTATTTCATTCATTCATTCATTCAAAAGAAAAGCCTTCATGGACACTAACTGTTAAAAACATTTCATTGTGTAAAAACTGTGAGACTTAATGAATCAATATAAGGACTAAACAATGCTAAAAAGATTAGTAGTGAAAGAACAATCAGAAATGGCTAGGAAGAAAGGACGGGGAGAAAGAATGAGGTTTAAGGAGGGCATAATTGAGCCACGGTTCCCAAACTTTGATAAGTTTTGACTCTGAATCATGAAGCATACTGCACATTCTCTTGTTCACCAGTAGCATTAGGTTTATGTGGTTTTTAACTTCTAAAAAGGGGACACAGACTTTTTCCAAGCCCTAGTTATTGTTTTACTGCGAGGAGTAGATAGGTTGCTAGTTTCTGCTGGTAAGAGAAAAGACCCAAGATTGGGCGAAGGGCCATTCTTGCACACTTGGGAATGATTTGAGAAAATAGAGTTTGAAGCAACTTAAAAATCCTAGACCAGAAGGCCCTGATTTTAGGACAAGACCACCATATCTGGATTACGTCTCCATGCAAACCACGACTTGTGAAACATTTGTCAGAATGGTTAGGGTTGGCTTGAGCAATCCAAGCAGGGACCCAATACCACCAGAAGAAGTCTTTATAGGCATTTTCCAAGATGGAGTTGTTGAGCAAACATTTAGCTATGTTTAGCCCAGGATTTGCTTCAGTAGTGAGGGGCTAAAAGTTCTCGATTCCAGCCTACCGCTTACAAAAGTGGAGAACGTGGGACCCCTATTATTCAGAATGGAATACAGTATCGATATAAGCTTAGGTGACCCTGGGGACTTTAGGCAGATATGTTCATACAATGTTTTAGTGTATGGAAAATAAGAAAGTTGTCACGGAGCCGAAATTCAGTGTCATATGGGAAGAAATGGCAGAATTGTAAAGCGTTGTGTGGTCCCCCAAACAAAAGATTTGGGTTAGTGTAAGCTATGAGGAAAAAGTGGCTTTTTGGTAATGGTCAGTAGGGGCAAAAAGGGGACATAGATGTGCACAAATAGTGGATTTTATATTGGTTTTCAAGAGTTGAGATAACAAAACCGTTGTCCACGCAGGGGCCAAGTAACAACAGTAGTATGCCAGAAACAAGCAAGAGAGACCAACAGAGTGGGCTTTACAGGGTGATCCCTGTTGTTCAAAGCAGGGTATTCTCCTACAAAGGTGTCCAGAGAATGCAGGCTCTCAATTTCTAATACCAGCTAGGGATAAAAGGTGAGACAGAAGGTTTATGGGAGGGGAAACGGGAGATCTTAATAGGAAGTGGGGAAAAGAGAGGGGTGGGTGGATGGGGGAAGGAGATGCGATAGGTAGTTCTTCCTCCGGGCTCAGAATTAGGATAAATTTAGCTTTGGAACATGTTACATGTTCCACCTGTTTTTAGGGTGAAACGTGTAACATGTTCTAGCATCTGTGTCCTCTCCCCTCTGATCCCCCCTCCCTGTGACAGCTGGTAGGGGATCTTCTTGCCGCACCCTCTGTCACAATTTGAAAACAGTGTGGCCGTGCGTGGCTCCACCCACACAGCCGCGTCATTCATTCACAATTTCCTGTGAATGAATGCCTGCAAGTATTACCAGCCATTGCGGCTGACAGCTTGTAGTTCTCAAAGAGGACTACAAGGGCACTAGTGTGCATTCTCAAAGTCAATTGATCTTCCTGCTCTCGGATAACTGCCAACTGACCGCTATCCTGAGGGTCTACAGGATCCTGAGGTTGCACCTGTGATCTGCTGATCATGGGTGCAATGCTTTGCAGGCTCCTTATAAAAAAATAATAAATGCACATTTTTTTTTTTACTAGCAAAAAAGTGAATTTATTTATTTCAAAAGGTGAACTTATCCTTTAGCTATGAAGGGGGGTGGGGGTGGGGGGGGGGTTGAGTGTTTACAAATAGATTAGGGTTGGGATTGCATAATGACGACAAGTTTCCCAAACCATAAAATATATGTGAATCCTTATCTTGTATTAAAATAGAAATGCAAGGCAAAAGATTTGTGTGTGTGTGTGGGGCCCTGTGGCAAAGTGGTCTTACAACAGTGTTGGAACGCATATGGCGACGTCACAAATGTGCACTCCAGCGGGTAGTAAAATGTGACCAAACACTGGCAGACAAGAGTCCATGGTACTCGCTGACTGGTTGCCGCTGTGTATAAACACCTATATCCTATAATCAAATTCACGCCTGCTACCCAGAAGTGCAGGATTACGTGCGCGTGTGCGTGCGTGCGCGTGTGTGTGCGCGTGCGTGTATATACGCATTATAAATACCCTTTTCACTTTTTATATAAGTGAGCACATGAACCCTGTTATCAGCTGCATGAGGAGCTTGGGGAGGTGGGGTTGGGTGTTAGGATGCAGAGAGAGCAATACACTGATCTTACTAGTTCAGAGGTGTGTAAGGGGTGAGTAAGCACAAGTCTTGGCTATTGGAGGACAGGCAGGCTGTGTTCCCAGCACAGCCAGAAAACTGAGCACACTGGGGATGTACTTCTATGCCTAGTGACACAAGGTGATCAAAAAGGCGGGTAGCATCACCAGAGATTTCACACAAAGGAAACAATGTAAAGAGAACAGGATATATTTTAATACAAGTACATGGTACAAGAGACACATATCAGGAATATAAAATGTTGGGGTAACATACACTTTAAGATATCTGAGCTAGGAGTTGGTAAGACTTCATTGATGTGCAACTTAACCTCTGCTATATCAGCTCTGGAATTTTCCCTGCTTTGGCTGTCATTTATTTTGCCTTGATAAAAAGAAAGGCGGTGAGCTGCTTCTTGAACGGCTGTAAAACCCGGTACAAGGGGCCACACTGCATTCAAGGAGATGAATATCTAATTAGTTTTGATTGACAGCACAAACTGCTAGGATACAAGCGCTCTCACAGCAGCGGAATTGAAAGAATGCCGAGCTCTGCCTGTGTACTGCGGGGAACTTGTCTGTATACGCTGTCAGTCACACACAAGAATATGGGCGCCCCTTTTCACACCAGCAACTCATAAAAGGATACTGTTCCAAATTCTCCGATTCTCTCTGAATGTAGTGCTGTCAAATGTAAGAACTCAGGCATCTAAACCCGCATCTGCAGGTATCAAACACCAGTCTCGTATGAGCATGCTCTCATTGTCCACACAAGTGTCAGGGAGTTTTTATGTGTGAAAGCACAGAACAGTATCCATTGTATACGTTTCTGGGAGTAAAGGAGTACAAGGTCACAGCAGAAGGGATGGGCGTACTATAGCTCCCCTTGAACAAACACCCATAAATTGGTCTGCTGGCAGGGAAGGGGCTGACAGGCGATAATGGCAGAGAATGAATTTTCTGTAGAATCACACAGCATTTCTTTATGCAACCAAAGTTCTTCCACATTCACTATAACAGCTGGATAAAGTGGAAATAAACTCTGTAAGATACCTCCACCTTCCTGTCATGCGATGGTTAGATCCCTCATTGGCCACTGTCATTTTCTTCCTGAGCTACTTTTGGGTTCCAGGTTTTCAGCCTCTTGATTGGCTGGCGGGGGATGACGTCATTGTGTCTGGAATGCACACTGAGCTCCTCATGAGTAACAGTGCACGTTCAATAGACGACTACAAGCAGGTTTGTGGGGTGTTTTTTTGCCAAAGAGACATATGTCTCTTGTTCAATAAAAACAGTCTGTGTTTTTTTGTTTGTTTTTTATTTATTTAAGGTTAAGTTCCACTTTAAGATTTAATTGCTCTTAAGGCTAATTCATTAATGAGTAAGTTCACCTTTTCAAAGGAATAACTAATGTTTTTGAATAAAAAAAAAAAAGGACGTTTTTATTTATTTTTTTCTCTTGAGCCTGCAAAGCATTGCACCCATGATAAGTGTGGATCGCATGCGTCTCAGCCTCCTGCGAGCCCTGCCTACAGTTTTTGTGCTCACACCTCTGTTCAGGCCATCAGTTTCAGAGCCTGCAGAAAGAGTGAATAAAATACGACCGAGCTGATCAGCACACTTGAGAACTACAAGTCGGCTGCCACGGTGTCAGATGGGACTTGTAGTTTTTCCATTCACAGATCCCTGATTTTAAATGTAACAGCAGCCTCGGGGTAGAGGAAACCCCATCTGCTGTCATAGGAGGGTGTCTGGGATGAAGGGAGGGCTGCTGCATAGCAACATCTTGCATGTTAGACCTCACATAGGGGTGTAACAAGTTACTAAAGGTGAATCTATCCTTTAAAACAGCAGTATGGCCAAAGTTATTTTAGCCATACTTCTCCTATAGATCACAGGAGTTCAGTTGGTTCTGCACCCATTTTTAGCTGCAAGCGTCCTGAAGTCACTGAGCTGGTCCAGGCTCTGAAAAGATCCCAACCATATGTCTGTCCAGAAGGCTGGTTTGGCACCTGGCTCAGTGATCTGCTGGGAGCCTGAGCCAGCTGCTCCCAACCCCTTGACAGCCCAGTTCTCCAGTGAGCGCTGGAGGGGAGAGCAGAGATCCGCTGACTGACAGTCACGGCTCTGATCAGAGTGGAAGGTGAGAACTGAGTGATCAGCGGTTATCACTGCAGAGTCAGCAGGGGACAGATGCATCATTGGATGAATGCTGCATCTACCTAGGTTAGTATAAATGCTTTTAATTTTTTTTTTTAATATCTTGAATTTCTCTTTTAATGTATAACTAAAGGCATTTCTTAGTTTTGGATAGAGTTAGAGGGATTAGAACCCCTGTCTAGTTTTTATTGCCGTCTGTGCCCCCGTTAGGCAGCATCATTTTCCTATTTGTCCTGTTTATCATTATCACAGAAAGTGAAAGAAAATCACAAATGTTGGTTTGTTACCAGAACAGATATACATTCTGATGGGGGACACTAATTCTAGTGACAACCCGGGATTCCCTCACTTTGAAAGGATATCCTCTCACTTCCTGTTTTGACTATGGGACAGGAAGGGAAGGAAAATTCTCCCCAATGGGACGCAGATGGCAAAAAGTAAAAATAAAACCAAAGCTTTGGAACCTCTACTTATTCTGCCAGAAATGGAAAAATTATTTTGCTTTTAGTTCTACTTTACTCTGACATAAATGCTGAACTTATTTGGACTGCTGAATGTCACCAGTCTTGTGACTATCCAATATGCCACAACTTCATTTAATTTAAAGGTTTGGACTGGTGCATTCTAATATAAATCGATTATAGATTTGCTGTTGGGGGACTGCAGCTGTACTCTTGTGGAAAGATCCTTTCTGTGCTGTGCCATGGAGCTTCATTCTGCTTCATTATGTTCTTAGTGTTCATGATCCATAATTTCTGTTGTAAAACAAACAACAAAAAATAACAATGGACAGGACAGATTGATTTAATCGAAGGAATATAACTGGCCATACACCAGATCATTTTTCGCAAGGCCTCAGCAAAGATCCACCAAAAGGTATTTTACAGAATGGTTGAAAGTAGGGGTGCACCGAATGGGTTTTTTGGTGCCGAAACCGATACCGAAAATGAAAAATACACTAGGCCGAAAACCGATACCGAAACGGCACCGATACCGAAAATGACTGTTTTTAAAAAATATTTTCATACAGCAGATGGTCAGAGACTGGGGACATATTACAGGAGATGGTCAGAGACTGCAGGCATGATACAGGAGATGGTCAGAGACTGCAGGCATGATACAGGAGATGGTCAGAGACTGCAGGCATGATACAGGAGATGGTCAGAGACTGCAGGCATGGTACAGGAGATGGTCAGACTGCAGGCATGGTACAGGAGATGGTCAGAGACTGCGGGCATGGTACAGGAGATGGTCAGAGACTGCAGGCATGGTACAGGAGATGGTCAGAGACTGCAGGCATGGTACAGGAGATGGTCAGAGACTGCAGGCATGGTACAGGAGATGGTCAGAGACTGCAGGCATGGTACAGGAGATGGTCAGAGACTGCAGCCATGGTACAGGAGATGGTCAGAGACTGCAGCCATGGTACAGGAGATGGTCAGAGACTGCAGGCATGGTACAGGAGATGGTCAGGGACGTCAGGCATGGTACAGGAGATGGTCAGAGACTGCAGGCATGGTACAGGAGATGGTCAGAGACTGCAGGACATGGTACAGGAGAAGATCAGAGACTGGGGACATGGTACAGGAGCTGGTCAGAGACTGCAGGCATGGTACAGGAGATCAAAGCAGCCTCACCAGTTCCCCTCAGATGCAGCCTGCCTGATAAAAATACATGCACAGTGTTTTCCATGTATTCCAATGGCTTTAGTTCACACCATGCAGTCAGTTTCCGGTGCGGAAACTGACTGCATGGTGTGAACTAGAGCCATTGGAATACATGGAAAACACTACATGCATTTTGTGCAAAAAAAAAAAGCACACGGAACTGCATCTGGTGTGAACTGGCCCCAAGCAAGCTACCTGGTTCTGTTCCAAGAAACTTCTATTGGGAATGCTGATATCGTTACTCTACTAGCAATAACTTAACCCTTCCCCATTCTATCACATGGCGATAAAAACCTAGCTGGGTCAAAATCAAGATTATTTTTTTTTATATGGTCAATAAAGTGAGTACAGCCTTTGTCCTGTAACCTGGTTTATATAGCATGGCTCCATTCACACAAGTGGCCAGAGGTAGATAGTCTCAGAGGCAAACAAATGACTTTTGGATGCAGCAGCACTGTGGGCACAAAAAACTTGATTTAGCTGCAGACAAAACTCTGAAATGCTTGCCCTGGGCACACTCTTGCCCTGGGCACACTCTTGCCCTGGGCACACTCTTGCCCTGGGCACACTCTTTCCCCCTCATGCAGCTTGCCAGTGTCTAAATGCAGCCTCACCCATGCCCGGATCTGTGCGGTGATCTCCGTGTATCAGGGAGCTGTGCATTGAATTGCCTGGAGTAACAATGTCCCGCCTCCTGTAATCACGTCACGCTGATTCAATGTCCCGCCATTGGATCAGTGTACCGTCTGTCACAGGAGGCGGTACATTGTACTGCAGCCGCCCAGACAATTCAATGCACAGCTCCGTGACACACGGAGATCACCGCACTGTCGGGCGGGAGGAAAGGAGGAGGGAGGACAGAGGACTGGGACAAGCCAGGAAAACACCCGTGCAATGGGCGGCACCAGGGGCGGAGCCCCACACAGGCCCCGCCCCCATTTCCGACCCCATTATCGGCAAGATTTTCCTTCGGCAATTTGCCGAAAACACCATTTTCGGTCGATATGTTCGGGCGGCCGGAATTCCGGCATCCCGAGTTTGTATCTTGTATCATTTATAACAAATTTCAGTCCTCCCCCCCTCTCCTCCCCTCCCCCTCCCCTCCCCCCCCCCCCTCTCTCCCTCCCCCCCTCTCTCTCCCCCCTCTCCCCCCGCCTCTCCCCCCCCCCCTCTCCCCCCCCTCTCCCCCCCCCTCCCCCCCCCTCTCCCCCCCCTCTCTCTCCCCCCCTCTCTCTCCCCCTCTCTCTCTCCCCTCTCTCTCTCCCCTCTCTCCCCCCTCTCTCCCCCCCCCCCCTCCCTCTCTCTCCCCCCTCTCTCCCCCCCCCTCCCCCTCTCTCCCCCCCCCCTCTCCCTCTCTCCTCTCTCTCGCCCCCCTCTCCTCCTCTCTCTCCACCCCCTCTCTCTCCACCCCCCTCTCTCTCCACCCCCCCTCTCTCTCTCCACCCCCTCTCTCTCCTCCTCCCCTCTCTCTCCTCCTCCCCTCTCTCTCCTCCTCCCCTCTCTCTCCCCCCCTCCTCTCTCCCACCCCCCCTCTCTCTCCCCCCCCGACCGGCACATATGGCTCTGTCTCCCAGCAGTGTGCTGAGAGGTTTAGCCAGCTGCTGTTCCAGGCATCTGGGGATCCCAACATTAAAATCTGGATTTCTTCAGCGCCTGGACCAGCTGAGGGACATCAGCCGATAGCAGACTTTAGCACCCTGTTGGCTGAATACAGGTCACAGGAGTGCAGAACAAAGTTGCACAACTGTGATGTCCATTTGAAGCAGGGCCAAAAGAGCTTTGGCCTTACTTCTCCTTTAACCACTTGCCAATCGTGCTATAGCTAACTGACAGCTACAGCGCAGCCGGCTAGTTTTGGGAGGCAGTCATATGACAGCCTCCCCTGATCACAGCTCCTGCAGGGCACAGGCAACACGCTCTGTGATCGTAGTGTTGATCCGGACACAGCTGTAAACAGATTAAGGTGAATCAGCATCTCTTTAGCATGTGAGCAGCTGAGTCCATTTTCAGTTGAAAACTGGAAGAAGTTAACTGAAGAAGTCAGTTAACATTACTCCTTCCTCACGCTGACAGTGTGAGGAGAAGAGAGACAAATGGCTTGTGTAAAATGGACATGTAGACTGATAATCAGGGTTCTGATTGTCAGTGCAGTTCCAACTGTGCCCACCAGTGCTGTCAATCTGTGCCCCCTCATCAGTGTCACCTATTAGTGCCGCCTACAAGTGTCCATCGGTGATGGAGAATAATTACCTGTTTGCAAAATGTTCAAACCATGAAAAAAGATTTGTTTTTGTTTTTTTTTCTCCAAAATTTTGGTCTTTTATTTGTTCATTTAGCAAAAAATAAAAAAAACTCCA